>NC_139973.1:14323051-14923051 GCF_963993115.1 Abramis brama | reverse complement strand
CAAAGTATACATCCAAATCTACTTAAGCTTGTTTCAGGGATCAGTCATAGAAAGTTCTTGGGTGGGTAGTAAAGACTTCAGATGTAAATCTCATTGAAAATATTTGGTGGAATTCGAAGAAAGCAGTGGTAACGTGAAAACCAACGATTATCAGTGATCTGGAAGCTTTTTCAATCGAGGAATGGGCCAAGATTGCTATAGAGACAAGCTTCGAAGCCCTTACAGGCAGTGTTTATTTAATTATTTAATCTTGAACACAAATGTTTAGAGCCAATGTGATTTTTTTTTTTCATTTATCATCAACTTTACGTTCTCAGAATCACTCAAATGTGTATTAATAAACTTTCTATAATAGTTTACTGATGCCTTTGTTTACAATGTGTTTGTTTTTGCATTAAACTTTTATTAAACTTCACTTTTTTCCAAAGTGAAGAGTGACCAGAGAAAACCATTGTTTTTTGTATCTCTCTATAAAAATAAACAATGTGTAAACGCATAAACTACAAAAACATTTATAATATTGATTGCATTTAATTTAATAATAAGATCATAGTCCAAGGCCTTCATATTCAATTAAAAGAATTAAAAGCCTTTATTTTATCATGGCTATTAAGAAGTTAATAAACTGATGCCTTTGAAAGTCTTCAGTCAGGGTGAAGGTTGATGAAGGTTTTCTAAGTCACCATTTTGTGTAATGTTTTTTTTTTTTTTACTTTATAATCATGACACAATAAAGAGTTTTTAATTCATATTTGACTCTAAGGGCCTTGGGCTAAGTTAAGAATTAATTTTACATCCAAGCAACACTCTCTGCATGCCTGGTTTTACAACAGTTTAAACAATTGACAGCCCTAAGCACTATTAAAAATACGTTTGAGTTACAATTCTTATCACTCAATGTCTGTGATTTCATGTACCGATTTGAACGGGACTAACAACTCAGTGTTTTTTTACAGAGGTGGGAGTGTGTGTTTTCTAGATGTGTGTGTTACAGAAGGTCATAACAGACATCAGCAATCACAGACATTCGCATTCAGACGGGATTAGATTTCTCAGAGGACCACTGAGTTCGCCGAAAAACAGTTGGTGATTTGCTCTGGTATTTTTACTGAGGTTGTGTGAGAAAAACACAGACTTGGCAGATTTGGACGGGATTAAAATCGCAAAGTACGCCTGTGAAACACGAATTTCTCTAACGACCCCCTGGAAAATTAGTTCTGTCCGAATAGGGCTCTATTGTGCAATATCGAGCAGAGCCTTGCAATCCTTGGGTATGCCATGGGAGATGGCAAGGTGAAAATGCTGGCACTAATCGCACTGCTAAAAAAAAAAAAAAAAAACTATGATTAAAGGGGTCGTGACATGGATTTTTTTTATTATTTTAATGTTCCTTGAAGCTCATTTGTAATGTTAATAAAGGTTTTTGCACAACAAACAAACATATGAGGAATAATTATTTTCAACCCACATTCTGACCCTCTGTCTGAAATGATCCGTTTTTAATGGGCGGCTCCTTTAAGGCTAGTCAGTAAACGGCCACTATTGTGATTGGCAAACGTCATTGCCTACACTCTCAGAAAAAAAGGTACAAAAGCTGTCACTGGGACAGTACCCTTCAAAATGGTTCTAATATGTACCATTTAGGTACTAATATGTACACTTTTGGTACCAATATGTACCTTTGAGGGACTAACATGCACTGTTTAGGTACAAAGGTGTACCTTTTGAAAAGGTACCGCCACAGTGACAGCTTTTTTCTGAGAGTGTAGGAAAATGCATTAGCTGATCACAACCCCCCGCTATTGCTTGTGATCAAGTGTTTTGTAAAAATGATTAATATAAAACTGTAATTTACGGACAAGACAATTTTTACTAAATGTTGCTATGTAACTCTTGTCATATCCAATACAGTTGTCTTTATCTTTCAATAAAAGTTTCAGTAACACTTTATTTTAGGGTCCAAATCACACTATTAACCCTTTCGCACGTACGATCACACCGGTGTGATCAGTCTAGGCTGGTCCCTGGAGCGTACGATCACACCGGTGTGATTAGAACGGTCAGTGCATCACATGATCAACTGCTAAAGTCAAATGTGCTTTCGAGCGTTGGCTGGCGCTGAGCCAGAGAGGGACATATATATCCCTCATATATCACAACTTTTCAGTGTTTTCAACCACATAATGTTTATTTTAGGTTTCAGACATATAAATTCACATAAGTACTAAAAAAACAATACATTTAGAGTTTGTAAAATACACTGATGTCTATGGAAGCGGCAATAATAATCCTTTCCATTATAATTAGACACGTTTTATTCATATCAGATACACATTGTGCAAGTAACTTTAAAGTTTACTCTATTCTTCTCCCAGTTCACCGGCCACTTACTTTCATGTATTTCGGGAGAAGTGGATGCATTCACGTTTTGTAAATCCAACAGATCCGATTCTCTGAACTGTGGCACAAACTAACATGGCGGCGCCCATCGCGCATATAGCTCAACTAACGCGACCGTTATAAAGGTGTGTTTAAACAACAAAACACATCCACTTGCATATATTTGACAATCGGAATATCAGATATTTCATGCTATGCGTAACAAATTTGTGAATATTTTGAATAAAAAAGGAAAAGTGACATAAAAGCAGATTTATTCAGTGCTGTTGTGGCTGCAGTGTGTCACGTGACAAGCAAAGACGCGTCACCATGGAAACCATAAAGTGACACATTCTAAATAATGGTCGCCTTGAAAAACTCATGCTAGGGGGTCAGCCAGAATATTTTAAACGTACATGTGAAAGGGTTAACTAGTTGCTCATTAGGATGCATATTAGGATATTGACTGTTTATTAATACGTATAAAGAACATATTAATGTCTTATTCTGCATGACTCCAAATCCCTTAATCCTACCAGTACCTAAACTTAACAACTACCTTACAAACTATTAATAAGCAGTAATTAGGAGTTTATTGAGGCAAAAGTCATAGTTAATAGTTAGTTAATAGTGAGAATTGTACCCTAATTTAAAGTGTGAATTTTCTTTGCTAACTCTCCATTACACTGTGCCTTATTTACAAAATAATCTGCAGTCAAATGCTCCAAACAAACATATAATCATTCGATGTGATCCAGGATGCCATTAAAAATAAACCATCCACTTGTCCCTGACGTGGGTGTCCTTCTAAGGTCTGTACAGAGACATAAACAAGTTGTTTAAACCGTTTGCGTCAAAGTGAATGTTTATTTACTTTTCCATTTTTCATGTTGTCAGAACACGTCGTGCATCTGTATACTGTATCGTGTAGATGGCGTCAGTGATAATAATGGGTTCAGTCTGATTTCTCATGTCATGACCCCTTTAAGACTCAGTGTTACAAGCTTCATTTATGCTACTCTGCTTGATTTACCCTTGTGTAGTGCTTCAGGCTCCCATGTGACAGGGAGGTTCAGACTCGGCCAAGGCTCTGGCAGAACACTTGTTGGCTCCCATACTTCTTTGCTGCACTCAGTTTCAGATTAGCTGCAAATGTGGTGGAGCGATTTCAAAAACGTAACCTTTTTAAATTCCGATTAAGACTGTAATTTTATAGCATCATTTCTGAACCAAGTGGCCCTGCAAAACCCAGGTGAACTTGGCCAAAGCACATAAAAATGAAAGGCAGGATGTTTTATTTGTTTATTTTTTTACTGAAAATAATATCTCGGGCTCCTGTTTTGTGTGATATTTCTCACTGCAGAAGGTTTTATATTCCTACATAGCCTAAGGCTGTTAACGCCAAAACAATGACAGCAATGGTAATGTTAGAAAATAGGATATTAACAGGGATTTTACGCTTATTCACTCATGTATAGTAGAATTTCATTGTCTCAGCTGGAAAGAGCCAGTGTTTTGAATGTTATTTTCTAGAAATTAGATGAACTGTGAATTGATGTCTTGTAGTCGTAGCCGTGAGGATGACAGGTAACGGAACATTTTTGCTATTTTATGGTCTCAATACAGTCATTTAAAAGTAATCCACACATTGGAATTTTTCCCAACCAACAAATATTTCCCAATCAAATTCTGCTATGGGACTACAAATTAGCCATGCTTACCAACAGAAAGCTGCTTTGTTTTAAAGTGGCTTCTCTGTGTGAGCTGTGCTCTTCATGCATCACTACACCATTGGCAATTAGAAATTAGACAATGAACCTTTTTTGACCACAAAATTTGTTGGGACCACACTTTCAGAGTGCTGCTTTGTCTACAGGGCCTTTGCATCTCCTGTCCATGTTAAGAAGTAGATCTGGTATCTGTAAAGTATGTAGTGAAGTCATCATTACTTTTGTTCCACATTAATACTTTTTAAATTAATCAAATTTCAAAGCAACATATACATCAATTCCGCTAGCTTTCATTTTGGCTTTGCCAAAACCTGAAACGGGCATGTAATCATTTTACATTTACAGGACATGTTTAATTTTACACATCATTTGCAATGCAGGTAGGCATCTCTGTTCTTGCAGCTGTTCGGCATTAGAGTGCTTTGTCCCATGTGCATTTCTGAACAGAATTTTTACGGATTTCGCTTTGGTGCAGACCCTCTCAGTCATATCTCCCTGAAAATCCATCTCCACCATCCCACTCAGTGCCATGCCAAGAGGACGAAAGCCCAGTCTTTGTGTGCCATTTTATCCTGCTGTTGTGTATTCTCTGTATTGCTTGTTTTTCATGAAGCCCGGGGATGATGATAAACACTGCCTTCACTTGGGAGAACGTTGCGCCATAAATCTGTTTTTATCCTTATTTCTATGCTGTGGCTCAGGATTTGACTGTGGTTTTCTGAAATTTAGAGAAAAGCACAAAACGGCTAAAACTGCTTCTCCATATTACACTTTCTACAGCTATTTATGAGCACCCATAAAGACTCATGCCTTTTATGTCATTATTTTATGCCCCCTTCTTCTGTGCATTTTAAATGTGACCGAAAGGCTTACGATAAATTTGTTGCAGTGTAATTTAACCAACATAATAACGCAAGGATATAAAATGCACCAGGGTAAAATGGATGGTGTACTGCCTTTTATAAACAAGGGTGGGTCTTTGTTTCTATATAAGCATAGTATGACCTCAGCTAAAATGAAACTCTTTAGAGTTATTGTTAAAACCTGTTTGTGAAAATTCTAATATGCAGATTTGGTGTTCAAGAAACATTTCTTATTATTATCAATGCTGAAAACAGTTTCTGAATACTGCTTAATATTTTTGTGGAAACTGATAAAACAAAATTCCAGTATTCTTTGATGAATACCATATAAAAATCAAATTTCCTGTCATTCCAGGCAGTGATTCGTTTAATGGAATTAATGCCTCAGGTGATCAGCTGAAAAGGCTGGTAAACACTTAAAAATAGAGGTTTACAATCACACCAGGTCTTTATTAGCATCAGCACACAACTTCAAACCACTTGAGTGGAGTGGTGGTGTGGAATTTATGTTTCCATTATAGCATTAGATGTGCTGAAGATTGGCCTGGGTTTCAAATTCTGATGCATGCTTGGATGGCAAAGTTTGCTGCAAGAAAGCTAGAATGCTGGACCAATTCAAATGACAACTCTAGGTTCTTTTAAGAACTGTTCTTTTTATCGTATCCCCGTAAGAGTGTTGCAATGAGCCGGAGGCTGATGGTTAATCTTGGCCATTCTTGAAAATGCCACAGATGTTTCTGGTGAGAGTGAAAGATATTTACAGAGGGAGTTCATACGCTTCAGCTGCAGTCAGAATTTAAGGTTTATCTTGGTTGAAATTCTAAAGTGTTCCTGGCCTCTCCAGATTTTACTGCTTCAACATTCCTTATGTTGAATGCTCTTATTGTGTTGACATTTTAAGACTCAAAGTCGTGGTATAGCAGGTGAAGTGCTATTGCATGTTTGTGTATGTGCAAGAGAGGGTGAATACCCTCGGGATTTGGAGAATAGAGCCCCTGTTTTAAAGCAAGGGGCTAGTGTTATATAATTGTGGTGGATGTGATATGCTTTTGCATGTGTTCAGAGTGTCACTGTCATACATATAATTAGAAGTATTTCAATACTGTTGTTTTTTTGTTTTTTATACATGAATCAAATCAAGGCAGTTTTCAATATGCAATTCAGCAGGACTATACATTTCGATGTCAGTGTATATAATAGGGTTAGCTGTGGAGAAATCAATTTGATTCGGAGAAATTGGTTGGATATATTTTGACAATTTTGAGCAGAAGCGATCTTCATCCAGCCAGGAAGAACAAATAATTTCACTGAAGGTCAAGAGGTTAGCTGAGGTTATAAAACTGTTCCATAATACAGTCAAATTCATGGTGAAATTTATAACAAAATAGCTTTCTTTTTCTCTCCCTTATAATTCATGTGGTCGTCTCTGTTGTGCGAAAGTGTGTGCTATAAGTATAGAGCGGCTAACCGCACAGCATGAGAAATAAATGGTAAATAAAATGTTTGTGGCATTTAAAAATATGGTGTTTCTGCTGCACAGTATGAAACACATCTTGACAGAAAACTGCATTTGCATGTATTCAACCTCGTCTGTTGTGTTACAGTGATGGTGTCCGATTTATTTTATCAAAAATACATTAAGACAATAATTGTGTGTATTATTACAGTTTAAAATAAATGTTTTCCATTTTAATAAATTTTTAAATAAATTATTTTTACTGAAAATATTTTTTTACTGAATTTTCAGCAGCCATTACTCCAATCTTCAGTGTCACATGATCCTTCAGAAATCATTCTAATATGATTTTTTGCTGCTCAAGAAATATTTATAGCAAATTAGCTCAAAAGGGAAATATGAAACTAGTTATAATTAATTATAAATATTTAGATCAGTTAATATAATTAACTTGATGTAGCACAATAAATATTACAATCAATTAACTTGTTCGTCCTATGAACACTTAGGGCCCTATCATACACCCGGTGCAATGCAGCGCCAGGCGTGATGTGAGAGTTTTTTGCTAGTTTCAGCCCGACGCAGTTATCAGTTCCACGTCCTGCGCCACGTTGTTTAAATAGCAAATGCATTTGCGCCCATTTGTGCGCCCATGGCATGCTGGTCTCTAAACAAGGTGTGTTCAGGCGCATTGTTGGCGCATTGCTATTTTGAGGCAACTGAAACAGACTGCGCCATTGACCAACTGAACCTGGTGTAAAGTCAAAGGCGCAATATTTGTTCTGTTATTTAAAGCGCGCGTCCACTTTGCTTATTAAACACACAGGGACACGCAGCATCACACAAACATGCCAAATATTAAAGGGCACCTATTATGCAAAATTCACTTTTACATGGTGTTTGAACATAAATGTGTGTTGGCAGTGTGTGTACACAACCACCCTATAATGATAAAAATCCACCCAGTGCTTTTTTTATAGTCCCCATAAATCATAAGCACTGTCTCAGAACAAGCTGTTCTCAGATTCGGGGCAATGTGACGTCAGTTTGCACAGGCCCCTCCCACAACTGTTGATTGACACTGCAGTTTGAGCATAGACCCGCCCTGAGTGAGCTGGACACAGAGTCTGCCATTGTTTCGACGCTTGAGCAGCTGTAGACAAGAATGTCTCCTAAGCGATTGAGGTGTTTTGTTGTTGGATGTAAGAATGAATGTTAAGAATGTTACTCAAGGATGGATCAGTACTGTTTGTGATCCAGCTTACGGTCTCCGGAGCGACAGGCCTAACGTTACTGACCACGGCAGAAATGAAAGGTGAGAGCACGCACTTTATGACAGCTCATCGAGTCATTTTATGGATATAAGGTTTACCAGTTTATTAAGCACCCACTGAAAAGGTGTGTATATATTTGTTTACTGTTAGTTGTAACGAGTGTTTTGTGTACTTTGCTGTGTATGTTGATGATAATGGAAGGGAGAGAGAGAGAGAGTTTATGGATAATACTTTAATGCGCACTTCTTATACTGTGTTTATTCAGCTCTTACAGTGATTCTCTGGAGTAAAACTAACGCTCATCTTTTGTGTGATGTACAATAAACTTCACTGAACTCGTCAGTATATTTTGGTTATCATTCGGACGGGGTTTGCTAGCAGGCTTGTATTAATAGTGGATAAAAGCAGATGACAAATAAGTTATAACCATAATTAAACTAAACTATACCTGTTCTATCTCCATACAGCATATATTCTCTGGCTCTGTGGGCATTATTGTCTGACTCCGAGTCGAAATGAACACCGCAACTGAAAGTTTCTGTTCTAATATTATCAGATGAGATTGTCCTGGCTCTGAGCGCGAGCTCGTGATGCTCCGCCCCCTGGGCCGGCAGCAGCAGTTCATTTGCATTTAAAAGGATACACACTAAAACATCATGTTTTTCTGAGCTCCAAAAAATGACAAGTTAAACATGCTGTAAAAAATTATCTGTTGGGTATTTTGAACTAAAACTTCACATACATACTCTGGGGACATCAGAGACTTATTTTACATCTTGTGATAAGAGTCATAATAGGTGCCCTTTAAAAATAAAAGGATTACAATGTAAAAGATTTTTATTGTGTAGCCTACATAAAGATATAGTAGAATCCGGCTTGTCCCGTAGATGGTCTGCTTGTGCACTTTTACCTCGCGCACAAGCAGTTCCGTTTGTACTCTGGAGACGCATTCGGTCTTTCCATATCAAATTCCATTATGTAAATCACGAATCTGCCATGGCGCGAGCGCAACTGGCATTTAAAGGGAATGGGAGATGAGAATCTGATTGGTTTATTGCACGTAAAGCCCAAAACACACCCATTAGCTACTCATTAAGAGAATATGGACAACCCTAGGCTTAGACCATTTCCCATCATTAAATTCACGAGTTACACACTTACAAATAATCAGATCAGAGTAATGTAGTATGTGTAGTATGCGAATTTGGCGTGCTGTCCAAGGGGATGGCTCCGAGCTCGGAAATTGGCCCGAACCCAGAGTACTCCCCCTGTATTTCTGTTTAGAAAATACATATATACATATATATATATATAGGCCTCACTCATTTTGCTGATTGGGTAGACATGTTGATTACTGATTGTTGACAGCTGGTTGGAATGACGTGATGATTGGATAGATAATTTGAACAGGTTTCTCCTGAACTTTGTTAATAAAACATCATCTAGCAAAAGTGTATTCGGACACACCCCAACTGCACTTGTGCCCTGTGCTTTAGACCATGTGCTTAAATCGTTAAAATAGGGCCCTAAGTATTATTCGTCTATCAACTCCTGGAAAGGTTATTTCCGTGGCCACAGAAAAAAATAACTACTGGTAACAATACTATTTAAAGCATGTAGATGCTCCTCCTCCAAAACTCACACTCCAATCCTAACAGCACTGCTCCGAGTCGGTCTCAAACCCGATCCCCCTGCAAGCGAGTCGAGTGCACTAACAATGACGCTAAACAATGCATCCACTACCAGACGCCAAGGCGACTCTGACTAACTGGCCTTCATTACACACGCAATCCAAGAGAGGATGTTTGTTTATCATAGCAGAAGCGCAACAAAATAATGCTTTACGTAAAATAAAGCACAGATGATGAATGAGACAAGGAAGCACAAAAAATTAACGCAGTACACAATAGTAATTGCAAACAAGATCTCTCTCTTGATCATTCTCTCTCCTCCACCGCCATATGCCCCTACTGCTGATTGGCTACACGTTTGTTGTTGTGTTGGTCTGACTAACTTCCAAACAGCATATTTCAAAAACTACTTACCCACCTATAACTGATTGGTTATTAAAGCCATGTGATGAAACAGTGTATATGTATATGTATATCTATCTTTTTTTAGTGGAGTGGTGTGAACGTTTTTTTTTTTTTTTTGACAGCAGGAGCTGTTAGCCCTGTTCCACTTTTTTCTGAGGACTAAAAACGAACATCACAGGAATTGAGGGAAGCTTGCAGCCTGTCCTTGCAGATACATCAAATGTACTTTAAACAAGCTCATAGTTTGCCAGGCTGCCCTCAAGTTAAATAGTTACTCTCCATCCTTAACCTTCTGTCCTCTTTCATCTTCCCTGGAAATTTGCACCGTCTCTGAAAGAGACAGCACTCCTAGGAAATTAATGATGCTTCAGTAAATATGACCTACAGAGTCTTGTTGACACAGGTGGTGCTCTTTTACCTTGGCCTCATCTTCAATTTGCTATTCTTTTACTAGTAGCAAGTTTGTTTAAAGTCTTCCCATCTGCCCTGAGCTCCACAACCTTCAAAATGTTTAGACTGGAGCACAGAAAAAAAAACTGACTTATGTGAAGGCAAGAGTTTTCTTCTCCAAGCTTAAGAAAACATAGAAAGTATTTGATTTGCTTAAACAACACCCACACTAATTCAGGGCAACCTACATTAGACTTTTACACAGAATTATTTTCTAAGGCAGCTTAGGTTAAGCAAACCCTACTTTTCACTGTCAACAGAGAATTTAATAGCTGAATTCTCTGTTGGTGGTATCTTTTCAACGTCAAATTCTGGAGAACACATCCCTGACATTGAAAGTTAGTTGGGCTGTCTGTGGTACAGTGATGTTGCTTTAGGGCAACCTAGTTCTTACCTGTCATGGTTGTCTCATATGCTCGGCAGATTAGATTGAAGAGGCAGAACGCTGTTTGATATATTTTTATACATATATATGCTGCCTTGCTTGAAAATCTAAAAATGCCAGAGGGTTTTGCTTAAGAAAAATCAAAGTCAAATTTCAGATTGCAGTCAAATTTATACATGTCCCATCATGACAGAGGGGAGTTAAAAGGTCAGGCATTAGTGATGGTACCCTCGGTCTCCCTTCACAAGGTATGGGAACGGTCTCTTGTCTATACAACTCCTTGTCTTTATATATATATATATATATATATATATATATATATATATATATATATATATATGGATTACTGTATTTAGTGGATGTCAGCAGATGGACTGCACTTTTTTTCTGATACAGCTAGCAGTGCAGAAATGACACACTTCACCTTTAATGAAAATATGTCCATGTCATTTGATTTGTTATTTTAATTAAATGACCTTTCATCTTGTTTCCTCTGTTTATTTATTGATGTGTATTCCTCATAAGTTTATGACACTGAACTTAAGAACTTTATAATAAAAACCCATAAGCCTCTCTGTTCTTGAAGCAAATCTCATTGGACTCGAAGATATTCAAGATCTTGCCAAATATTTTAAAAGTTGGCATGAAATCAAAATGGGCCCTATTTATTTCTTAGTACATGTTACTGGTTTTATTGTGAATGATTCAAGCTTTCATATACTATAGCATTCAAATGTTTAGGGTGAGTAAGATTTAAATTGATATAATATTTCACAATATTAGTTGATCCAAAATAAATGCAGCCTTGTTAAGCATAAGAGACTTCTTAAAAACAATTTACCTACCAAAAACTTTTGAACTGTAGTGTATTTTACAATGTAATCATGTATTTTATGTTTTATACTATCTTGTTTAACTTCTCCTGCTTTTCAGTTTTATCTTGAAATGTTTTAGACCCTCTAATGGGTTTGCGTCCAATCCATTGGCTGCAGTATGACTCCATTCCCCTTCCTGGTCCTCTGCTTGAATCCTAAAATCAGTGGCCTAAATAAATTTTCCACTCCTTTCCTATTCCTCCATTCATTCTTGGACGATGAGAGTAAAATCTGGATATGATGACTATATCATCTTTTTGTGGTCCTCCTCTAAATTAAGATGCTGAAAGAGTAACAGTACTATTAAATCATCAATTTATTTGTTCCCTGGAAACTACTAATAGTCGTCTAAGGTCTGCCCGCTGTTGCACAGCCAAGGCAGCATTAGCCTGAGCTCAAGTTTTCTCTCTGGACCCTGTAGGTCAATTTACACCATCAAGCTCAGAAAGGAACAAAAGTTCACAGCAGTCATCTTCTTGATTATTGTTCCCTGTTGACAAAGACCAGGGCTGAAATACCTTTTATTTGCTCTTTTCCTTCTTAGTTTGACAAAAACAATTTATTGGTATCTTTGAACACAGATGCGTGAAGTTTTTGGCCCAAGATAAAAGCTCTAAAGTCAAAAGTTTAATCAAAAAGCTTATGGAAAGGAAGATGGTATTTGTGAGTTATTCACATTTAGTGCCCTTTGTAATTTGCATTCCTTCTCCCTGGTCAGACAAGATGGATTGTGAAATGTTGGGATTCACAGTAACACTGTTACAAACATTTTGCAAAAATAACTGTCACTGGAGCAGTTCTCTTAAAGGTACACAGTTGTATCTTATCTACCTTTACTAATAGACTGTTTTTCAAAAGTTTGGGTTTAGTTAAAAGTCTCTTATGGTTACCAAGACTGCATCCTGTGATGGCAAAGCTGAATTTTCGGCAGCAAAGAACAATATTTATTTGAAATTTATTAGATTTTTTTGTTACAATGTAAAAGTCTTTACTGTCAGTGTTCTCAATAGTCTCTCCCCCTTTTTGAGTAGACACTGTGCAAAAAGACATCCAACACAATTTGTATTATTTTGGAACAAAGTTGTTAAAATGGAATTGAGATTGGCTACATAAAGATGATACGCCTAGATTTGATGATTGTTGGTGATTGTAAATGGTGGCTGCCATGGTGATTCAGGAATGCTCTCCGTGCTCTTAAACACACTTGCGGCCAGCATGGAGTCTATGGACCACATCATTGTGGGCTATGCTTAGTCCTGGCCCCACCATGGCCTTCCTTTGACCTCTTATTGGTCTTTAAGGGAACGCTGCATTGGTCATTCCTCTTGTTGAGGGGAAACTCCCAGCTCAAGGCAGTGTGGCCTTTGTAAGACACGCCAGCCCAAAGCATGGCCTGGCAGACTCATTTGTTTGGATCAATCAGTACTTACTGTTGCCATAGAATTTCAAGGACTGCATTTATTTAGACATCAATCTGCAGTGTGCATTGTGGCTATGGATATTGAGGTATCAAGGAAAATCTAAAAAGGAGAATTTAATAGAAATATCATTTGTTGCTTCTCCATTAGTGCATGCTGGGTAGACTAGTCTTAATGTTTGTTTCTTATAGTGATTTATAGATGGGGTATATAGGCCCACAACCACTATTTATCTTTATTTTCCCATCCCCGTCTGAGAGGACATACTGATCTATCTCTGAGTATGCCATAAAAGAGAAGGACTGCAGTAGCAAAAATGTAGCCACATGGGAGCGACTGCATACTCGCTTTTTGTTTTACCTGCTTTCTCCTTTTCAAGCAGAACTCTTGGATCATGGAGCTGCTGATTACTGTCACAACACATTACCCAACCCATGTGTCTCCTTCCTCAGGCCTCTTTCTATTTTCCTCTCCCCTTCGCTCTCTCTTTGATTTAACGGCCCAGGGACATTTTCCTCCTGTAATAATTTATTGTTTCTGTTCTTTTTTACCACAGTGACCATTTCACTCTTGCTTTCATTTTTTTTTTTTTTTCTCCATAATCACTCCTCCCAAGTAGCAGTGCTTCGTCTTCTGAGAATATAGTTCCCAGTGTGTATACGGTTAGAAGATGGCTGTGTCTCATGTGACCTTGTTATTTGTACACGCGGTGACTATACAAATCACAACATGCAAATAAGAAAATGCTGGCGTTATTTTGTCACTTATTGGGAGCAGTATGCTAGCTGGAGCCATTTACCTCCAGTCTTTGTGCTAAGCTAGGCTAGCGGTGGGTGCGTCAGACAGAGTTACGGCACGCACGGAGATGAAAAGGGTATGTATGGACTTATCTAACTCTGGGGGATACAGTGAATAAGCTAAAGTCCCAAAAGTGTGTTCCTTTAAGGCTATGTTCATGTTGTTTACTCGTCGATTTGATATAGACATTGAGCTCTTTTTATTCTGAGATTTGCTGAGTGCATGCATTTGCCGTAAAGAGGCTCAATGACATTGACACAATATCTGCTTTTTGGCCTTTACAAACTTTACTGTTGTGTGAAATGAAATTTGCCTGAGGAAGGAACACGTTTACATCCAGATGACAAGTAATTTACAAATAACGGAAGCCATACCTCTAACTCTAATGTAAACTGCTTAAATTCATAAATCTGACTAAATTCAGTCAATTTATAAAATGAAAAGTGCACTTTGTGCACCTGATACTGCTGACAGACTTATTTTTTTTTCGAACAATTCAGTAATTCAGTCCATTGTGTCGGGGGTTTTCAAACTGGGGTCTGTGGAAAATTTAAGAGAAAAATGTAGTGCTGTCAAAGTAAATGTGAATTGATGAATTAATATTAATGAAATATGTATAGCATAGTGATTCACTGAATTTGCTTTCTATAAAATTACAATTTATTTTCTATTCACAGCACTGATAACAGTAAGAAAACAACATTGTATTTAGTATATATTCAAATATTTTTTTGAATTGTGAATGTCAATTTAATAAAAAGTAAATAGTTTTATATATGGATGTTTTAAAAGCCCCTGTGTTGTTCTGTTGTTTCCTAAAATACTATGTTGCAAAAGATTGATAGATAAATACATTTAGTGTGAATGTGTGCAGTGAAAGTTGGCTCAGTACCAAACTGACAGCTTCACAGTACCATGCTGCTTACACAGGCACTGTGAATGAATGAATAAATGCACATATGCACATGTGCAGTGTGAAAGAGGCATTACTGGACTGGACAATCCAACAGAGCAGAAAAATCCAATAGGGTCTGGCTGCATACTTGCACTTGCACTCTCTGTGTAAGAGCAGGTGCTTTCTCTGCAAGTGACGTCACTTGAAATCGCCACCTGAATTCTCCGCTACCTGCGACACTGCCCATGGATCATGACCTATTCAGAATTACTTCCAATGGAGTTCAAGAATCATTTACGTATGTATACATTTTTTTTTTTTTGTTAATATATAATGATGCGCTATATTTAGACTTTTAATCACTGATATGCTACATTTAAAAGTTATATTGATTTAGGTACAAACTGCTGCTCTTTTTTTTTCTATTGTATCCAGTATCACTCCATTACTATCTTGAATACATGAATTGAATTTATATTGTATTAGATTGAAACCACTGTAGGATATAGTTTATCGACCCTGTTTTGCTTTACTTTCTCACACTGAAAATGTGGCGGTGGAGGCGATAGCACAAGTGTTGTTGACTTAATAACTTAACTGAATGAAATTACAATTAAATGTAGTGCTTTATTAGCTAAATATGTTGTAACCACAACATTTACTATTTAATAAAAACATTTAAAGGGTAATTCACCCAAAAATGAAAATCATCCCATATTCACCTAGATGTATATGACTTTCTTATTTCAGCCAAACACAACCTGAGTTATATTTAAAAATATCCTGACTCTTCTAAGCTTTATAATGGGAGTGAATTGTTTTTTGTTGTTTTTTGAAGCCCAAATCTAGCTTCTGGTAACAGCCATCCTCGCGTTCACGAGAGAGTCGAATTCCGGGGTATGACGCTGACGCATGACGTCAGAAGGCCTTTATTAACCACTGGAGCCGTATGGATTACTTTTATGATGGATGGATGCACTTTTTTGGGCTTCAAAAAAAATTACCATTCACTCCCATTATTAAGCTTGGAAGAGCCAGGATATTTTTTTATGTAACTTTGATGTGAAGTATGTGTGGCTGAAAGAAAAGTCATATACACCCAGGATGGCTTGAGGGTGAGTAAATTATGGGATCATTTTCTTTTTTGGGTGAACTAACCATTTAACATAAACGGGTGCTGGTACGAAGTAGTGGGCTGTTTGGGGGGCAAATTACAGTTATTTTTATTGGACAGGCACCTCCATATATGAAACATGAATTTCTTTCTTTCTTTCTTTCTTTCCTCCATTTTCTCCATATTCCCCCACTCCTTCTCTCTTTGTTGAAGCATTTGAAGTACAGGAAATCCTCACTTTAGCTTACAGTAGGCGCATCCCAAAATAGATCTGCAGCACCACGGATAAAGATCAAACGGCATGCAGTGCCAAGCCTTTCCTCAGTCCTCTGTGGGATGGTGTGAAGGTTTCTCTTTCTTTCTCTCTTTGGTAGAAATGGGGCATGATGAGGCGGGGTTAAATGGTAGAGATCTGGTATGGGGGAAGTGTGGGAGACAGCGTGTTTAGCCGCTGGCATGGGGAATGATTAGGGTTTTAGTTAAAAAGAGAGCAGACTCACAGGAGGAATGGTTTTCTCCTTTATTGTTAAAATAGAAGCATATTTTGCTGCCGTGTATAAAAAAGTAACTAAATCTAAATTTAAGCTTAATTAAAGTTTAGACTGTATTCACACTAAAACTCAATGGGGGCATGGAGAAATTCCTCAAAGAAGAGGGAACTTTTTTTTTCTTCTTTTTTTGAGTCCCTTCAATTCTCTAACTGAAAAGAGATATTTGGGGGTTTAGTGGAACATTTAGTTGTTTACAACTTCAGAAATTCTCTGAATTCTGAATTATTCTCTTATTTTTGACTCTGTTGACACGTTTGAAGAAATATTTAACAATTAATTTTTCTCGTCATGAAAATAGCCACAGAAGCAGGCATGGACTTAAAAAACAAACAAACCCTAATTTTGTCTCACACCTAAGTGGAACACAAAAGAACTTATTATATAAAAATGTCCTTTTTTCATATATTACACATCACATGTTCATTGTTTTGGACCCCATTGATGATCATTATATAGGTGAAAACTGAATCCCATGGCTCAGTCACTTAAGTCAGCACAGGAGAGGTGAGCTCTTCCTCTCAAAAGAGCCTGCAATGAAAGAATTCGGGCAACAGGAGGTGATGTCAAGTTAATTATAAAATAATTCTAAATGAAGAAATAAGTATCAGAAAGAGAATATTACATTATTAACTGGTTGTCAGCACTGAAAAAGAACGTTTTCCACAATCAAAGGCAATTTGTTCCCATTTTCCCATTTCTGATTTAAACACAGTACTTCTGTTTCCTCTATGTTCCATTCTTGCCTGCAAAATAATTGGTGCTGCAAAGAAATGAATCCCTAATATATTTACGTCAGTACACTAGTCTATGCAATGACCTGTGGGAAATTGTGTTATACACTGCTGCAGGAGATAGCTGCCATAAGTGAGTTGTTCCTTACGTGGCTCCTACTTAGTTCAGTGAGCACATTTTCACAGCAAGACTTGCACTGCGGTTTGTTATTTTAATTGGCAATTATAGTCTACCTGCTGAAGAAAAGAACAGTGCTAAAGAAACTCTGTATCATTCCCCCGTTGTCTGGCAGTTACCCTATTTTTCACCCCCACATTCCCAGCCCTCCCAACGCTCTTCGGAGGAAAAAAAGTGCAACACTTAACTAAACTGTTACATTTCCTGTCACTGTCATCCATTCAATCCATCTGTACTCGCTCTGAATGAGGACATGTGTGCCACAGAAAGAAAAAAAGTCTCTCACATCTTCATAGATGACAGGTGATTGTTGTTCTCAAAGTGTCTGGAAAACTCGCCTATTAGACGAAGGCTATCCTCGGGCCTGTTAGGTAAGTTTTCTGCAGAATATGTTATGCTCCTATCATGCTTTAGCTCTCTCTTTCGCTTCCATCACACTCCCAGCAGGAAGTCGTGCCTTTTTGTGCTTTGAAGCTCCTGGATCTTCCAAGATGTCTACTTTGTACGGTTTCTTTGTTAATGGATATAGGAAAAAGTTATATTAATAGAAATAAAGAAACCTGGCTTCTGCGTATCAGGTTGGATACTTCTGAAGATACACAGATGGAACTGTTGCACACATATTAGCTTTTTGCTTTCTTTTTCAATCAAAATTATCGATTTTATTTCCTTTTTCATAAAGACTTGAAGGTTTATATTCTTGAATTCAGCTACACATTTGCTATGGATTTAGTTTCAAATGAAGCTCTTGCCTGTGGATTACGCCTCACCTACTGATACATGCACTTATGTATCACGCAAGCATACACAATCCCTCATACTCAATATACCTTTGGCACGCACGTTTAATCTCAACCTTCATTTAATCTCACAGGGGCTGTTCAATCAATCCTCTTATTTCTGCTAACATTATTTATACTTCTCTTTCACCTTTCTGGATTCAGTGTAACGCATTCATATTATCACATCCAAGGACACTATTGATTACAAGCACAATTCGTTTGGTTGTATTACCAGAACAGCTGTTCTCTTAGTAGTGTGATTAAACTGCATCTGTCTACCGTCTTTAGTTGCATAGAGTATGTGCCCTTGGAATCCTGAAGAAAGCTTTGTGGATTCTGAATGGCCATCATTTATTCAGTGTTATTTGGCTTGGAGCATGAACAATTCTAAGATTTCTCATTTATTCTCATTTTATTATATTAAATTTATTTAAAGTTTAATTTTGAATCAAAGTGCTTCTCATTTCTTGTCGAGCAGAAACGGTATTCTTTTCATTCTGTCTCCGGTGCTCCTTTCCATGTGTCATCCAGATAGATTTAAATAAATAATTGATTAATAATGTTTATATGTATATATGTATATATAAAAGAGTAGCCTACAGAGACTTGGCCATTACATGCACTATCATTCAAAAATTTGAGGTCAGTAATACATATTTTTTCTTTTGAAAGAAATTATCTAATTTTTACATGATACATTCAATTGTTCAAAAGTTACAGTAAAGACATTTATAATGTTACAAAGGATTTATATGTCAAATAAATGCTTTTCTTTAAAACTTTCTATTCATCAAATAATCCTGATTTTTTTTTTTAAAAGAAATATTAAGCACTTGTTTTCAACATTGATAATAAGGAATTTCTCCTGAGCACCAAATCAGCATATTGAGCATATCAAATGATTTCCGATGGATCATGTGACACTGAAGACTAGTAATGGCTGCTGAAAATTCAGCTTTGCCATCAAAGGAATAAATTACATTTTAAAATATATTAAAATAGAGAAGTTATTGTAAGAATATTTCACAGGATTACTATTTGTACTGTATTTTTGATCAAATGAATGCAACCTTGGTAACCATAAGAGACTTTCAAACTCATTCGAAACTTTGGAACGGTTGTGTAGCACAGAAAAAGTGTAAGATTTTGTGGGGACTAAGTTCTAACCGTTTGTTGAAACAGCTGCTCATGTAATCTTAAGAAATGAGACCGTAGGATAGCTTTTTATGAATGTGCTGGTAAGTCTTTAGAGGCTTTGTATACTTACCGACCACCAACAGAGCTCTGAGCCCAGTTATGCTGACATCAGTGTTTAGATGTGTAGCGTGAGTCCTTTAAAACCTCTCTTGTGCAGCTCACCTGCCACACATCTCTCCATCCTCACTCCACGTCCCCTCTGGCCTCCAACAACCTCTTCATCCCTCCACCCTTTCTTCCATGCTTTGATCAACTCTGCAGTTCACCAGCCTACAGCTTGCCCCCAGGTAACTCTGCCACATACATGCATAATTGTGCAGTGAATGCATGGAGAGTCTCTATTAACCTTTACAGACAGCTGGACTGTGCCATAAACTGGCAGTGGCCTATCAAGACGAAAAGTCCTATCGGCTTTAATATGTCCATTTCATTTCAATATGGTCTCCATTGAGTTATAGTAAAGCCGTGGCATTTGTGAGGCTCAATTTTGTTGTTTTAGCTTATTACCTTATATACCTGCCAATCAGAAATGGGGGTTAAGAGATTTGTGGATGTGCGTTTGCATATATTGTTTTTGTCTTATTTGTCTTTCAAGGATCTCAAAAACACTTCCCATTCTGGCCCAATATTAATTAAGCTCTATCTCTTTAGTGATATTCATCTCATTAGAGGTAATCCTCTTATACGCATCACACTCGTCCCATGCTCTCTCCCTCCAGACACGCACGAGGAGGCGGTGATGTCCATCTTCCTGAGCAGGCCATTAATTATTAAAGCTGAACTCTGGAAGACAATGGAACTTATTACAGCCTCTGACTTGCGCTGTCCCGCGGGATGCATGTTGCAGAGCTAAATGGCTCGCAGACAATGAGGACAACACATTACTTACAGTACACGGTGAATAGAGCAGAACAATGGCTGGTTCAATTGTGATATGCAGCCATAAATTCAGTTGCATTTGATAAGCTGTCGGCATCAACATGCCTTTTACTTGATTGTAAAAAAAAGAATGAATAGAAACGTGTTTGATGTGTTATCCTGGAAGTCCATGTAATATTCCCTCTACTTTTTCATTTCTGATATTATCTGTAAAGTTGAGTTAATTTAAAAAAACAACAACAACAACAACAACAGTAAAGCAACCAGCTACAAAGCATTTTTTGAGATTTATCAGCTTAAGTATTTGTAGTTGTGCCAACTAGTTTTTGAAACTTATACTGTTCACCCAAATTCAAATTTTAAGTTAAATCAACCTTTCTCTGCAAGTAAACCCCTCGGTTTCACAGACAAGGCTTAAGCCTAGTCCCAGACTAAAATGCATGTTTGTGCTGTTTAACTGAAAGCAGTTTGCACTGACATATCTTAAAATGTCACTGCCATTGTTTTGTCTCAAGATGCTCATCAGTAATGTGTTATACATTTATAAAAGCTACTTAAAGGGATAGTTCACCCACAAATGAAAATTCTGTTATCATTTACTCACCCTCAAGTTGTTCCAAACCTGTATGAATTTCTTTCTTCTGTTGAACACAAAAGAAGATATTCTAATGAATGTCCGGAAACCAAACAATTGATGGACCCAATTGACTTCCATAGTATTTTTTTTTTCCTACTATGGAAGTCAATGGGGACCAGAAACTGTTTAGTTACCCATATTATTCAAAATATATTATTTTGTGTTCAACAGAGGAAAGAAATTCATACAGGTTTGAAACAACTTGTCTAAATGATAACAGAACTTTCATTTTTGGGTGAACTATCCCTTTAAATGTCCTACAGTAGTTGAGCTAAGGTATAATCCTGGCTTAATCTAAGCCCTGTCTGTGAAACCAGGCCTAAGTAGTTTTGTCGTAAGATAAACAAGGGGTTGAAT
Source organism: Abramis brama (assembly GCF_963993115.1). Classification (NCBI taxonomy): domain Eukaryota; kingdom Metazoa; phylum Chordata; class Actinopteri; order Cypriniformes; family Leuciscidae; genus Abramis; species Abramis brama. The sequence goes on along the minus strand of NC_139973.1, from coordinate 14,902,066 downwards.
AACCTATTCTATCTTCAAGAAAACTCGACGTCTCTGAAGTCCACTAAATTCACTTTAAATTTCTCAGCAGTGAAGAGTTGAGCATGTTTAATTGAACAATCCTAACTAAAAGGAATCACTAAATAGATGTTTTATACTTTAATGCTAAAGGACAGTTAAAGGACATCCCCATATTTCCCTATGTTTTGAACAAACATACAAAATGAAATGATTCAAGTGCAAGGGATTATGGGTATTCCCCCGGCCACAATGCTTCCCTTGTTTGCATGCTCAGCAACAGATGTAACAATATAAGAAAATTAAGTAATTTATTGCTTTAGAAAAAGCTATACTCAGTATTTACAGTATTACATTTCATAAATACTTTCCATATTAAATAAAATCATCAAATCAAATCAAAACTAGCTGCAAAGTGGAATTGTTCAGCCTCAAATGTTTTTACAGAACAAACTGAGCATGCACACTAGCCTTTTACCTTCACTTACAAGCTTCACATTATAAGTTCTCACTATTTAAAATTATGAATTGCTTGTAATAAATTACTTAACAGTTTACTTGCATAACAAAACAGTGTGCCATTATTTGTCTTGTTGGTAAGAAGAGAGGCAGATGTAGAATTGACTAAGCAAAATGTCGATAAAATCAGTTTTTATTGCTGTACTCTCACAGGACACTGTGTAACACAGATATTAACTTTGTGTCACTGAATCACGCCCGTCATAGTAATTGGATCAATTATTAGCATTGATCGCTCCAGAAGACTGTGCACATCAATATATTTCATTAAGAGGGTATTTTTGAATATTGCTGATTCTGCATGCGCTCAATCAGACACACACTACTCACACACAGAGACATGACGAGTAGAAAAAGTAGTTTACTTAACTAACTTAGTGACATCAGACAATTAGTCACACTGAATCTAAACTTCAACAAGGTTTTCTTCAAGCATCCAATATTGCAGTGAATGAAGGTAAAACTGTCAACTTGGGGGTAAAAAAAAAGTAAATAAATAAGAGGTTAAATAATTGAAAAAGGGGTCTTTAGGCATCTGAGGCCACACTGGAAATACTTTTAAACTAAGAATTAGTAAAATTAAATGACACATTTTCAACAGGTTTTATACTTTATGGCCCGATAAGTATCTGGTATGATTGATAATCATACTGTATCTCAAAGCATGCCTCTTTGCCATCTAGTAGATGCCATGTGCATTAACTGTATGAACACTTCCTAATTATACTGTATGACCAGATATAAAAAGGATTATGCATTTATTTTAACAGTTTTGATACAGAATATGTACTATTATGTATAGTGTTTGTTCTAGTACTAGTGCCCAGAAAAATATGTATAATAATAATAATAACAACAATAAGAATAATATATTGTTTTAAAACTTAATAACAATTGTACACTAGCCTACATTTGAATGCTTTGTGTATCTGGTCAATGAAACCTTCAACTGGCCTCATTTCAATCTAAACTACGTGTAGTTTACTATTTGGTATGTATTATTAAGATTTATACTTTGATTTGAATGTCATCTTGAATCCTCAAAAAAAAGGTCACACTTTAGATTAGGGTACAATTCTCACTGTTAACTAACTTTAGACAGTGACTCTTACCTCAATAAATTCCTAATTCCTGCTTATCAATAGTTAGTAAGGTAGTTGTTAAATGTAGGTATTGGGTAGGATTAAATACTGTATGTAGAATATGATCATGCAGATTAAAGCATTCTTTTGTGCTTGATAAGTGGCTAAGCAGCCAATATCCTAGTAATATGCATGCTTATAAACAAGTAGTTAATAGTGGGAATTGGAACCTAAACTAAAGTGTTACCAAAAAAAAAAAAAAAAAAGGCCTACAATAGGCCTAAATGCCCTTACTATAATAGTTAGGGTCAAAGTTACTGTCAGCAGACTGCATGATATTATATTGAGAGATCTGGAGTGGAAAATGGCTTTTCTGGCTGCCCATTTCTCCTGTGCAGAGTGATGAGGGTTCTGATGCCATTTCCGAATTAGTTATGCATCATTTACGGAGCAGCATGATTAAGTAGTGTAACCGATCAGGACCCTTTTAGAGTGTGTTTAGCTTCAATGATGCTCTGCTGGAGAAGTGCAGCTTGCTTTGTTTCACACCGCTGTAGTGTACATGTCTGTATGGATCTGCCGTTTTATTTTTTTACAAAGCAAACAAGCTTCCCTTTCTTTTGTCTCTTTATGGTGACAACTGGAGCTGGCTGGTAAAGACAAAAAAAAATGTTTGTGGGCTATATTACTGTGGGTTGCTGTTCTCTGATTACTGAAGTAGTGTCATCTGCTCTAAGCAGGCAGGCTATTAGGAATGGCTTTAATTTATTTTGCACGTTAATAGCGTGAGAGCAGGAGCTTATCTGCCTCTTTGTCATGAGATGATAAGTTTCTTAGCCATTAACCCAGTCTGTTCCCCAGGTGTATTCCGTTGCTTTAGGCATTAGGTCCCTTTAAAAACGGTAAAGCCCTCTGGCAGGGATGTCTGGTACTCCACCAATTCCATTCCATTATGTTCTTGCTAAGGAATAGTTCATGTTTCCCTTTCAAAGCACACAATGTTCACACTATAGCTTTCTGTCTGTTTATGCTATCTCTCTATCTATCTGTATGTCATTTTATAATTATGTCTTTTTATCGTTTGTTCTGTTGTTCTAAAGTTTTGTTGTTAGTTCATCTGTATCAAGGGGTACAAGCGCGAAGCGCTGAAACGTTGTTGTAATTGTAAGGATTTTTTTTTTTTTTTCTGCCATAAAACAGATCTAGGCCTAGAGATTTGAAATCTGGTCAGGTGGTAGTAGTCTTGCTCGCTACTCGAGCATGGATATAAATTTAATATCTCTGTTACTTACTTTGTGGAGAAGAGAAGATGAGTATCCTTAACTGAACAGAGCTGCTTACACTTATATTTTCTGTTAAACTAAAAAGAGAAAGAGACATGATTGGTAGGAAACTGGTTACAATTTTTAAAGTTATAATTGGTGTTATACAAAGGGGTCGTCTAGACCCTAACAGCAAAGACGGCATGAAGGTCTTAAAATGCTTTAAACCCGTTAGTTGCTGCTTGCAGCTATATTTATATCTAATTGTTGTTCAGTCTGTTGTTCTGTCTGTCATTGTCCATTCTATCTGTCTTTCTAACATATGTTCTTTTGTTCTATCTATCGATCGCTCTGTCGTTCTTTCAATCGTTCTGTCTATCTGTCGTTATATCAGTTGGTCGTTCTGTCTGTCTCTCTGTTAGATCAACCCATCTATCTATGACTCTGTCTTTAAAAAGGAGTATGATAATTTGGGTAAATGTGTAAGCTAGATGTATGCTTTTATAATAAATTGTCTATCTATCTATCTATCTATCTATCTATCTATCTATCTATCTATCTATCTATCTATCTATCTATCTATCTATCTATCTATCTATCATAATAATGTATGATTTGCAAAAATGAAAACTGCTGCTTCTGTGTAGATGAGAGAATCAAAGTGTATGCGCGTTGTGCACACGCTACATTGCAAGCATGCGCCCTTAAAATAGCATATGAATAACATGCGCAACGCGCCACTGACTTTAAACTATTTTTTCCTGGTTAGTGGCGCAATTGTTTTCTAAACCTGCAAAATAGCATGAAGGAATGTTTGCGCCGGAACACGCCTCCTTTTTTGCGCTGAACCGCCCAGGGAGCGCAAGTTCATTCCCTAGTTTAGCGACGTGCTTCTGTGGAGGGAAAAGCGCGCTTTGCGCGGGTGCAAAATAGGAATGATACATGCGTCAGTGTACAAAGTCAATTGCGCTGGGTGCAAGATAGGGCCCTATATCTTTCATTGTATCTGTTGTTTTATGTTTGTTCTATCATTCATTCTGTCTATCTGTTGGTCTTTCTATCTGTATATCTATCTATTGGTCTTTATATCTGTATATCTATCTGTCTTTCTATCTATCTGTCGTTTGTCTATATCATTATATCTATTATTATATCTTATGCAGCACTTGATCCAGTAATACTAACACTTTCTCTACTACTCTATTCTATTCTGTTCTATAACAAAAAAATAAAATAATCTGTGTTAGATTAAACTGAGAAGGGTCATAGCACTTGCATATTGTTGTCCTACTGTTAGTTTAACTGCTTCTATTGTTCTCATTTGTAAGTCGCTTTGGATAAAAGCGTCTGCTAAATGAATAAATGTAAATGTAAATATCTATCTGTCATTCTGTATATCATACATCTATCGTTCTGTTGTTGTCTGTTGAACCTAATGTTTGTTCCATTGTCCGTTCCATCTATCTATCGTTTGTTCTGTCTGTCATTCTATTTATCTGTCTATCTATCTGTCTTTCTATTTGTCGATCTATCTGCCGTTCCATTGATCAATGTTGATGAGGGAGGGTTTTGGAAACCTGTTTTCAAACATTGGGCTCATTGAGCTCATTCATGAAATTAAATTCAAAATGACAATTACGTATTAATGATGTTTCCAAATGATTTACACTGAAATTTGTTCTTCACGTTTCCTAAATCAAGCCCATTATTTTTACTATGCTGTTTTCTTCCTAATGGAAAAGTTAATGTCATGTTTTAATAGCTTTGATTTTAGTCTGATTGTGTCTGATTGCGTTGTAAAGGTCACTGGTCTGTTGTGCTATCAGTTCTGATCTGTTATCGTATAATTTGAGTGTGTTTGTGCTGGTATTTGGCTCTGTTTGCTAAATGAGATTCTGGGATGTGCACGAACAGCATTGTTTGTATCCATACATGTACTAGTTCAGTTTATGATTTCTGAGCCAAATTCCCCTTAAATCGCCCTTGAAGCTGCTCTGAGATAAAACATGCACTCACACAAACCCAATTAAGAGGAAGGTGAAGATAAATGAGTCAAATGACAGATGGAGAGTTGAAGAAATCAAGAGAGTGATGAGGAGAGAGAAAGAGGGGGTTGCAGAAAGAAAATGAGGCATTCTGGGACAGTTGTTTAATTGCTGCTGTCCAGTATTCAGGGGCTGTTTTAATTGGCTTGTATTTCTTCTTCCAAGAAGCCGGAGGTATAGTGGAAAGCTAAAGTCTAGAGCTCAAAAGGAACTTTGTCTCTGCATTTTTTTTAATTAGCATATTAAGATAGTCATAAAGATGTAGCATTAGCCATTTGCCGATTTAATTAGCGCTTTTTGCAAGTCTATTGCAGCTTTGATTAGGTTATACATTAATGCATGTTGCTTGCATACGCATTTCTGCATTCTTTGTTCTTGGCTTGGAAGTGTGTTTTTCTTGCAATAAACATGAATGGGGTATCCATCATCACTTTTGAGAGAGCCAACTGGTTGACTGTGGGAAGCCCAATGTAAATACAATCGAATAAAGTTCTCATATAAAAACAAAGTGACAGAAAAATGGAAGCATTTTGGTAGTTCCTCCTCGTGTTCTGTGTGAGTATGTGTACAAGTGTGGGTTTTCTTGTAATAGTCTTGACATCACTTAGCACTTGTCTAGCAGAGCCTCTGATAAATTATGAGGTCTGAGTCTAGAGCATTTGATTGACAGCCATGCTGTGGTAGGAAAGCAGAGGGCAAGCCACTCCACTCTATAAAGGCACCGATATACTTCAAACTGGTTTGACCAACAAAATCAGACCATAACAAAGTTCGTTTGGAGTTCGTTTTGGGACTTCGAAACAGTTTGCCAAAAAGAACTTTCTGGAAAAGTTCGCTCCGGCTGGTAAACGCCTTTGAACTGCCATAGAGACAGAGCGCAAGGCGTCATAATCTGAAGACCACGCCCACCAAGGGGAAAAACAATCCAACCGTCTCCATTGACTTTGCATTGCGAGAGGCTGCCTCCTTGTAATTTCTTGCTTCTAACAAAAGACAGAATAATGCCTAAAAGCTGCTATGTGACAAGGTGTACAGCAAACAAGCTAAGAAATCCCAGAAATAAGTTTTCATAAGCTGTCGACCCCAAAAAACGAGCGTTTGAGGACATAAAAGTGGATACAGGCTGGAACGAATGGGTAAATTGTGGGATCCTGACACTCAGTATGCACTAAAAATACACTACCTGTGCAGTAAGTTAAACATTTGGTCACTGGTGAGTCAAATATCCAAATGTCAGTTTTATATATTATATTTCTGTAAGATAAACTATCCTGTGTTGCCGATTACGGTCTCCTCCAGTGGGCGTACATTAGTTCTCAGAGTAATGAGACACGTGACGCTCTGTCTCAACTGCCTGTATCCACTTTTATGTCCTAAACACTCGTTTTTTGGGGTTGAGAGCTAATAAAAACGTATTTCTGGGTTTTTTAGCTTGTTTGCTGTACACCTTGTCACACAGCAGCTTTTAGGCATTTTTCTGTCTTTTGTTAGAAGCAAGAAATGACAAGGAGGCAGCCTCTCGCAATGCAAAGTCAATGGAGACGGTTGGAATGTTTTCCCCCCCGGTGTGGGCGTGGCCTAAATGCGCTCTGTCTCTATTGGTCCTTGGCGAAAATAAGTAGGTGCGCTCTGGGGCTCCGCCCTCTTTGACGTGGAATTCTTCTCCGGTTTAGTTTCTCTGTTGAGTCCGTAGAGGTCAGACGTCCGTGAGTGAAAACAAACATGGGAGAGCTGCTTTATAGTAGTAATTGAAGTATAATTCTAATGGAAAACAACACTGACACTGTTTTATCATGTTTTAAGCTGTTTGGTTGAAAGCAATTTATTGTGTAAAGTGCTATATAAACAAACTTTGTTTTTTAATGACTCTCTGTGGTCATTAAAAATCCCATGGCACTTCTCGTAAAAGAGTAGGGGTGTAACCCTGGTGCCCTGGCCACATTCCACCCATTGGCCCTTGGCAATCATGGCCTCCTAATAATACCCATCCACTAAATTGGCTCTATCACTCTCTCTCCTCTCCACCTATAGCTGGTATGTGGTGAGCGCACTGGCGCCATTGTACTGTGGCTGCCGTCGCATCATCAAGTGGATGCTGCACACTGGTGGTGGTTAAGGAGAGATTCCCTGATATGATTGTAAAGCGCTTTGGGTGTACAGTAGTACATATTAAAGTGCTATATAAATGCCTAATTAATTAATTCATAAACGTGACTTTATTGACTGAAGTGCCGAATTGCAGAGCTTGTGCAAACATCCACATTGCTATGATTAGATTAATTAATTACTCGCCCTCATGTCGTTCCAAACCCGTAAGACTTTTGTTCATCTTCGGAACACAAATGAAGATCTTTTTGATTAAATCTGAGATTTTTCTATCCCTCCATAGACAACTACCACTTTGATGCTTCAAAAAGTTCATAAAGAGGTCATAAAATAAATCTATGAATTGAGCTGTTTAGTCCAAAATATTCTGAAGAGACTCGATTACTTTATATGATGATGACCAGATTGAATTTAGGCTTTTATTAAAACAAAGATTAGATATTGTATCTCTTTACTCTTTGGATCTCATCTCGTTGGATGCCATGTGACCATTAACCAACATTGGAAAACCGTGAACATGCAAATGTGTCGTTATGTTAAACTGAATATATGTAGGCCTATGCTTTGCATGTTTCCAATATCCATCAACAATGCTATTACTGGATATGTTTGGTGTAATGGTTTTGCTTGGCCCAGTGTTAGTATGGAGAGTCTAGAATCATTAAATAAGGTCTGTCACATTTGCCACACTATAGGTACAAATAGACAGACATTGGCGGGGTTTTTTTAATCGGAAAGATAGGGTGTATTATTACTGGATTTGCATAGGTCACCACTGCCCGCTAGTAAATGTTTTTAAAATAGGCAAGCTGAACCAAGACAGATGTCTAGTCCTGTTAAATGCACATCTGAAAGTGCAATGTATGCAAACATAGTACTGTATATGTGTTTAATATGTATGTAAATAAGACGATCCCTCGAATGCAGACGCATATATTAACCATCAGGGCATTGGCACGGTTAGAGACAACTTCCCCTCAGGCATTTGATTATGTGAAATGTTGTGTGTATATGTGTGTTTGCATGTGTAACTTGTTTCTGCATCACGTTTTCATATAAAACAAATCATTTTTTGTGTGAGGCAGCGTGTAGAATGAATTTGCTTGTTACCGTTTACCCTTCTAAATATAGGTTTATTTATTTTACATTTCACCGGTATATTTGCAGAAACATATTTCCTAGGGTAATTAGACATACGTTGATCATTCCACGTTTCTGCATGTATAAATCCCACTTATTCTTTTATAAATGATCATCAGATACTTCCTTTCGGTTCTTGATTAGTTAGTTGACTAATCAGAGACTTGCACTCATCTCATACTTATGACATCATCCTATTGATGGATTTATCCAGTCGTATGAGTCGGGTACAATGGGGCTAAAGGCAAACCCTAAGAAAAATTTGCTTTTCACTACACCCATAGTGTATGATTGCAGAAAAAATATGTTTTTATTGAACATTGATGGAGCAACAATAAAAGCAAAAATAAATTATAAAAGTGGTTTGTTTGTTTAAAAATCTTATAAATGTATGAGGTGGCAAGGTGGGCCTTTTGCCCCACACACAAAAGGTTCACCAGCATGGAGCAAAAGGCACAAAGTATTGATATAAATACTTAAGCTAAAATAATATGTTTCTAATAATGTCTAAGTTAATACTTGTTCAAAACAATCACTATATGCACTTTTTCGGTTTACTTTGATAAATAAAATAATTATTTTTTTTGTTCAATAAATAGACTTCATAACATTAAGGTTAAATCACTGTAGTCACATGTCTTTACCTTTCTGGGCCTTGGAAGTTATGACGTTGTATAAAGCTCTCGGATTTCATCAATAATATCTTAATTTGCAAGGTCCTCCAGGTTTGGAACAACGTATTTTTGGGTGAACTAACCCTTTAATTTGAATTCTCATATTCTAAATACAAATACAAAATTATCATTTGCTGAATAAATCTACAACATTTTTAAAAAACATTAAATATTAGATCAAATTAGTGCAAAATCAACTTTGTGTTGCTGTCCATGATCGCGACAATGATCAGCCAAATTTCCATGTGCATCATCAAAAGCGGGTGTTAAGAGAAGTGCTGAGCTGAAATTGTGTGCCATCTATTGGTTTAAAAGAGAATAAAGTCAAATGCACCTTTTACCCCGGTGCGCCTTTAGCCCCGTTGTACGCTATATAAGGATTCTCTTTGAAATCAGTAACCTAAATAGGCCTGTAATACATATGGTTAAAGAATAAAACTAAAATAGTTTTTTGAGTTGCTTGGTAGCAGCTTTAGTTTTACAATGGGGTCCAAAGGACCATCAGTGAAAATTTAGAATTTGTTTTTCATTTAAACCTGGAAACAAACCAAAAGTTTTAGGCTTGTGAAAAAAGTGAACAAAGGGAAGTTATGATGCAAAATGAAGAAGAAATATTTAAGATTCTTATAATGAAAGTATGTAGGATACATGTACAGAATTAGAAACATTTTCAGATATTAGGACAGAGTTTGTCTCTGCTACAAGCTGTTTGTCAAGATTGCATTGAGTGACTGTCAAGCGATGAGAGGTATTTGATCAAGGAAAAAGAGTAAAGCACACTAGGAAATAATCCAGGCAAGACCTTCAATGAGCCAAAGAGCACAGTTTTCCATTACCTCAATACACCGGAGGAACTTCAAGATGGCACACGCATAATCACGCACGGACACCCGCTCTAATGAAATGACATTAACAGACACGATTGCAAACAAACAGATGATCACATGCAAAATATTCAGATAGACAGATGTTTCCCATGGGAAGAGGTTGTGGCCTCCATTTCAATCCAATTTGCAAGGTGCACTTTGCATAGCATACACACATAGTGTATGGCTGTTTCTTCAGCTATGGGCCTTATGCATTTTTTTTTTCCTGAATGCCATATCTCACCCAAGAAGGGCTTTACTAATGCTAGTTTCATAGTTAGCATTTTACTAACAATTAAATTGGTAGCACTTTAAGTTTCATTAGTTAACATCAGTAAACATGAACTAAGAATGAACAATACTTCTACAACATTTATTAATGCTAATGTTAATCTTAACATTATTTACATTATTAAAATCAAAAGTTGATTCGTTAACATCAGTTAATGCATTGTAAACTAACATTAACAAACAATGAACAACTATTATTTTTAACTAACATTAACAAAGATTATTACGGTAAATACTGTCTGTAACAAATGTATTGTTCATGGTTAGTTCATGTTAATTAATACATTAACTAATTTTAATGAGACCTTATTGTGAAGTGTTACCATTTAATTATAATAAAAAAATATTTTAAAATGAAAGTAGGCTACATTAACTTTAAAATTAAAATTTCAAAATTGTCAGTTGCGGTTGAAATGATGCCACAACTGACAGACAGTTGTAAGAAGTAATACATATATTTAAATAACTAATCTAAATAAGTAAAGTATCTTATGGTTTATGCTTATTTCACTCTTTGATTTGATTATCATATGTAAAAAAGAAAAAAAATGAAAAGTCTGCTTTTTTCTTCTTCTGCAACACAAAAGAAGGAATTTTGATGAATTATAGAATCAAATGACATTGGAAACTTACATTGTATGGACACTGAGACATTTCACAAAATTCTTTAATGTTCTACAGAAGACTGAAAGTCATTCAGTTTTGGAATAACATGAGGGTGAGTAAACGATGGCATGATTAATTATCGTGTATCTCTTCAAGTTGAAGAAACACCCATACATGTGTCTGAATTCACACTTGTCCACTGAGGTGCCATTCATGCTGAACTCTCAAGTAACATTGGAGAACAATGCTGGCGATCCTTTATCCTTACATACGGCCTTTGTCAGTGCTGCACAGTGCCGATAAGGTTAATTACATTCACAAACACAGTCGCCCTGCACCTCTGCCCTGACTTTGGGAGGGAGGGATGGAGGAAGAGGGATTAGAGGTCTACCAGAGCCAAGCATGATCCACGAGTGTGCGTTCGAGATCATTGGGAAGGAGAAAAGGACAAAGAAATGGAAGTTTATCCTTGTCCCAAAGTATAAAGAGAGAGATTCTTCTGCTCCAAGGTATCTCTGTTATCTGTTTGCCTCATTGCCCTACTATACCTTGCCTTGCTTTGTTGTGTCTCTTTCTCTCTCAGTATTCCCTGTTGGTCATGCCTCACTGGGGCAGTATGTTGTGATTTTGGCCTGTGCCAGTGTGTGCCAGTGATACATGGGACTGTGCACCTGTTCAGCTCTCCTCTTAACATACCCTCACAGCGGAGTGCGCAGTTACACCCTCAGGCAAGGACACCTGCACCCTCTGATCTTCAGCTGTCCTGTTCTTTCTCAAACCTCGAGTTATTTCCTTCCGTCTTCAGTTGTTTGCTCCTTCTCTGCACACATGTACACTTTCTTTTACCTAGCTTCACAAGAGTCACAAAGGTTCTTTGCTTTGCACTAGTCTTTCAAGATTTCTGGATAGCATCTGTCGCTTTCATTCTTTTCGCTTTGAATTTTACCTTTCAGCCTGTTCATAGCAGGAGACTCAGTGCTTTTAACTATATTAAAGCCTCTTTCTTCTGTTTCTGTGGGAGTTCCTGTTAAAGGGATACTGCAGTAAAATCATCTTTTATTCACCCACATGTCATTTCAAATTCAAATGACTGTTCTTGTTGGAGTGGAATACAAAATTAGATATTTTGTTGAATTTTCATGCTTCTCTTTTCCGTACAGCAAAAACATAATTAGAGCTGTCAAGCTCCAAAATGATAAAAAGTTACCAGAAAAGCATACATACAACCATATTTTAAGTGTTCTGATGCTAAAGACAGAAATGTAAGCAGTTAACTAGACTTGCAATATACTTGATTGAACTTGCTATATAAAGAGTTATTTTATTGTGTTTTATGTAAGAGTATTATGAATATCTAATTTTGTTCTCTAAAGAGGTCTTACCGATTTTAAATTATAAAGTGTGATGGTTTTTCATTTTTGGTTAGGATTTTCTTCAAAATTAATAATTTTATCTTAATGGCATGTAATTAGTGATATACTAGACTGCATGCAAAAAATTTGGGTCTGTACGTTTAAAAAAATAAAATAATAATAATACTTTTATTTTGCAAGAATGTGTTTAACTGATCAAAAGTGACAGTAAATACATTTATTATAATGTTATAAAAGATTTTTGAATCCTGAATTTTTTTTTACAGATTATTATAAAAAATAAAAAGAAGAAGTAAAAAGTAGCAAAACCAAATCAGCATATTAAAATGATTTCTGAAGGGTCATTTGACACTAAAGACTGGAGCAGTGATGCTGAAAATTCAGCTTTGCCATCACAGGTACAGTAAATGGAATACTTTAAAATATATTAAAATAGAAAGCAGTTATTTTAAGATTTATAAGCTGGTTTTATAACTTTGGACTAGTGAACATTTCAGTAAGAGAGATGGATCTCCTCCTTTCTTTTTTTTCCGTCTTTTTTTCCGATACCAGCTCTCGTTGAAGTTGGTTGGCTCAGAACAAGAAAAGCTGAACCAGTCACTCTTTGTTCATTTTTCACGTTCATCCTTCTTTTTTTCCCCCTACTCACAACTCTGCATCTCTCCTGTGATATTTCTTTCTCACCATCAATTTTTTTGTTTTGCTCTCTTTCACTTCCTCTCGATTTCACTCCCACACTTTAACGCCCTTATTAAATTCTCATTCTGAATAAATGCCAATCCCATCAATCTTTGCTCTGCCTCTTCTCTTCCTTCCCATTCAGCCCTTTTGATGTGCAAGATAAAAGTAAAATATGGATTCAGAGACGTTTTATGATATCTGATAAACTTCCATATTTATTCTCCCTGCCTTAAGTGTTTTATGTAAGAAGTGATGCAGTGGCCTGTAAGTCTTGTCAGCCAGCGCCTCCCTCCAGGCCTGAATCACAACCCCAGTTGAGTGGAACTGACGAACAAACACACACGCACACACACATACATTCAGGCTTACATAAACAGTCTGTCCCCCTCACATAGCCAACAACCTTTATTCTCTCTCTTTCTCTGTTTTTATCACAGATGATCACTTAGTCACACATAGTCTTTATTTCTTTGTCTGTCGGAAAGTCAGACACACACCGCACTGGAAGGATACACACTGTACTCCCAATCTTTACAGATTGGTCTTAGTAGAACATGTCAAAAACAACATCTGCCATTATCTGCACTTCTGAAGGACTTTTCAAAATATATGATTTCTAATAAATGAAACATTTGCAACAATTGAAAATCCAGAGAACATTTTGTGCGCCCAAATGTGGTTTCCTCATATATTACCAATCAAGTTTCCTGCAAGAACATGAGAGCTGTGATGTCCAGTTAGTAAACAAATTACTCTTATGAACCAATTATTTTTTAATGAGTCAGTCAAAAAGATTCATGATGCAGCCTTAAATCTCGAGTTATCAATTCACTCAGTGAATCGTTCCAAACAATTCATAACTGATTCCCTCAGTGAACCACAAGTTTTTTTTTGTTTGTTTTTTTGGTAGTATTTGATTCAAAATTAACCAGGAACTGTTACTGTCAGTGAACAAATGTAAGTCTTAGCTCTCAATAAACTCAAGCACGTCTGAACAACCATCTCTATCAGGTGGTTTTGTGATTTGGCAACTAAAAAAGTAATTTGGTTCCTAAATGTTTAATGACACTGAAGTCAGAGTATGTTGAAATATTCAGGCCATATCATGCATTGACTTTCTCCACAGACAGTACGTCAAATGTTTTTTTTTTTTTTTTTTTTTTTTACTTTGATTTATCATTGAAACATAAGGAAATATTAATGGAGTATCATGGGACATACCGTAGGTCTTTGAATTACAGTCAAGTTTGAATTTTTTCCCCTTTTTTTCCACCCTGAGCCTCAGAAAGTCTCATATGGTAGGGGGGTCAGTTATTCTCGCCACACTGTTTTGCACTTTGTCATCTCACTCACTTTAGAATCTTTTCATCTGTTTTCTCCATCCCATATTTTTTATCTCCCGCTCATTATTTTCCAACAAAAAACTCTTACTCAAACGGAGAGATCTCTCAGGGGCCACTGCGGCATCCACCTGCTGAGGCTGGAGGTTGAGTCTGCCTCTTCTCGCTCTTTGCACAACCCCTAGTTTGCATAAACATCCCACCGTACCTCTAATTTCAACCCACATCTGCTATGTGATCTGAGAACATCAGGTCCAGCTGTGTTTTATGTACAGGTTGAACCCCCCAACGCAATGCTGCCATCTCAGAGCGCTTTTATCTCAGACCGAAAAAAGCATGCAGCCCCCTTCCACCCATGCTGCATTAGTTTTTCATGGGCTGAATTCTTAATGTGACGACTCAACCTCTGCCTTCAAAGTGAGGAAAAACCAACTGAATAGTAGATGAGGACCCTGCTAAAACTTTTTCTTTTGTTATAACTGGGTCTCAGAAGGTCTCTCGGTAACACTTTAGAATACTGTATCTTACTTACTGCATAACTAATAAGTAATTATTGAAGAACTAATAGGTAATTATTCATTAACTACTTCTTCACTACTGTTAACTACTAAGGAAGATGTGTTAACTAATCAGTATGTAATATATTTTTATGATTGTGTTAAGTAACAGTTAGTTAATCAATAAATAATGAATTCTGTCATAACTCTTGAAGAACTACTACTAATTATCTACTAATTAAGGATCAATAAAAATAACTAAGAAGTAACTACTAATGAACAGTCATACAAAACTAACCTCAGATTAGTTTTTATATTTTATATACAGTACTGTGTGTGTCTGTTTTCCTCAGCATAGAATGCCATTGAGTAAATTCATGTTTGAGGCAATGACTGAGGGAAACTAAAAAAATATAGGGAACTTATTTGTAATTCATAAATAATTATCAAATAATTCTGCAGGAATTACTTAGAACCTGGAACAGTATTCTAAAGTGAGAATATAGGGAACTCATTAGTAATTAATAAATAATTATCAAATAATTATCCAGGAATTAGGCTACTTATAACCTGAAACAGTATTCTAAAGTGAACATATAAGGACATTAATTGGTAATTAACAAATAATTATTAGATAATTCTTCAGGAATTATTTGGAACCTGGAACAGTATTCTAAAGTGAGAATATAGGGAACTCATTAGTAATTAATAAATAATTATCAAATAATTATCCAGGATTTAGGCTACTTATAACCTGAAACAGTATTCTATAGTGAACATATAAGGAAATTAATTGGTAATTAACAAATAATTATTAGATAATTCTTCAGGAATTACTTGGAACCTGGAACAGTATTCTAAAGTGAGAATATAGGGAACTCATTAGTAATTAATACAGAATTACCACATACTTCTGACTCAAATCATTTTACTGTAAAAAACACATTATTAACGGTATTATCTAAACCTTTGTAAAATAGATAAGTTATCATACATTATGATACATTTTGCTAATTAAATAAAAAGTTTGCTTATTTGCAGATCAATATATAGCCTAGTAAATGTCTGCACTTATCTTTCTTATTAGTGCTGAAGAATGACTAAAACTGGCTAGAAAATAAAATAAAAAACATTGATCAGTGCTTTTTACTTTTCAAGTAATTACCTTTGTACATTTACTAAGATAATTTTGAAAATGAATAGGCCAATAGTTTATCATTTTACTGGAGTAATATTTTATTGGGTTATCTGTACTTTTACTCAAGTACTTGATTTGTGTACTTCATCCACCACTCCACTGCTAAAATAAAACGGTTTATTGTAGTAACCACTGTGTATGACTGTTCATTAGTAGTTACTTCTTAGGTATTTTTCTTGCACATTAATTAATAGATAATTAATAATAGTTCTTCAAGAGTTATGACATAATTCATTAGTTATTGATTAACTAACTGTTACTTAACACAATCATAAAAATATATTACATACTGATTAGTTAACACATCTTCCTTAGTAGTTAACAGTAGTGAAGAAGTAGTTAATGAATAATTACCTATTAGTTCTTCAATAATTCCTTATTAGTTATGCAGTAAGTAAGATACAGTATTCTAAAGTGTTACCGGTCTCTCTTTTTTTTTCTTTTTTTTTGTAGATAACTTAAGTATTAACTACACTGCCGTGGTAGTGAACTAACAATGAGCAATACACTTGTTACAGTATTTTTGTTAATGTTAGTTAAAATCCAGTTGTTCGTTGTTTGTTCATGTTAGTTCGCAGTGCATTAACTAATGTTAACAAATACAACTTTTGGTTTTAATAATGTATTAATAAATGTTAAAATTAACATAAACTGAGATTAATAAATGAAGTAGTTATTTCATGTTAACTAAAGTAGTTAACTAATGTTACCTAATGAAACCTTATTGTAAAGTGTTACTGATTTTTTATGTCTTTTTTTAATAAATAAAAAAATACAATAACAGTAAAAAGAAAAATGTAATATTGTGAAATATCATTATAATTTAACAGATTTGTTTTTGATTTTACTATATGTTAAAATATAAGTTATTTCTGTAATGGCAAAGCTGAATTTTTAGCAGCCATTACTCCAGTCTTCAGTCTCATCATCCTTCAGAAATCATTCTAATATGCTGATTTGGTGCTCAAGAAACATTTCTTATTATTATGAATGTGCTATTTAATTTTTTTTTGTAGATCGCAATACTTTTTTCAGGTTTCTTTGATGAATAGAAAGTTTAAAGAACAGCATTTTTTGTCAAATAAATCTTTGTAACATTATAAATATCTTCATTGTCACTTTTGATCAACTGAAAGGGTCCTTGCTGAATAAAATCTTACTGACTCCAAACTTTTGAATGGTAGATTATTTGTTTTTGCGGTCACACTTTAGATTAGGGTCAGAACTTCATACTTTTTATGACATTCAGGATTAATAATACATTCTGTGGCTTATTAACTTTGAGGCTGTCTATATGCTAGTTTATTTAATAAAATAAACTTTTAGTGGAAATGCACATTTAAAATATATTATTTTTCTTCTTGGACAATGGAACACAAGAATATGTGTCTTATCTTACACTACATGAGAACGACCCTCCACCTAATACCACATGCAACTGACTAGCAAGTAGCAAATCAGTTGGACGGCCCTTCGCCGGATGTCCCACCTAGACTTCTTGTTTCAGTATGTCAACACTTTTTGAATCCATTTCATCAGGTTGTAAATTTTGAAAACTTTGCAATGATACAATGCTCGTCCTTCCAAATGTAGCAAATAGTGATGCCGTCGTTATAACATTTCCATTGTAAATTGTGATTGGTCTTTATTCTTACATTGATTTGCACACTGAATTATTTGATATAATTTGGAGCTGCTGTTTGAGAGCTGGAACTATCTTTGTCTCTGTAGGTGGGCTCACTGTTCTTTGTTAGAGAGTTCCGACCAGAGAACCGAGAGCTAGACTGGACACATTGTATGCGAAGGAGTGAGTGTCAGCAGCTGGAAGTGACCCCTGTAATTCAGGTTATGTCTTCCATCAGCAGCAGGAGGCATGAGGCCAGAGGTTAATGGATAGTGCAGTCCTTCCCCTGACAGCCTAGTTATAACTGCCCTGTGAGAGGCATAGCAAGAGCGAAAAGGCAGAAACTATGCCACAATATGCACATGCACACTCAAAGACAGAGTGGAGCTGCAAATCCTGCCTGTTTTACATTTTACAAACACTCTGGGCTGCAATGATCATCCCTCCACTCTGTCAAAGCAACAAAGCATGTCCAGATGTCAAGCGCACACCTGCACGTCCCACTGTGCAGTTGTAATGAGTTCTGCAACGGATGCTGAAAATTGTTGAGATGATCAACCAACAGTCTACCAGGACTAATAACTCTTTAATGGCTGGATGAAACGGATGCCCCCCTACATATCATGCACATGCTTGAATGGCTTTTTGTGTTTCTGTATTTGAAGGTCTGGCTGATTATGTGGTCTCACCATCTCTATTTTTTATTCTTTTTTTTAACTTACTGGGTCAGCACAAATTGCGTCTTAAGGAAAACGACATTAGTGATGATGAATGTGTTTTATGTTCCATTAATCATTTGGTTGAAAGAAGTGTGTGGAGAGAGAGAGAGAGAGAGAGAGAGAGAGAGAGAAGTGAGAGAAAGAGAGAGACAGAGAGAGCCCTCTTTGTTTGCTGTCCAACCAATGATTTATGTCCTTAAGCGGTAAACGCCACCTGAAAAAAAGAAGGGCTCCAATCAAACTGACAAAATGAAATGCATAACAATATTTGAGTTGGGGGTCGATTTAGGTTTACTCTGAGAAACTGTCATTAATTACATAGTCTTTGCAGTTCAACCACACAACTGTGACCAATTAGTAATCCTTCTCTTTTTTAATGTGGCAGAATAGTTTGTAGTATGATTAAGTTAACTTGATGATTTAATTATAATTAATGTATGCTCAAAATACAGGTAAGTTGTTGACTGCTTTAACCATATTATTGAATCGAATCTAGGCCTATGAAGAATAATGTCAGGAACATTTCCTACTCCCCAAATTCCCGGTAAAGATAAGCATATCTTCCAGTGTTCATCCGTTAGCTGTTGGAATGGAGTGAATCCTTCGGTAAAAAAAAAAAAAGGATTAGCTTGCCTTTATCAAGCCATAAAATGTTATCTGCCCCATCTCCCACATATTTCACCATTTATTTGTCTGTGTTCAGAAGCAGCCGCCTATCTGACCATCCAAACTATGAATTTTCTAAATCCATTTCCAGAGTAATATGTTTGGCTTTACATCATTGTTGTGATAAGACGTTTATTTGGACTGCAATCCCGCACATTTCCGAGCTATAAATGGGCTTTCTTTGTTTCCGCTTCAGCAGTGGAAGTCCTTGTCGCTGCATTGTGGTGGGCAGGTAACAATAGAGGCATGCTTTGATGGTTGAGAGATGGAAAACAAGTGCTGCACAAGCATTGTGTCATTTTAAATGTGCATGTTAAAAGCATTATGGCTGTATCTGTGGAGGAGGGTTCTTTTGAATTCATTTTGCTTTTATGATCAGGTCATCAGATGGAGTTGCTTCAGAGAAAGAGGGGGAGCGAATGTCATAAAATGAGGCTGTTAATTGAACTGGCTGCATTTCATAGTTTTGTGTCATGTACATTAATCTAATATGATGGTAGTTTAGACAGAGGAAGTGAAAGCAATGAAAGCAATCACGGATGAAGTGAATGCTTATTGCTTTGCCAATATTTGACACTAATGCCAATCAGAAGTGATTTTAAATGAAACCTCCCCCCCCCCAAAAAAAAATATCTATGGCATGACACCCGTTTTGTTCATTTAAAAAAATGCATTAATAATGCAGTTCATACATACAAAGGCACCTCTTCTTTTTTAATCCTTAAAAGCATACCTCAGGTTTTTAGTGACTCGGGATGTCATTCACGACCCTCATCCTCATTCATTCACTACCCTTATCCTCTTAGATATCAACCTTCTTAGTATATCTCATTCAATTTATTATAAACAATATAATGAAAAAAAAAATGAAAGAATTCCTGTTTTCGCATTCTTTTTAGTAAAAAAAAAAATGTATAGGGTCGCTAACGACTCAAGGTGTGTAACACAACAATAATTGAATCTTTGATGACTAAATAAGTGCAATTCACCTTTATTCCACAAGGTGGCAATGTCTTATACACAATGATGAAGTGACATTTTACTCATAATTACCACAGGCGGAAAACAAAAGAGTAGGAAGTATCATCAGCAAAACCTGAAATGGCTCAGCGATTTACTGCAGAGCAAGTACTGAACGCAATCAAATATTAGTGTCAATATAACTTGATGGTGGATCTGGTGAAGAAGCTGTCAGCGATCATTGATTTTGAAGATGATGAATATGATAGTTTTGAGAATATGTTTGAGATGGCGAAAATGAGGCAGATGCTGAATGTTTTGGAAAATGAGCTCTGACGAGGACAGTGATGATGGTATAACACATCTGCTCAAACTGAACCCTTCCAAGCTCCAAAAGGTAACAAAATATGCTTTATTTAATTCCTCTGTAATTGTTACTCTGATATCAGGAGAAATTTATATTATCACGACAGGTAGAGATCCATCCGTGTTAGATATAGATCCGGGTCACTAAAGACCCGAATATGTAATAATGATTGGCGAAACATTCATGCATTTAAGGGTTAAACTTAAACTGAATTACATTTAATAATGATTTAGCAGCACAGCTGTTTCCAGCATTGATAACAATAAGAAATACTTCCTGGGAACCAAAATTTGCATATTACAATGATTGCTGAAGGATCATGTGACACTGAAGACTGGAGTAATGATGCTGAAAATTCTACTTTACCATTACAGAAATAAAAAATTACATTTTAATATATATTAAATTGTCAAAATATTTCACAAAATTACTCCTTTATTATATTTCTTGATCAAATAAAAGCAGCCTTAGTGAGCATAAGAGACTTTTTTCAAAAACATCTGTTGGATCTTATCTTAATTATAAGGAAGATGATCTGTGTAGTTAAGAGTGAATGCTGAAGTCAGTACTAATAAACTGTGGTGGCATTTCTCTAATCGGGCTCCTCTCCTCAGGGAAAACAAGCGTCCCAGGGTAGAGGGAGTGAGCGAGTGGGCTGTCTGATGTGAAACAGGTGGGGCCGTGGAGGAGTTTTCTTTTTAATTGCTTTTCGCTCATGCCTCCTTTCTCTGTTACTCTCCTGATGAATCTGTCTTTGCGCTCTGAGGGAGTTCTTCTTTATATGTGTGGCCGCGTGTCTTTGTGTGTGTGGTGTATGTGCACCTGCATGAGTCTGTGAGAATGGAAATGCCATGTATTGTTACAGTACATCTTAGTGTGTGTTCAGTTTACACAGGAGACTTTTTATGCACTGCTTGCAAACCTACTGTGTTTCTTAACAAGAGTGCTGGTGGCAGTGTACACTATCCCTCTCTTTCTTTATACTTCCTTCGCTCCTTGTTCGGTGGCTGCCCGCCCTCTGTATTTATCAAAGGAATGAGAGGGACAGTGTGTAACAAAGCAATCTCCACTCTGCCAATCCTGTCCTCATTCATCAGGCTTCAAACACACACACACACACACGGACAGACACAGTATATAGAGCATTTTGAGAGTTTTGGCACTGGCCAAATGACCACCATTTGTTCCCGTTTCTTTTTTCTTTTCTTTTTTTCCTTTTTGCTAATTATTGTCTAAAATAATGTTCATTTTAGCAGCTAATCACATGTTTTATACAGCATATATTTATATGTTTTTTGGCTTGTTCTGTAGATCAATAAGAATAATTTGTTTTATTACATACACTATTCCGTTCAAATGTTTGGAGCTTGTAATATCTAATATGTTTTTATGTTTTTGAAAAAAGGCTTACCAAGGATGCATTTATTTGAACAAAAATACAGTCAAAACAGTAATATTGTGAATTATTTTAGCATTTTAAAATAACTTATTACTATTTTAAAATGTAATTTATTTTTCTGATGGCAAAGCTGAATGTCAGCAGCCATTGAACTCCAGTCTTCAGTTTCTAATATATGGAAGCTTGTTTTCGCCACAGAATAAAACATTTTAAAAGATAATTGCGACTTTTTATCTCACAATTGCGAGTTTACATCTTGCAATTCTGACTTTAATTCTTAGAATTGCAAGATACAAAGTCAGAATCACCTGATTTAAAGTCACAATTGCGTTGTTGTCGCAATTCTGACTTTTTTTTTTTCTCGCATTTGCGAGTTTATATCTCGCAATTCTGACTATACAACACACAATTCTGACTATACAACACACAACTGTGAGTTTATATCTTGCAATTCTGACTTTATAACACAAAATTGTGACTATATCTATATCACGCTATAATTTATATCACGCAATTCTGTAAACACAATTGTGAGAGAAAAAAAATTAATTGTGAGGTAAAAAGTTTTTTTTTTATTCTGTATAGAAAACAAGCTTCCATACTAATATGCTTATTTGGTGTTTAAGAAACATTTCTTATTATTATAAGATATTATTATTACTACTTTTTGGAAACTGATTTTTTCAGGATTGAAGAATGTAAAAGCTTTGTTTTATGATATTAATGTTTATTGTATTTTAATGTGTCCTTGCTGAATAAAAGTATTAATTTATTTCACACAAAAAAAGAACAAAACAACAACAAAAAACTTACTGATCCCAAACATTTGAATGGT
Source organism: Abramis brama (assembly GCF_963993115.1). Lineage (NCBI taxonomy): Eukaryota > Metazoa > Chordata > Actinopteri > Cypriniformes > Leuciscidae > Abramis > Abramis brama. Next base: position 14,879,819 of record NC_139973.1, on the reverse strand, counting down.
AATGTATATAAAATATACAAAACATACATATAGACACTTCAATGCACATACTTTCTCCTCCATTTAAACCCAAGACACCCTTAAAAGCTGGTTTCTGTAATGCAGTGGATGTGGATATTGAGTGTGGCGAGCTGGTGGAAGTGTCCTTCTTAGAGGTGATTAGAAAGGGAAGTGAGGAGAAAGAGGTGCAACGGCTCACTTGGTGACAAAGGAAGCAGAACTGCAGTGAGGGAACTGTGACGATAGAGCAGGAGAATAAGTGAAACTGAAGCACTGCAGAGAGGCATGTGGAGCAGGATGCTGATCCATGTCCCTCACAGTTTGCTTCTAATGCACAAACGCACTCAACTGCAACATACATAGACTTCTCTATTCGATCTGAGCTCCAGAACAAAGGTGGCTATTAATGGCACCTGCCCCACAGAGATTCTGTCTTGGCACATACAACAAGTGATGTCTAATTTAGCATGATTTTCTGGTCCATTTCCAGGCTTCTAAATCTGATTAATCCTTTTCTTACCAGTGGGAAATATGATTTACACCAAGGGTTCTTAATGAGAACTGCTTTTAAATCTTTAACTATTTTAACTCCTTTAAATTTTATTCTGAGAATACTATGACAGTCAATGAATAGGAAGTCTGAAAGGATTTACCGCTATTTTACCCTCAAAAGAAGTTTTATTGTGGTACAGTATATACTGTATATACTGCAATATACTGTAATTTGCTTTCATGTCTATTTATATTTATAATCTGTCACTTTTGACCAATTGAATGGATCATTGCTGAATAAAATTATTAATTTCTTTTTTTTTCTTACCCCAAGCAACTGTTTTCAACATTAATAATAATAATAAATGTTTCTTAAGAACAAAATCAGCATATTAGAATGATTTGTAAGGGATAATTTGACACTAAGGAAATGATGCTGAAAATTCAGTTTTTCAGCTTATTTTAAAATATATTAAAATAGAAAAAAGTTATTTTAAATTGTATTATTATTTGACATTTTTACTGTTTGTACTGCATTTTGCAGCATTAGAGGCTTTTTTTCAAAAACATTAAAACATCTTTATTATTCCAAACTTTTGACCAGTAGTGTGTGGTTAATTTACACGTTAATTTACATCATGTGAATTTTTCAATTATTTTAAGACCTCATTTGGTAAAGCCCTCACATCTAGATAGGGCTTATTAAGTAATTGCTGCCTCACTCAGGCTGACATCATATTTAACAGTGTGGACATATTTTAATTTCTCCAGCAGAACACATTACGTTAATGCATATTGCTTTCTGTATTCTTTGTCACTGGATAAAATCCTACCCATATTGTTTAAATTTAACCTGCAAAGATGCACCATCTTTATTTTCACTCATATCGTCATTTTAGCGCATTTGTTTATCACATTGATATATACATTGTTAACATGTTCCTTGCGTAATAACATTCTACAGAGCTGTGACTTATAAGATTTATAATGTATGAAAATCTGCTCTTTTTAAGATGTTTATCAGATGTTGATGAAAAGACATTTGACCAACACTTTAGTTCAACATAATAGTCTGTGTAAGACAGTCTAGTGTGACTGCACCTTAACTCTAATGTTTGATTATTAGGCAGAATAGCTTAATGACTGTGGCTCATTATTGGTCATTAAGTGATGATGCATTGTGATGCATTATTAGAGGAGTGTGATGCAGTGAGTTTAACGGTATGCTGTATTCGTTTCATTTGCAGCTATCATGCTTTCACCATGTCATCAGTTGTGCACATACACGCACAACAGAAAGAAAAACACATGTTTCGTTTGTCCAGTGTGACTTGGACACAGAAGAATGCCTGCTGTGCCCTTTAAGTATGATCAATTACAACATCGTGTGTATGTATGGCACTGCGGGGAGGCCCAGGTCCTGCTTTAAGAAGAAAGAAAGAACTGCTATGTCGACCTATTTATTTAATTAAAATTGATTTTCAGTTTTCAGTTTGAGTCAGACTGTTTGCTTTTTTGTTGTTGCTGTTGTTATTTTCCCCAATTTCTATTACAGCTTGTGCTGTACCCTTAAGGCTGTGGCTGAGAAACCGTTACATTACAGCAGAATCCAGCTGTGATGATGATGTGGCCTTTTTCTGGAATGGTTAGTTTATCCATCTCTTATCTCAAACCAAAAGAAACTCTGAGGATCTATGTTGTATCCAATGTTGGGGACTGATTGAAACACATGTTTCATGAATGCTGCAGGAAAGTTTAGCGAATTAGACCAAAGGGGCAATTCATTTCAGTGCATCATCCCTGCACTAAATGTTACAATACTGCTGAAGTTTATAAGTATGATTAGAACTATTTTTGACTTTTGATTGAAATTTATTTACACTGGGGTCCAAAAGTCTGAGACCACATCTGAGATTAAACATCTAATTTAAGTCTGGTAATAAACAGAAAGCTTTAGGATTTTGACAAATGTAACGCATAAAGAAACATTTTGACATGGATGAATAAGAAACTTTTAAGATTCTTTAATATTTCTAGGTCACTAATAAAATAATATTAGGTAACACTTTATTTTACAGTGTCCTTGTAACATATGTGACGTACTTATCGTAGTAATAACAGTAAATTATGCATAATTACATGCAATTAACCCTCAACCAAAACCAAATCCTACCCTAACCCTATAGTAAGTAGCCTACATGTAGTTAATTATAATTACCCAGTACTTAAATATATAATTACACTGTAACAATGACACCTTATAAATAAAGTGTAACCTAATATTATTTGTTAAAGTGTTAGTTCACCCAAAAATTAACATTATGTCATTAATTACTCATCCTAATGTCGTTTCAAAACTGTAAGACTTTTGTTCATTTTCGGAACACAAATGAAGATGTTTTTAATGAAATCTGAGAGATTTCTGTCCCTCCATTGACAGTTTACGCAACTGCCACTTTGACGCTTCAGTTCATGAAGAGATTGTAAAACTAATCCTTATGAATTGAGCACTTTAGTCTAAATTTTCTGAAGAGAATGAATCGCTTTATATGATAAATTAAACAGATCGACATATAAACATTGATCAGCGAACATAAACAGAAGCTCACCTGTCCTTGCTTAATGCACGAGAATGAACCTTGTTGGTGCTTGCACATCAAGCGAACATGCTTGATCTTCCATTTACCATATCTGATGTGTGCATTGATGAATGCTTTTATGTGAATAAAAGCCTAAATAAAAACTGTTCATATAAAGAGATCGTGTCTCTTCTGAAAATTTTGCCTAAACCGCTCAAATCAGATGAATTAGCTTTATGAACTTTTTGAAGCATCAAAGTGGTAGTTGCATGGACTGTCAATGGAGGGACAGAAATCTCTCAGATCTGATTAAAAATATCTTCATTTGTGTTTTAAAGATGAAAGTCTTATGGGTTAGGAACGACGTGAGGGTGAGTAAATGATGACAGAATTTTAAATTTTGGGTGAACTAACCCTTTAAATGTGTTTAAATCACAATGTTACAATATCATCAGGTTATATCATATTATGATACATACTCATTTTTAAAATATTTTAGCTTTTCATCATTTTTATTTTAAGTTGCATATTGTGTGTATGTGTGTGTGTGTGTGTGTGTGTGTGTGTGTGTGTGTGTGTGTGTGTGTGTGTGTGTGTGTGTGTGTTTGTGTTTATGAGTGTAGTTATACTATGTGTTATCTGCCCCCTCTTGACCCCACTGTATATTACATTTAAAAAAGTACATTTATGTTTTCATATTTCATATTCATTAGTTATTTATTAAAGAAACCATAAGATACCCTAACAGAGTTTCCAATTAAAAAGTTGTTGTTGATGTTGATTCATATAGACACTGGGAGATGTGTTGTTGAGGTTAAAGAGGCCTCAGTTTATTGACCACAACTGTTAGCATAATCATTTCTCTATAGAGAGAGAGAGAGAGAGAGAGAGAGAGAGAGAGAGAGAGATGTACTGGAATATAATGACAGGCTGGCTGGGACCTTTTTTCTCAGCTTGCTTTGTGCTCCCTACTATTGCACATCTGCTGTGCACTAATCAGGACAAAAACACACACACTGCTTTCCCAGCGGACCTTGGCCTCTAAAGTGTCGTCCGCACACATGGACTTGAACTGCACATCTGCACCAGTTCATTCTGTGGCCCATCCTTTTCCCTTTACTCATTCATTTCTCTTCTTTTCGATTATTCTAATTCGCAGGCCTTCTCATCAAGGCCAGCTGTGCTGTGTTATCCATTTAGTTTGTTGGCAAGTGATAACTCAGACAATGAATCTACACAAAAGATAGGGCACAACTAATGAGTTACCTAGCACAGGTGTGTATGATATGGAACGGTAAATCATGTGGGAAGTTACCGCTCTGAGCGTGTGCAGAAAGCCCCCTAAGCAGATGCAATCTGTGATGTACAGCTGGAGATGAGGTAGGGGGTCAAGAAAAGACAATCAGACATGCTAGATTTCCCCTCCCCTTATCCAATCTCCCTCTCGCTCTCGTTCTTTTCCTCTGCTCAGAGTGATTGGGTCAGTAGCTGCAATGGAGGTCACTAGTGACATGTCTCTGTCTGTGGCTTTCATAGGGAGGGACTGGGAATGTAGCATAACTACTCTCTCTCTCTCACACACTTGGCTCTCTAAATGAGGAAATACCACACTTCTATTGTCTTTATTAGGGCTTTTCAATTAATTAACTTTTATTAATTACATTTATTATGAATAATTTGATCAATGATCAATAAAGAATCATATGCATCAATATTTGCTAAAAAAAAACACAATTATTAATGATAATTATTATTGAAAAGATATAACATTATTTTGGCAGATGAGTCGGCAAAACGTCGCTTTAGACACCAATATATTGTTTGTTTAATTACACATTAATCATTACACATTGTTTAAAAACACATTCATCTTTTGAATGTCCTAAACAATTTTTTTTATGTTTTTATATTAATATTAATATTAATATGAATATTTGTATATTAATTTTACAAAATGAATATTTTAAATGGACAACCCTATTTTTATGTAAAGACTTTGAGCCTTTTAATTAAATAATATATCTAAAATATTTTTACTTTTTTATTATTATTATTCTGAAATGAACACAGTAAAATGCCAACAACAGTCCTTTTAGCAAATTATAATTACAGGGGCAGATTGATAAAGAGTTATTTTTTCATGGTTCCTAGCACAAATGTTGTGACCTTAAAATACTTTACCGTAATGCATGATGTGTAAACTAACCTATTTTCTCTCGTGTGCATCATCATATAACGGTGTTACTTTTTAAAAAATAATGTGTTACAATATTACGTTACTCCATAAAAATGTAACTAACTGCATTAGTTACTTTTTTGGAAAGTATGCTACTTTTAAGTTACTTTTTCTCACCTGGGCTGGGCTGGGCTTGCTTGTTTGTATAAATAAAAGTTATATTTTTGGCAAATCGTTAGCCTCATAGCATAATTGCCTAAGTCATATTTAAAAAAAAAAAAATGACTTAGGCAATTATGCTATGAGGCTAACGAAATGTAAAGGCCTTTTGAAAAAAAAAAAAAACCTGTTTGCTTTTGTTAACAAGTTCGGTTAGGTTTAGGATAAGGTTTAGTGTAATGTAGGTGCTTTTAGCACCAACAGACATTTCATTTCCTCACTGCCACGATGCATAAAACAACCAACATAATAAAACGGTGCCAGATTCACGTTTATTGGTTTTGGAAAAAAATTAACACACTTTTAATGCTGCGAAGCAGATATTTCACTTTGAAAGTGTTGCGAAATGTGCAAGAAGCAATGTTATTTTGCAGAAATGTTGCCATAGGCACGTTTTTCCAATGAGCCTGGGTTGCATTATTCATTTTTATTTAAGTGGTTGTCCTCATTTTCTGGTCTCCACAGTCTAGATGATTTCAGCTTTTACTGTCCTTGTAGGGACTTTGGTTCCCACAGTGTAGGCAAACCTTGAACCACACATATCTTTCTAATATCTGTCCATCTTTCCTTTCTCTTTGAGCTCTTTGTGGAGCACTGTAGCGGATACACCCTGTCAATCACGTCACTTTAATTAATGTATAACAGTGATGTCACTTTAGTGTTTAAAGTGGCAGATCTGTTTGAGAATTACACACTTATGTCCAATATTTTCTCTACTCATCCTCTTAAATAAGCTGTATCCCTTTGGTCTCTTTTCCCTAATGGTGCCTTTTGAAGTTTGAAGGTTTCTCGTTCTAGGAAAAATGTTGTCTGATGTTCCTCATCTGATATTCCTTCTGAAAATGTAAAGATTAATAGGCGTCTTTACTATTGGTTTGAACTAATTTAATAATTAATAGCTTTTTTGAAAAAGGTAAAGACTACACTTTAACGATTGATGCGACAAATGGATGAAACGATCCATTGTTGCTCAACCACAAAGCCACAACTTTTTCAAACTGAGATTTGTGTAGAAATTAAAAAAAATATATATGAAAAGGGGGAAAATGAAATGAATTTATATGTTCCCTCTCAGCTGTTTTTTTTCTTTCCTCAAGTAAAGAGAAGGATTTGAAAGCTCACATGAGATGGCTCTCAGTTTTCAAGGTTGCCTTTGTGTATTCTCATTTAATTTACATTCAGTTTGATAAAAACCCATCGTCTTTCACTCTCTTGCATTGTGTGACGTTGGAGACAGTACGTTATGCATTAGATTTGGTCATTGCATAGCTGATCACCCATGGGGATGGGCGGAAGAAGCGGATGAGTTTAGTGTCCCTCTGGACACACACACACACACACACACACACACACACACATATCATATCTCTCCTTTCTTCTCATTTTCCAATCTTTCAGTTACATGTCCACTCTTTAAATTACATTTACTCTCTCTCTCTCTCTCTCTCTCTCTCTCTCTCTCTCTCTCTCTCTCTCTCGCTCTCTCTCTCTCAAGCGCAGTCTAGAGCAGTGTTTGTCTGTATTTCATGTGCATTATGAAGCTGCGGGGCTTGGATGTGTAATATGTGATAAATATTTAGTGGCCAGCAGGAGAGAGTTGGCCTACATTTACCATCTATTCGTCCTGTCTTACTTTAGAAAGGCTATAACTGCGAGGAACGCAACAGACTTATCTCCCATACTCTTTTTAACACACATGCACATACACAGGCAACAGACATACATGCTGATAGGCAGCGCACACGCTTACATCAAGAAGGAAAAAATAACTTCAGTCTGCAGCTTTTATCTCCCTTTTCTTATTAATTATGCATGCCTCAATGGGCCGCGGTCAGACGCTCATGAATGAATACATTTGCGGCACACACACTTCAGTTTCTCTCACGGTAGTGAAGAGGTCTTTAATAGCTTTAAAAGAAAATATAAAACAGCAGTGTGGTCAAATTCAGAATCAGCATGTGAGTGTTTAAGGATACATAGAAGACGTCTAATCAATGTCAAGACAGTTCAAAGGAATTGTCCACAACTTCTGATATGATTTAGATTGACCTTTTAACATCCAATCTTTTCCAGAAGTATAGTTTCTTTAATCAGGATTATCCAGTCTTTAATAAGGGGTGGTTCAGTATACCAACCTATTTATTCATAATTAATTTCCTCCCTAACATCAGTTAAGAGTATTCCGAAAAAGCAGAAGGGGAATACACCCAGCAAGCACATGAGTGGGGAGCCTTTAACCTTCTGTTTACATAGATAGTTTATCACAAACACCATTCCAAAAATCAGCAACCAAAGGGCATTTCCAGAGACAATGAAAGAATGGAGATTTAATAAGTCATATGAGATGAGGGTGAGTAAATAATGAAAATCATTTGTGAACAGTATTTAAAGGAGCTGTATGTAAGAAATGTATTTCAATTAATCATAAAATGGCCCTGATATGTCACTAGACATTAAGAAATCATGTTCATTTCAAATACTTATATCACTGACAACAGTAGTCCGGCCAGGATATTGTCATTTAAAAAGTGAAGTTGCAGCCCTCAACTGATGTTGATGTTGTCATGTTGTGTTTTGGCCTGAGGCGCCACCCTCCACCTATCTACCAATCACGAAGTCAGTAGTGTTTCGGCATCCGGGTTGCCAGCTCAGCTCTAGTTACCACAGCTGCAGCTACAAACGTTCGTGCTGGATCCTGCAGCCTATCTGGCAACCTCGAGTCAGGGGGGAGGGGGAGGGGATACACCGCTCTACAGTAATTTGAAAGTGATTGCAGTACCAGTTTTGGCCACAATCTTACATACGGCTCCTTTAAATGAAAGATGTTTTAATGTTTTGAAAAAGTTTCTTTTGCTCACCAAGGCTACATTTATTTGACCGAAAAATACAGTAATAACAGTTCTGAAATATTATAATAATAAAAAAATTATTCTGTTTAAAAATATAATAAATTTCTGATGGCAAATTTGAATTTTCAGCAGCCATTACTCCAATCTTCAGACATGATCCTTCAGAAATCCTATGGTGATTTGGTGCTCAAGAAACATTTCTTCTTATTATCAGTGTTGGTTGTAATGTTTAATATTTTTGTGGAAACCATTTTTACAGGATTCTTTGATGAATAGAAAGTTCAAATGAGCAGCATTTGTTTGAAATGGAAATCTTTTGTAACATCGTAAAAATCTAAATTTAATGCCTCATTGCTGAATAAAAGTATTAATTTATTCCATGGAAGTGTAAAATTGAGCAAAGTCAGAAACGTATTTCCTGTGTTTTTAACTTGTGTATTACAGCATTGTGTGGCCTATTGCTTTTTATAAAATTAAACAAAAGACATTAAAAAAAGAAATCATGAAATGTATTAACATTAGCAATTTAAATAATTCTTATGCCAAGTAATATAATTCATTAGATTAGCTACTGGCGGTTTACGGTTGCCAAATAACATGTTGCATTTAATAAAAGTGCGGTCACAGGTGTGCATTTATCGGTGCTCATCAAATTTTAATTTAGAATTGTTTGTTTTATAGATAAATTCCTCTAAGGGTCTGTCAATTTTTAACATAATTTTTATTTAAATGCATAACTTGTTGTGAATAAGAACCGGTTCTCAATTCCAAACCCTATATACCATAACCAGTGAAGCTGTAATACCGTTTGCTGTAGACTTTTGTGTAATGACAGGTTAACCCTCATCATATAAACCTACAGCGCTCGCCTGACTCTTCCAGGTTTTTCATTTCTGATTCCTCCCTTTTCATCAACACTTTTCTTATACCACTCATCTGACAACACACAAATCTTTCCTTAGCTATATGAATCCTCTCCCTCTCCCTCTCATTCTCCTCCCTCATGGAGTGCTCTAATTGAAGAGGCATGTGCTCTACGCCCCTCTTGTGGGACTCTGTCATTGGCTGCTGGCAAAACATCCGAGGCCAGGCCCCTGCCAGGTGGCATCTTTTTGGGAAGGCCACACTGTGACTTCCCTCTCTTTTTTTTCCTGGAATCATCACCTGTTTTACTCTTGTGTTTACATTCCTCTTTCTTCCCTTCTGCTCTCTCCTTGTTCTTTCTGTGAAATGTTTTACTCTGTGGAGATTTTGTAGTTTCACTTTTTTTCACTTTAAATATCTCACTGTGTGTTCTTTTCTCATGCTTTCTTTGCAACCCAGGCTCATTGCAAAAAAAAGGCTCATTTTCACCTGTGGTGAAAATGAATTGTTCATTGAGTGGTGCTAAAAGTGCGTTTAGTTTTATCAAAAACTTAGTGGGCAAAATAGTGTGGCTGTTTGGAAGTGAAATGTCTGGTGAACGCCGCTGAAAGGTTAATGTTCTATTGTGTTTGAAAATAACATAACACCTATGCTCAACCCTAACCTATCCGATAGTGTTAACAAAAGCAACATTTGAAGCAACCATGCCATTTTAGCTTGCTTCTACAAGTCTTTGAACTCTATTAACGTGATTCGCTCTGCAATGTAAGTGCAATGTTGTATCAGTTGAGCTACTGAGCAAGTTTACTATTTGAGGAAAGCCATATTATGTGATGGAAAGATAAAAATGTATTAGTTTACAAATAATGCTCTATAGTAAAACTCTTTTGAGGTCTAAACGTAGTATTGGGCAAGGAAATATGTGAAAAAAAAAGTCTTTATTAATCAATAATCTGCCCCTGTAATCATAATTTGTGTGAAAATGAAATAATAGTAGTTGGTGTGTTATTGCATCTAGAGTTAATTTCAGCTGGAAACTGCAGTGAATTGTATATATAGGTACTTTTTTGGAATGTAGGTAGAGACATTGGTAACACTTTATTTTAAGGTGACGTACGCATTACTACATGTACTTAATAACTTATACTTAATAACAGTAAATTATGCATAAGTACAAGTAACTAACTCTAAACCAAACCCGGTAACACTTTATTTTACAGTGTCCTTGTTAGATATGTTACATGTAATTACCATAGTAATAACAGTAAATTATGCATAATTACATGCAACTAACCCTCAACCAAACCCTAACCCTATAGTAAGTACATGTAGTTGCTTAATATTACTCAGTACTTTAATATATAACTACACTGTAACAATGACACCTTAAAATAAAGGGTTACACTTTATTTTAAGGTGTCATTGTTACAGTGTAATTATATATTTAACTACTGAGTAATATTAATTAACTACATGTACTTACTATAGAGTTAGGGTAGGATGCATAATTTACTTGTATTACTATGGTAAGTACATGTAACATATGTAACAAGGACACTGTAAAATAAAGTGTTACCAAATAAAGTGTAACCCCAAACCCTAACCGTAACTCTATAGTAAGAACATATAGTTAATTAATATTACTTATTTGAGTAAGTACAATGTAACTACGTCACCTTAAAATAAAGTGTAACTGAGACATGTTTTTCCAATGACCCTAGGTTGGTTGATAAAATAAAGACATCAGTCCAGATAAGAACTATCACACATTTAATATGAGAGCTAACCCTTTTATCCCAGAGGGCTCTTCATGGTCTTTAAATTTACTGAGATGGTTCAAAAATTTGATAGATTGACAGTCTCACTCTTGGAATCACTTTCCCACACTTCATAGTCATTTTAATCTCGGCCTGCATGAACCTGATAAAATTTGTGCGAACTATTGATTTGTGTAATGTATTTTCTTATCCCTTTAGGAATAGACAATGAGGACATAATCAATACTGAGGGAAGAGCTGGGTGGTTCTATCTATATGGACAATTGTTTTGGATAGTGCATCTAAATTCAATTATTTTCAATGACATATTTTGCCCATTATCTTAAAAAAATATATATTTCAAATGCATTGACGCCAGTGTGTATGGGTGTGTGAGTAAAATGCTATTTTGTGAGGCAGTTTGGAAGGATGCTGTGGTAATCTTTCCTGTGTTGAAGGGGGTGGGACCCGCTATCACATGTGATTTATAAGGATGTGGATTGTATGAATTAAAAAACTGTAGAGTGCGAGTGCGAGTGCGTGTGCGTGTGTGTGTGTGCGTGTGTTTTTGTGTGTGTCTCACCATAAGGCGAAATATCAGAAAGCCCCATTTTACTGCATTTGAATAAGAGTTCAAACTTGTTCATGGTTGAGGAGAGATGGTTGAGGTGGTTGAGGAGAGATTCCCTGATATGATTGTAAAGCGCTTTGGGTGTATGAAAGCGCTATATAAATGCCTCATTCATTCATTCATTCATTCATTCATTCATTCATGGGGTTATTTGTGAGCATATACCTTTGTGTGTGAGCTGATAGTTCCGCTTCTTTCATCACTCTAGCCGATGGCAGGGTCAAAGGCTAAACAGCCCTTATTGACACAGTGGAACCGAGCAGGTAAAGAAACAGAGGAGAGTTTCAATTTTACACTGTAATGGAGGAGGAGGCTATAGATGTGTGAGCGAGAGACAGAGAGAGGGAGAAAGGAGGATAAATCCTTCAAAAACATTCTGAAGATTTACTGGAAGAGACTAATCCCTTATCACTTTGGCAGGACCGTTGTAGCTGCAAGTCTTCATCTGTCTGACCGCTGCTCCTCCTCCTCCTCCTCATACTCCAATTCCATTTGAGTGCCATCAGCTCTCTTTGTCTGAATCGTTGGTATTGTGCGCCGGGTTTTATGTACAAAGCTCGATTTACTGTGTGACATCACTTTATAAGAGATGAAGGGAGTGTTATGTAGAAGCACTAAGCTGGATCTTTATTTCATGCTGTCTTATATCTGGATTGTAATGTGTGGAATGTGCACACAAACCTTATTTGATTTCAAAATTCAATCTGGCTGTCCGCTGTCATTCTGCAAGTGATTTTATCTCATCCGTTTGTTCAGACAGTGTAGTCAATATCTGTTGCTTCTACATCGGTTGCTATAGTAATGAATTAAGATGTGAGTGATACACTGTTTGCTACAGTGCATAAGTAATAAGACCACGACAATGAGTATATTCGCACATAGATCTTGATCAGAGGGTTCACACTGGGGTCTTAGGACCCCCCAGTGTGCTGCAAGAAAGTTGAGAGAATTTTTCTATATTTTTAGAGTTATGAAGTTGAACTGTAAAATTTGATGTTGGAACAATATTTATTGTGAAAAGCTATATACAAATAAATTTGAATTAACAAATTTTATATCTAACAGTTTTCTTATAATAAGTGAAAAACAAGTCACTGTTTTTAAGATTTTTTTTAATAGTCTGAAGCTAGTTATTAATTTTGCAGAACAAATGCCTTTCATTATGTCACACAGTACAAATGGGTCTTTATACATGAAAATGATAGCTTTCTTTTTTTTAGGGGACAGTGTAATTTTAGTATTATTTATATACTAGTCAGCTATTTATTAATATTTTGAATGAGCTTTTACATTTTTGTGATTTTAGTTATGTGTTTTTGTATTATTATTAGTAGTAGTAGAAGTATTATTTAGCTTAATTATTTTTTATGTCAGCTTTAGTTTTAGTAATCTCAGTACTTCCATTTAAACTTATTTATTTCAGTTAGTTTTAAAAATATATATACATTAAATATTATATTTTATATTATTAAATATTATATATTATATTATTTTAGTTTTTTCATAGGTTTAGTTTACAATAACAACACTTTAAGGGGGTCCCTCACAAGGGACTAATCATCTTATTTGAATCAAAAACACCCTGAAAAATATTATGCACCATGATCAATATTATGCACTCTGACATACACATCACGTCCCAAATGATGAAACAAAACTTGAAATCTGATCTAACATTCAGATTGAGCCCCTGTCTGGTTTGTGTGTGTATTGTTTGAAGTATAAATATTTCCAGAATCTTATGTAAGATCCCACTATAGTGGACCAGTTGCACCATTCTTTTGTCCTTTCGAAGCATACAATTCTGTCCCACACACTTCTGCAGACTGCAGCACACAAAGGCTCATATATCTGGATCACTGAGACACTGTGGCTAGTGTGGCACCCCCTAGTGGTCACTGCGATATATTGCTCTGTGCGAGGTGGACAATATGCAGAACCTGATTTCACCAAGTACATTCTGTACATTCACAACAACATTCCAATTAACCAATCAGATTCGAGGGACAAGTTTACAGTTTGTGTCAAGTTTAGACTAAGGGTTTGGTTCTTCTACATCAGTGTTATTCACTGGTGTAGACGATTTTAGGGATAACTTGTGGGTAGGGTTAGGTTTAGGGGTAGGGATATGATTAGGAATACATTTTCAGACAGGAATGTTGTTCCTGGATCAACAAAATATGCTGACCTAGGAACTCATCTAACTTGGTGAAGTCAGGGCGTGCGGATGATAAAACGAAAGAGCAGGTCGCTGTATCGCACATTCAAAGGGAATGTGCTAATAAAGGGCAATTGTTGTAATGCGTGCAGAATATGAGTAAATAGTGCTGATAAGGTCCTGAATATGCTTTGGTAAGTCAGAAAATTAATGGGTAGACTTATTTTAATTTATGGAAAACTGGGCGTGAAAGGATATTTTTGTTCTCGTGTTTGTGGGGACTTACATGTTGTGTTTCCCACATTTTCAGCTAGCTGACCCCTGACTTTAGACACTTAATGGCTTTGTGCAGAAGTGCTGATCCATTCAGTAATTCCCTGTCATCCTGACCACAGCTTGTTAAAACACACACACGCACACACTCACAGGGCAATGAAAACCCGAGAAATTGCTTTCTGTCCTCTTAATAGAAAACGGATAAGATCTGATAGGCTCATGTGTTCTCAAGGAGCAGCTGGGATGGGGACACACAAGTTTTGTACGGTGACAGCAACACCCTCACAGTTTAACATAGTCTCGTACTTTACACTCATAAACGCCTCTAATGGGATCAACAATAGATATTAAGTGGTGATGTATTTCCCCTAGAGGTCCTTTACATGTTTTGTTTGCTTTGACCTTCGTTTTTGCAGATCTTTAGATTGTCTAAAGTTACCTGCAAGCTAATTAGCATGTGTTTGAACTGCAAAGCACTTGGAAAAATGCTTGCAAATGTGTAACAGCAGGCGCTATGTGACAGGCCTTCAGTGACGAGCAGTTTGGCGTTCTGCTTTGAATGCGAATCTGCTGCATGACTTGACACAAACACAGTCAATCAGAAGATATTGGAAGTTTAATTTACTGTGTGTGTATATCGACGCATCCCAGCTGATAAATATTTAAATTTTATGGCTAATAACTGATAAGTAACAGATATTGAAAATGTTTGTTTGTCGAAGTAATTGAAAAATAAACCTTTAAAATAAGCAAAAAAGTGTTTTAATATGAAAAACTATCCCTATCACTTTTAATCTAAACAATAATATTGTGAAATGTATTTATTAATATTAAGTTAAAATAACTTTTCTATTTTAATATATTTTAAAATGTAATTTATCCCTGTGATGGCAAAGCTATATTTCATTACTCCAGTCTTCAGTCACATGATCCTTCAGAAATCATTTTAATATGCTGATTTGGTGCTCAAGAAATATTTGTTATTATTATCAATGTTGAAAAAAGTTGCGCTGCTTAATATAGCTTAATATAGCTCAATATATATAATATAATATAATATAATATAATATAATATTTGCTCAAACCTTGATATATTTTCTGATTAAAAGAAAATTCAAAAGAACAGCATTTATTTGAAATACAAATATTTTATAACATTATAAATGTCTTTACTGTTGCTTTTTATGTGTCCTTGATAAATAAAAGTATTAAAAAATGAAACTTTTATTATAAAATTATGATTTATTTATTTTAAATGAGATTTAAGTATGAGTATTAGATTACAGCAAATGTAATCAAATTGAAAAATATTTTAAAAAAATTAGCCAATAACCGATGTGATATATTGTGCATTCTAGCTATGTGGCCAATGGGATTTAACTGTAGGAGGGGCTACTCAGCATAAAGCACTTGTTGCTTTATTGTGTTGCCTGGTTAAGACACGGTTTCATTTTTATGTTTTTGTAGCTGAACGTATACTTTGTCATCGCTGTACATGGACTGCATATATAATAACAATTTCTCGAATGTAGCATTTGTATTGAAACAACAGCATCATTTTATTAGATTGCTTTGCCCATGTTCTGTCCTTTCCCTCTTGTTCCTCTGTTCTTTGCTGTCCCTCACCAATCAGCTTGTGCCTCACGTTTTGAGAAATTGCCTCAGTGATGTTTTCTGACAGTGACGTTAATTGAAGCACCAAACTCATAGTAGCCTTCCAATTGAAAGGAAATTTGCCCACCACTTTCTACACAAAGCCAAACAACCTGTGATGCTTTCACGAACACACAAATATAAACGTGAAGGTCTTTGCGCACACGTGCAGTGCCATAAATGTACAGATCAAAGGGCAAAGTTTTGATATTTGAAATGCATGGGAAAAAACTATAGGAAAACACCAAGTCAGATGTCTTAAATGATTTCCCGGTGCCTACAGTTGTTTTCCACAGTGATTTAGAGTGTGCTGCGGCAAACATTATTTGGATATAATACAGTTATGGCGCTTTTCCACTGCATGGTACGGCTCGGTATGGCTCACTTTTTGGTGCTTTTCCACTGCATGGTATGGCTCGGTACGGCTCACTTAAATAGTACCACCTCGGTTGAGGTTCCAAGCGAGCCGTACCGATACTAAAATGTGACGTGTAAACACTGCAGATCACTGATTGGTCAGAGAGAATCGTTACTAACTGCGTCTTTGGATTTGCGACACGAGACGCCAAACCCGAACAAACAAACTTTTCCATCTTGCAGTGAAAAACATTCACATTCCGAGAATCAAGAGCACCATTCCATCGATATGCTCCATTGCTCCTGTGTTGTGCATTTGTCGTGTTTACGATGATGTCGCGGCAGTAGAGGTGGCGCAGCAATGATCAGTCTATAATCCCACCCACTTTGAAGCGGTACTAAACTGCAGTGGAAAAGCGAGCCGAGCCGGGTCGTACCATGCAGTGGAAAAGCGCCATTACATGCATTTCTGCATGATTTGGTCATAAGATTTGACCTTACTTGCATCAATAGACAAATGTTAAAATCAAAACAAATATGAATACATTATTTTGTATTGTATTCTTTTCACATTAGAGGTCAACCGATTGATCGGTTTTGCCGATTAATCGGCACTGATAACCGATTGTTGGAACAAAACGGCAAAAATCCATTCCATTGGTTTTTTCCGCGTTGTGTCCATTGCTGAAGGGTCTGCTGTCATTATACAGTATGAGAGCGACCTCTAGAGGCGAAATAAAAACTATCACTGATGCTTCGTGGAGTTTGTTTTGATACGTAAGACTGCATGCTGCACAGAGCGGGACACTTCAGATACAGATTTAAAACAAATGATACGGTACAGTACACTACCATACGTGTTTTCATAGTGATTTAGAGTGTGCTGTGGAAATCATATACATAAATACAGTTACATGCCTTTCTGCATGATTTAAGGCCCTTTCACACCGGATGCGTAACGAAAAAGTGAAAGTGAAAGTGAAAAAGTGAAAGTGACACGTGACGGCCAAGTATGGTAACCCATACTTGGAATTTGACCTCTGCATTTAACCCATCCAAGTTAATGCACACACATTAGGAGCAGAGTAGTGAGTAGTTAACACACACACACTGCAAACGTGGAAACACACACCCAGAGCAGCGGGCAGCCTTTGTGTGGCGCCCGGGGAGCGATTAGGGGTTAGGTGCCTTGCTCAAAGGCACCTCAGTCATTTCCCACCGGTTCTGGAATCGAACCAGCAACCTTTGGGTTACCAGTCCAACTCCCTAACCACTAGGCCATGACTGCCCCCAAACGAAACGAAAAAGCAAATAGTTTGCATCAAAACCATTCACATCAGCCGCGACGCGAATTTGCGACGTCTGTGACGTTCAGAGAGCTTCAACATTCCAAAACTTTCGCGCCGACAGCTGAGAAAACATGGACACTTCATCATCATCATCATCCAGTGAAGACGAGGTTTTCATTTTCTTTAAAAGACAGTAAAGAAGGTTTTGGGTGCAACCAATCTTAAAGAACAGAGTCTGAAGGGGAGTATGCTTATGTGCACAGTTTTTTTGCGTCTTCAAAACACAGTGCGTTTTGTAATGTCACTAGCCTACACATTACATGTAACACACGAAGTGAGCGAGTGAGTGTGTGTGTGCGCGAGTGAGCGAGAGTGAGTGTATGTGTGTGTGTGTGTGTGTGTAACAAGTTAAAATCATTCGACTAGAAACTGTAGATATCACACAAAGAATGTATAGTATACTAAAAGCAGCCCTAGTCTCACTACATTTTGTTACATGTTCAAAGTAAACACGGTCTCTGACTCTATCTTTGACATAATAGTGTTAGCTTTCTATCCCACATGTAGTTTAGCCTGCTAGCCTACACAGCACAGGACTATACAACGACTAAAACTATCACACAACATACTCACAGTCGTGATAACCGAGTTGATAACCGAGATGGCAATGCTACGCCACACATTGTCTTTCAAATCGTTGTCCTTGTAGTATGTGATTGGCTGAAGCCTTTTCTGTTGCCACAAAAGTTTTAAAAAAATCGACATCGAAGCGAAAAAAATAAAAGTCGTTTTTTCGCCGCAGCACATTCGCGTTCGGTGTGGAAGCACTCATTACACAAATAGCTGATCAAAAACTAAAACCATCGCGCGAATTATTCCTGCGTCAAAATCGCGTCCAGTGTGAAAGGGCCTTTAGTCATACAATGTTATCTTACTTGCTTCAATAGACAAATCCTTAAATCAAAACAAATATCAATACATTATTCACACATATGTTTTCCACCCTCCACTGCGAATGTTTACACATTGTGTTCAATAAAGAGACAAAAATGTATCATTGTGTCTTATTAAAGCAGACTGTTGATAATCAGATTAAATTGTATGGCCAATTTCCACAGAAATCCATGGTAAAGGGTTCACATACTTTTTCCTGCAATTATAAGCCATCTAACCTAAAATATCAGTCCTACATCTTCAGTTACGCTATTTTGCACTATATAGTTTACACACAGCTCCACATTAATCTCCTTTCTTATAAATCTTAGCTCACCAACCACTAAGGAATGTGAGGCTTCTAAAACAAAAGGAACAAGGGAGAGAAAGAGGAAGTCAGAGAGAGAGAGAGAGAGAGAGAGAGAATTATGATTCCTCCCATCGTGCCGTGACCTGTTTGCTCATTCATAAGGCGTCACTTGTCGAGGTCCATAGAGAAACCAGCAGGATGTGGAGCAAATAAATGCACCGTGTGTTGTTGGAATACCAATGTGCTCCGCCGTTAACATGTGCAATCTCAAGCCTCCAAAGTCTTTGTGCCACCTGCATCAAAACCTCAGAGGAACTTCTCATTAATCTTTCTGTTTTTTTTATTTTTAATCACTATCATCTCCCTCTTTCCTGTTCATGTAGCCTGAACTATTATTACTGTTGGATCACAGCAATTTACATACATTTGCATATGGTAAGTCAAGAATAATGGTGAGCCTTATCTGTTCCTTTACTGCAGATGCTTGATACTTCTGGTTAGATTTAAAGTGTCTGATCTGATTGACATTTAAACTAAACCTTAATCATGGTGCTTTAACAAACAAAACTTAAATTAGCACAGCACAGAAACTTATTGCCACCTCGTAGCGTGGTTCTCCTGTGCGAAAATTGCAGCGGGGTACAAGGGGCCACTGCTGTGCAGATTAGTGCACAAATTACACCCATGCATGGGAACACAAACTTTTCCTGCTGTCAACAGATGCCTGTGTGTGAGATTCTGTTAAATAAACAGCCATTTCCTAATTACAGAAAGAAAAAAACGAAAAATAGTACGGGTATCTGTGTAGACATTGGCAGGTGGTACATCAGTGCTAATTAGTGTTGTCACTGGCGATAATTCACAAGATCACTGGCGATAATTCACAAGAGTCTGCAAACAGCACTACAAGAGCACTACAGTTTCATGGACCTCATCATTCACATAATGGAGCAAAAACATCTTCTGTCAGAATTTCTCATCAGAGCGCTCATTATTACGCAAATGGAAATTGTATAAATGGATAGATTACAATGGCTTTATAAAACGCACACTGATGTAAACGAGTTTAACTATGTTGGTATTTGTCAATTCAGTTTCCTGCTCACAGGTGAAAGAAATCCCACCCTGAGTTCTCTATATAGCTGTAACATTCAGTATAAGGAAGAAGACAAGGTGAATCGAAACAGATCTGATTTGCAGCTTAACTTTATTTTACAAAACCAAAGGAAAATAATCCAACACAAGAAACAATTCAGCAGTGTGCTAGAGCACAGTCAACACCAGAAAATTAGCTGAACAAACTAAGGGACGCCATTGTCAACTAAAAACGGAAAACCTTTTATGCATTTTGGCTGTTCATTTACACGACAGTAGAGTTTTGGAGGTCTGAAAACGCAAAATTTTGAAAATAGGTTTCAAGTGCAAGTCTTTGAAAACGATCATGTTATTGTAACAGTGTAAACTACAAAAACACAAATTTGTGAAAACAGTGGCATCATGCGTATTACGTGTTCAGTCTATAGGCACATAGTGTTTCTTTACAAAGTTACATCGCCAACTACTGGCGTGGCATGCATAAAACATAGTTTTTAGTTGTTTTTGTGGATCCATGTTAACGGCGATCTTTTTGACAAAGTTGTCATCTTCACATGAAAAATGGAAAGGAAAAACTTCTCTGTTTTTAATACATTGTTGTAGTGTAAATGTAAGGTTAAGGTTAATATATACGGAGTGAACTAATTAACTAAATAAGGAACAGGTGTGAGAAATCAATCAAAACAATGAAAACCCATGACAACAAATAAAAACATGCTTAGCAACTATGACAACATAAGGAAACAGGAAATAATACTATCAACTAAAAGGTAATGTAAACGAAACTAAAACAATAACAAAACATGACAATAATAAAGTTAATTTATTTATTTTTTCCTTTTTTTTCCGTCTTTTAAAATCATGAATGTCTGGGCACAAGACAAAGTCATGTTTATGTAATTTCCATATAGTTACAAGGGTGATGCATTACTATAATATGACCTTTAGACTTTTTTGCATATGTGAATGGAACGCTGCATCATTTGTTTTTTCTTTTTTTTTTTTTTTTTTTGTCATCCTGACCTTAACCTTTTGGAATAGGTAACACTTTTAAATAAGGTTAAAGTATATGCAGTGTCTAACAACGAACAATACTTTTACTGCATTTATTAATCTTGGTTAAATCTATATATACTAATACATTTTAAGTTGCATAAATGAATATTCATTTATTATGAACCAACATGATTAATCATGAACAACAGTATATAAATAAAGTGGCATTAACCTAGATTAACATTATGCTGTAAAAAAGTCAGTTGTTAGTTTATTATACCTAATGCATTTACTGTGGAAAATTATTTTAAAATATTACATTTGAATATAATTTTTTCAATAATATTTTACAAATTCCATATTTCATTTATTGTAATGGCTAATTGTCTTAAAGGCTAGTCTAGTGTAATACAATAACAGCAAGAACATGCTCCGCTTCCACTCCACACCATTCTCGTACTCTGACGATGTGCGGCAGGTTTAGTGTCCCAGGACAACATAGACAGGGTGTCATGTAAAGGTTGGCATGTTTCTTACACATGAGCAAAGTGTCATTTACACTGTGCTCTGCAAGTGGGCAGCAAAACTAAAAATCTGACCCCATCAAGGATTTTATCTGTGGTATTCTGAACACATATAAGTGGCCACATATAGAGATATATGGGCACTCTCCATAACTGTAACCTTAGCAGAAGGTCAATGCTCAGTGGAAGGACATTGGAGACAGGAAGAGACAATAGTGCTTATGATACATTATGCACTGTATTTCATTCAGCTGGAGGACATGTCATATACTGGATTTTAAAAATCCTTTGGGACAAAATGTTTATATTTTACTGGATTTAAAGGGAGAGTCTACTCAAAAATGAAAATGATGATCATTTACTCACCCTCATACCATTCCAAACCTGTATGACTTTCTTTTGTTGGAGACAACAGAAGATGTTTTGAAGAAACTATTCAGTTTCAGTTCCCATCGACTTCCATTGTGTTTTTAAAATTGTACTGTTCATTTTTAGTTCATTTGAGCTCATAATGTAATAACTGATGTTCATGTATACTTTACTGAAACTTTAAATGGTAAAAGGTTGAGGCTTGAGTGTTATGTTGCATATCTACTATGCTTGTGAGAATGACAACCTGACTGTTCCCTAAGGAGAGATGAGATGTGGGTCTAAAGGCAGCCACCTAATCAGGGAATTTGGTCTCACCAGTGGGATTTCTCATCATGGTCTCTCTCCCTCTCCTTCCTCCTCTGACAGGCCCCTGTGGAAAGGGAGATGTAGTAGAGCAGTGCGCTCTGCCTGACCAGACCCCAGCTGTGGTGCTCAGGCTGACGGAGGCTCTAGAGAGACTGGGTGAGTTTGCTCCTCTGCCTCACCTATCTAATTTAACTATTCAAATAGAGTTAAACACTAGTCTAGCACCTAAAGATGGGGATGGGGGGGGGGGGGGGGGATGGGTAATTTGATTGAGTAATTATATATTTCCTTCTTCATGAATTAAATATTATTTTGCATAAAAATAACACTTCTTGAATTAGTTCATTACATACAAAATATGCTATGGTAGTAGGGTACTGTGATAATACCATGTTGTTTTAGGCATATACAAATGGGAATTTACTGTTCAATTTACGTTTTTGTTAACATAACACATCAGATTATAAGACTGACCTTTAACCTCTGTCCTTTTCTCAAGACTGGGAGAATGAGCCACTTTACCGTTCTGGCCAGACCTCCATTGGACCACCGGAGTTACTTCAGGCTTTGGAAACAGGTCAGGTTCATAAGTGGTTTATTCTGTACATGCTAATTTCAGAATATCTACACTAGTATGTTCAGCCCCATTTGATGTAATAAGCATCTAGTTATTAATCAAAAATTATAGTTTGCAGTTGAACAGTTTCCCTGAATTGATTATTTGGCAAATCTTGATAGGCTTAATTAAAATGAATTGATACTGCAATCATGAATTTTCTGTGTATGTGTTGAAAAAGGAAATTAAAGAAAGACAATCTGAAGTGTAAGATGCATGAAAACATGAAAAGAAAACCGCAATATAAACTGTTTTTTGAGCACTGGAGTGCCTTCCTGTCTTCAGCAGTGTAGATCAAGGCAACTGTTGTTAAAGTTTGAAAAGTTTAGCTGAAGTTCTTATTAAGGACCACAAGGGAGTGCTCTGGCTCCGTACTTTTTTGGGAGATGCTGCTTCCAAAAAAAACCTCAGCACTACTATTGGATTAGATGAAGCAAATTCATGCATATTCACACGCACACCCCTCTTCCTCTCAACTAAAATGATTAGGCAGAGCATGGATTTCCCATAGGAGAAAACTCCTTTTATCACATACTATTGTTGTTTCAGACTAAGAATTTTATTCCATTTCAAGGAGAGACTTTGTTAGAGATTGTGCTTGCAGCATCTGTTATATGCCACTGAAGTGCAGATATACATGGTCTAGCAAAACCCCACATCCATAGCACATGTGTGCACAGGTATTGTTAAAGCCTTAGTTGTCACAACTTAAGCATTACAACCTTTTAAGTAATTTCCAGTTTGACAATGTCACATGTGCACTATCATGATTCATGACCAGGGTATGTTCATGTCAGTTTGTTTGGAGTACATCTGCACACTTCCACAAAGGGTCAAAGGGTCTTTCACAAGTTTCTGCACAGATTCTAAAATATGTCTTCTGACACATAAGCACTTTCATGAACTGAGGAACTATATGTAAAGGGAGGGTAGGGTGGATGTTGTAAGTTAGTGACTGTTTGACATGTGCTCTGACAATGTGGTAAGGGCTGTTTACAGTGGTGTAGGAAAGGTTAGCCTTTTTTATATCGACTTCAGCATTTGAGTTTTTCCTTTAAAACCCCTTCAGTATATTTGAGAATGTTCTTGTTTGTACTTCAAGTACAGTCACTTATCAACTTACAGGTTTAGATTGGTTTTGATCATTACACGACTCTCTATTTCCTCTTGAGAGCTTTTCCATTTGTATGGGTCATTGTCATGTTACATGGCCCACTTACAACCCTTGGTTAATTCAACCTTTTCAAAACACTCATCCATTAAGTTCTATACAGTGGGCTTTGAAAGTCTGTGACCACATTGAAAATCTAAGGTTCATGTCAGCTTGAGTACCGCTGCCATTACCTTAGAAGGAAGACATCATAAATATAAATTCATATATATTCATATATATTAAAAAAAAAATTTTTATTTTTTATTTTTTTTTCTCTGATGGTATAATCTATAATGAAAAATGCAAAATATAAGCTTTTGCACTTGAGGATCTCAGACTTTTGGATCTGACAGTATACTGTATGTTTCATGTATTTGATTGAGGTGTATGGGATATGTTTATTATATGCACTTTTTTTTACCTAACTTTGTTTTGTAAATATTTCCATTCACATCTAACCATAAGTTTAACCTTTCACTGGAATGAACACAATTAAGCCAACCGTGAAACGTTACAAAATGTATCCATCACCCATTTCCTGTCATTATATAACGGGTTAGTTACTCAGTGTGGAAATACTCACACCATTGCATACACTCTTATAAGTGTTTTGGCAGATACGCACCATGGTTGCCATTTAAAAGCCCAGCCAAGAAGTGGTGAAGTCCAGTGGCCACAGAAGACCAGAGACAACATTACGTCACCCAGCTTGAGCTTGTGCTAACCAACCTGTGATTTGTGGATCAACAGTGTGTTGTCATGGAGATGGCAAGCCGTTTTAGCCACGAGGATACACATTTTAGAGAAACGAGAAAGAACGAGAGAGTAAAGGTTTCATGTAGGAAGTGGAGAGGAGCAGAGAGAGGAATGACTCATGATTCAGGTGCATCGAAGATAGACAAGTGCATATGCTGTAAATTCAAACTAATGGTCAAGGAGGATTGACGAACGTTTGCCTGTGTGCGTGAATATGCATTTGGAGTACAGCAAAAGCACACACATACACACACAGCCATCAGGAAAAGAAAACTGGTTCCAGCTCCAGTCTCCCTGGATACAGTGACAGGCACACGGAGAGGCGGCTGACCCGTGCCCACTCGACAACATGCCAAAAGCCCATATTCCCTTCCGTTTATTAATATCGACATTCATCATGGTCGCATTTCTAGTCTTTTTCTTGCGTGAGAGAAGCTGCGCTCAGCAAAGCACAAATTAAAAACACTGCTCTCATCTTCCGCACTTCCTGCTCTCCCATTGGCTGCCAGTGATGTCATCCTGTCTCATATGCAATAGTCAATAACCTATTAGAGTCCAGCGTTTTATAGTCAGCTTGGGCAGAAGGGGCTTCTGCCGCTTGAGCTCTTCCACACCCTTTGTTTTATTGGAGTCTTTTAGCGATTGTCTTGATTAATACGTCCTAAAGTTGTAAAGATTTCTGAGGGGAGACGGTTCAGTGCCCCCAGGGAACGCTTTGGTGTTATAATAGTTTTTCATTGTAAATGATGTGGGTTTTTTTTTCTGTGTTTGTAAATGCATGCCGTTTAAAGACCACAGATATGTAATTATTTGTGCATATTAATTTTATATGGTATGTTTGGCATGTTTAATGCATCGCATGCACATTCACCTTTACATTAACCATTAACAAAACCATTATCATTCACTCTTGAAGACTTAAGATGTGACATTTCAGCAGTCTTATTGGAAATTTCCTCACCTTTCTGCAAGATTGCCTCTCTAGTTTTGTTTACGCTCACTCTACCTGCATAATCCATCCATGTCATTTGTTCTGTCCAGCTCTTTCTCTTCTTTTCTGCAGATACAGCCTTGGAAGTGATCACTAACAATGATGTCATCCCTTAATTGCTCTTTTTTCCTCCCTTTCTCTCTCTCTCTCTCTCTCTCTCACACACACACACATATACTTGTGGCCATACTCCTCCCTTGTTCAGCCTTTTTGGCTCTTAAAGTTTCCTGACAGAGATGTTCTGATCGATCAAATCGCTGAGTTAGGGCCCGTTCAGAAAAGATGCGCGCTTGCATCAATCTGCACGGTTTGTAAATAGTTTTTATACCGTACATTCACTAGGTGAGTGTTTTTGAACGTTGTGATGCATCTTTTGTATGTGTGTGTGTGTGTGTCTCCTCCCATGAGTGCTTGACTTTTAAAATGCCACGTCAAGTTAAAAGAGGTTAACTGAACGTTGTAATGTATCTTTTTTTTTTTTTCTCCTCCCATGAGTGCTGGACTTTTAAGATGCCATGTCACGTTAACAGAGGTTAACATTTTAAATAGTATATCGGGACACCTGCATTCTGTTTCATTCTGTTTTTAAATGCTTGATCTCGTCCTGTGTGCATACTGTAGATAGATGGATAGATAGTTGGATGGATAGATGGATAAATGGTTGGATAGGTGGATAGATAGTTGGATGGATGGATGAATGAATGAATGAAAGGATGGATAGATGGTTAGATAGATATATGGATGGAAGAATAGATTAATGGATGTATTTAAAAAAAAAGAAAAATCAAGGAAATGATCAATGATATGACCTTTTTAAAATCAAATGTCCTCAGTGACAAACATGTTATATAACTGGCAAAGATTTATTCTGCAGTGTAATGCCACAGTTGTATCATCTCTATTTTTCCACTCTCTCTCATTTCTCCCCTCTTCTGAACTACTCCTTTTCATTCGCTCATTTCCGCTCCCTTTTCATGTCCTCCTCGAAGACTTGATTGGATGGGGACACATAATGCACAGTGCCAAACCAGAGCAAATTCAATTTTGAGTTTACAGCAGCTTAAACTGAATAACAACATATCAGTGTCTCCGTCTCTTATGCACATTCCTTGTTTTTCTTTCTTGCTTTATTTCTTTTATTGCTCTTGTTTGCTTTCTTTTTCCTCTGTTTACTTGTTTGTCTCTCTTTATTTGGGTAATTTTAATCATTTTAGACTTTTGTCATCTATTAGCTGTGGTCAAAACACATTTTCTCATCAGCAGCCCAGGAAGAGTAATTTTATATAATTAAGATTGATTTTTTTTTTGCAAAGTTGCCATCTTTTCACTTTATTAGATTAGAGTTGTTTAATGACCTGCAGCTTTAATCAGTGGGAGGTTTAGTCTGTTGGGTTTTATAATGAGGCCTACTGTATTTGGTGCAGTATTCTGTAGTTCATTGTCTGTTGATTGCTTTGAGTCTGTGCGTGTCCCTCTTCTCTGTGCACTGGCTTTTCTTGTCCTTGCTTTCATCGCCTGAGATGTTTACGTGAAAATCTCCCCTTCATTTTTTACACTCATCACCTTCTCTCCAATCTTGCACATGCATGCTCGCACATACACAAATGCACGCTCACCGCACTCCTGTCCCAACCCAGAGGGTAAACAGTGGCGCTCCACAGGCGTCATGAACTGTGCTGTTGCACATTGCTGGTATTTGTGTTTGTGAGTGTATACACAAGGAAAATGGCAGATATATTGACAAAAGGAGCAAGACTGTTTTTGTGGTGTCTAAATGTATTTTTTGATCTACAAAAAAATTGCAGCACTGAGCAGAATAAACAATGCCATCGTTTTAGCTTAAAAAAAAAAAATTCACTCAAAAATTAAAACGGTCATATGCGTACCCTCATGTCTTAACCTCTGAGACGCACTGACCTGACCTCAGGCTTGACGTCACTTCGTTTACCATGGTAAACATTTACTATGTAGACTATACTGTCTAAAAATATTAAGAATGTTAACAAAATATACATCTTCTAAGTTCTAAGGGTTTAGTTTCAATCTGGTGTCTGTTTTACGATATACACTATTTTGCCAAAAGTATTGGGACACCCCTCAAAATAACTGAATTAAGGTTCCAATCACTTTCATGGCCACAGTTGTATAAAATCAAGCACCTAGGCATGCAGACTGCTTCTACAAACATTTGTGGACTTCAGAGCAGTGGAGACGTGTTCTCTGGAGTGACTAATCACGCTTCTCTGTCTGGGAATCCGATGGACGAGTCTGGGTTTGGCCAGGAGAAGGGTACTTTTGTTGTGGGGTTGTTTTTCAGGGGTTGGGCTTGGCCCCTTAGTTCCAATGAAAGGAACTCTTAATGTTTCAGCATACCAAGACATTTTGGACAATTTCATGCTCCCAACTGTGGGGGAAAGGTTTGGGGATGGCCTCTTCCTGTTCCAACAACAAGCAAGGTCCATAAAGACATGGATGAGTGAGTTTGGTGTGGAGGAACTTGACTGGCCTCAAAGTCCTGACCTCAAACCGATAGAACACCTTTGGGATGAATTAGAGCGGAGACTGCGAGCCAGGCCTACTCGTCCAACGTCAGTGCCTGACCTCACAAACGCGCTTCTAGAAGAATGGTCAAAAATTTCCATAAACACACTCCTAAACCTTGTGGAAAGCCTTCAGAAGAGTTGAAGCTGTTATAGCTGCAAAGGGTGGGCCAACTCCATATTAAACCTACGGATTAAGAATGGGATGTCATTAAAGTTCATGTGCATGTAAAGGCATACATCCCAAAACTTTTTGGCAATGTAGTGTAGATCCTCCAGCAACAGTAAGACAGTATGTTGGGACACAATAGTAGTAATAAGAGGTAGTTCACCCAATAATGAAAATTCTGTAATTTACTTTATTTCCCTTAAAAGCTGTATGACTTTCTGAAATGTCTCAGTGTTGTTGTTTTGTTTTTTTGTCCATACAATGGAAGTCAATGATCACTAAAACTGTTTGGTTACCAACATTCTTCAAAATATCATCTTTTGTGTTCAGCAGAAGAAAGTATAGTCATACAAGTTTGGAATGACAAGAAAATGCAATCAACATTTACAGTATTCGTCCTCATTTTTGGGTGAACTATCCCTTTTAGTGACGAATGCCCAAGCTGCTCTTTTCCATACAATGAAAGTGAATGTTGACCACAGCTGTTAAGCAAAAATGTCATCACTATATTTTGAATAAATAACAACTTAAATTTCTCTGTTCTTCACCAAAAACTATTGCATGGCTGAAATATAATGGAAAATTACCACATTTTAATACTTTTAGGTTTTTTTTTTTTCTTGGAAATTGAACTTAATGCCTTAATTAAAAAAATTAGGAAAAATCCAACCTTTAAGGACACCAATTTTCTTTGTGAATGAATAATGTATCGTAAATAAATAAATGTTCTTCCTTAAAATACATGGTGCATAAGTGAGTACACCCCTATGTTAAATTCCCATAGAGGCAGGCAGATTTTTATTTTTAAGTATTTTTAAAAAAAAAAAATTAGGATACTATGCATCCTGATAAAGTTCCCTTGGCCTTTGGAATTAAAATAGCCCCACATCATCACATAGCCTTCACCATACCTAGAGATTGGCATGGGGTACTTTCCATAAGATCATCTCTCAATGCAAATCAAACTAGCTTTTAGGCTAACTGAAATAAAATCATGCCAATCTCTAGGTATGGTGAAGGCTATGTGATGATGTGGGGCTATTTTAATTCCAAAGGCCAAGGGAACTTTATCAGGATGCATAGTATCCTAAAATTTTTTTTAAAAAAATACTTAAAAATAAAAATCTGCCTGCCTCTATGGGAATTTAACATAGGGGTGTACTCACTTATGCACCATGTATTTTAAGGAAGAACATTTATTTATTTACGATACATTATTCATTCACAAAGAAAATTGGTGTCCTTAAAGGTTGGATTTTTCCTAATTTTTTAAATTAAGGCATTAAGTTCAATTTCCAAAATATGATTTTTTTATTCCTCTTTTTAGTCAACTTTAGCATGGGTGTATTCACTTATGCATTGCACTGTATATATATATATATATATATATATATATATATATTCTGTTAAAGATCTCCTTTTGTGTTCTGCGGAAGAAATGTAAATTCCTAAGGTATTTGTCATTTCAGCAGTTTTACACCCACGACAGCAAGATGTTTTGGTGTCTGTGAGTCAGATCACAGAACAATGAAGGAGGTGAATGAGTTCAGTTTTAAGAGGAACATGGCCGGGTCCACAGTGGGTCTTGTGGTCACGCAGGAATGAGGGCTGTCATCTCTGAAGCTATTTTACTCTCCCTGTCCCTAAAGGTTGCGCCTTACTGGAACAGCTCTCTTCATCACCCCAACATATCAACGAACACACAGCATCAAAGCTTACGATAACATAGCGTGCTATAGTCGTAGCTAAAAACAGCCAGCACACAAAAACGTATATAGCAGTTCACAAAACACTGAATTGCTGAACCATAGAGCTAGCTTTGTCAAAAGAGATTTTGTCAGGCATTTGTTCTGACTCGCTTAATTTAGTCCTAATTTGTAAGTCGCTTTGGACAAAAGCGTCTGCTAAATGACTAAATGTTCTAGTGTTGTATAGCCATCAGATGTCATCTGTGTTTCTTTTACTAGTTTTCCTTATGCTAGTTCCTGTGTGCCTTGGTTGCCCTTGTGTGTACTCATTTGTTTCCATAACAACCCATTGTGTTTACCTGTGTCTTGTTTAGCTCCATCGTTTGGTCTATTTATGCAGTTCTTGTTCTGGTGTCTTCATTGTTTACGGTGGGTTGTGTTAGTTCTCTTGCGGTTTTCTTCTGTGCCTACAGTAGCAGTTTGTTTTGTTTTTTTAATAAAGACTGACTGCACATAGATCCTTCATTTGCCTTTATTGGAAAAAGTGCCTTTTACCCCAAATACCATACTTTTACCCCAAATACCACACTTTTACATATTCTTTCGTTATTGAAAACTATTGCTCATTTGCTACAAAAATGTTACAACATTTTAAAACTCTGTGTTGCTTTCCACGATCGCGTCAAGGATCAGTCCAATTTTTACTTGCATCATCAAAAGCAGATGTGAAGAAAAGTGCTGAGCTGAATTTTTGTGCCATCTAGTGGTTTAAAAAAGAATAAAGCTCCTTTTACCCCAGTGCGCCTTTAGCCCTGTTGTAGCCTATATATAAAATTGATCCATCGCCTGAAATAAACTGTGAGAGTAACTGACCATTTGGGGTTTGATTATTCTCCATGCACAAAGGAATTAAATGCCCCGATGCATGTCCTCTGCGAGCCTTGTTGTCTGAATGCCTTTCTCTGTTTGCATCCGTAAATACCATAAACAAAAGCCTCTGGGACTCTTGTGTTGCTCAGAGAGTGGCTGGTGACAGGAAGATAGAGGAGGCGACAGAGAAATTGAAATGAGGGATCAAGGGTAGTGCCAGGTGAACACAGATCATAGACCAGATAGCAACACTAAGGGTTAAAGCTTAGTAGAGCATTTGTGGATTGACCCACAGAATGCTTTGACATGGTGTGAGTGTTGTGTGGCTTTATGTGCACATGCAAAGGCAGAAAGTGTCCTGGACAGGGTCAGGTACTCTCTTCCATTATACTGTTCCAGTCCAGACTGCCACCAAGCGTGTGTAATTCTGGTTATGAATATCATAGGGGAATGGGAGTTACCACTTCTGGGAGTGTATTATTAGTAGACTTAGGCGAAATCTGTGGACTATTTTTGGATTTTGTGCACTTATTTTGAAATTTGTGGAATTTGATTTAAATGTGATAAAAAGTGTTAAAGGAACAGATATATTTTGAGGAATGTTGGGGTCCAAACAATATGGACCCTATTGACTTTCAACATTTCAATGTATGGACAATAAATAGATATTTCAAAATATCTTCTTTTGTGTTCTACAGAAGAAACAAATGCATCCAGGTTTGTAAGGACATGATGGTGAGTAACTGATCATAAAATGTTCATTTTTGGGTGAACTATCCCTTTAAATGGAGTACTACAATCTCATTGGTTGCAGTTTCTTGTGCATGCCGATTCCATGTGAGACTAATTATTAGTTTGTTTTTTGAACTAGATAATATCTGGATCACTAAAATGGACATGGATAGTGGGCATGGGCAGATTGAACTGCCTTTTTGGTATTGATGATTGCAGTTTTAAAAATGTTGGTTCATATGAGGAGATCACAGTATGGCGTCTAAGCCATGCAGGAAACACTTTGATGTGTGGGTGAAAATGCAAGTGAGTCAAGTGGAGAGAAAAGGAAAAATGGAAAAATCCAGATCCATTTCTGTCACGGTGTGGGAGCTTCAAACATAAAATCACAATGTGGCACTGAGTCAAACATTCTGTATGCATACACACACTGACCGTGATTCCCACTGTGAGAAATCTGATTACTTTCTCTGAAAACCTTAGTTGTAAGGCAGTGAAGCCACTCATTCTGTGTTATTAAAATGATGTATGTTTTTTCTTATTTATTTGTGTGCCAATGCAAATACCTGTAATGATCCATTTTCATTATTATAAAACTGTTGGATGATTGTTTCTCCTTTCCAAACCCAAGCAAATCTTAGCAACTTAACTTATAACTTACTTGAGCTTTGTGTTAATTATCTAATAGTGCTCTGAAATAAAGCTGATATTGCCTTAGGTATATTTAGAGACATGGACTATCTCTTTAAAATATGATATTGTAAATAGTTTCAGAACCTTGAATTAGTTATGTGTCCTTGCAAAGCTACTCAGTCAGATGTATAAAATGCAGTCCATCTCGCAGTTCTGTATGACTCTCTCAAATGGATGTCAGCAGACATCTTGGTGTTATTTACAAAAGGCCAAACAACAGGCTAATATGAGGCAAAAAAATATTGACAAGAAGGAATTGTAAAGAACCAAAGAGCAAACACATACTAATTCCATCACTATTCTCCATGGTGCTTTTTGATTTAGAGGCCAATGATTTTTTGACAACTGTTCTTTTTTTATGCAACACAGTCACAGCTTTTACCATTGTGATTGAGTTGGGTTGCCGGCATGGCACCACTGAGTGAAAGATTAGATCATGTGAATCTAATTCCCTTAGGCAGAAAAACCACCACTGTTTCACCTATCCACATTTTCTGGGCATTTTATCAGGATCATTCCATTAGCTTTAATCTTCATTATTAGATTTGATGTGAAAACTTCACTGAAAATAATTTGGTCTTTGACATTTTCTCCTTCAATAAACCAGCTTGAATGGACTCTTACTGCTTCCATAGGAACTAAGAGGGAAAGCAGCAGTCAGGCACTGCTAATCAAATTCCTTTGATTAGTTGATCACAGGCAAACATGACCACCTCTATAAAAGCAGAAGTTTTGTCAGTTTGCTGGTCTGGAGCATTCAGGTGTGTGTTAACACAATGCCAAGGAGGAAAGACATCAGCAATGATCTTAGAGAAGCAATTGTTGCTCTATTATTCTACAGTGAGGAAGATTATTCACAAGTGGAAAACATTCAGTACAGTTGCCAATCATCTCAGACTCTACAGACCTCAGTTAGCATGTTAAATGTTAAAGTGTATGACAGTACAATTAGAAAAAGACTAGACAAGTATGGCTTGTTTGGAAGGGTTGCTAGGAGAAAGCCTCTTCTCTCTAAAAAGAACATGGCAGCACTTCTTAGGTTTGCAAAGTTGCATCTGAACAAACCACAAGACTTCTGAAACAATGTCCTTTGGACAGATGAAACCAAAATGGAGATGTTTGGCCATATTGCACAGCGCCACGTTTGGTGAAAACCAAACACAACATATCAGCACAATCATACCATCTGTCAAGCACGTTGGTAGAGGGTTTGATGATTTGGGCTTGTTTTGCAGCCACAGGACCTGGGCATCATGCAGTCATTGAGTCGACTATAAACTCATCTGTGCACCAAAGTATTCTAGAGTCAAATGTGAGGCCATCTGTCTGACAGCTAAAGCTTTGGTGAAAATGGGTCATGTAGCAGGACAATGATCCCAAGCACACCAGCAAATTTACAACAGAATGGCTGAAAAAGAAAAGAATCAAGGTGTTGCATTGACCCAGTCAGAGTCCAAACCTCAACTCGATTGAAATGCTGTGGCAGGACCTTAAGAGAGCTGTGCATAAACAAATGCCCACAAAAACCTCAATGAACTGATTAAGTTCAATGTTGTAAAGAAGAGTGGGCCAAAATTCCTCCACAACTATGGGAGAGATTGATAAAGTCATATAGAAAACAATTACTTCAAGTTATTGCTGTTAAAAGTGTCTCTACAAGCAACTGAATAATATTAGTTTGTCACTTCTCCATTTTGGCTTTATTTTTGTTTAAAAAAATAATGGCACGGTGTAATATGTCATGTGATGATGTTCATCTGAGGTTGCATTTACCTAATGATTTTTTATGATGTCCTGATACGTAAAACCATATATATATATATATATATATATATATATATATATATATATATATATATATATATATATATATATATATATATTCCTGCCTTTTGGACCACTATAATTTACACCTTTATTTTCCTCCATAGCTCATGCGAGATTTGTAGGTCAGCGCTTCCACAGGGACTAAGCCATCTGTAAAATTTTAACAGCAGATAATGACCAGCTGAGGCAGCTTTATCCAGAGCCAGTGGTGACCTTTACCCAAAGGATCATGTTGATGACTCATTTCAAGGCTTTTAACTTACAGCACTAACCTCTAAAACCAGTCTGAAGATTTTCAGGCTATATCACAACCTTTTGGTCCTGCATCATGTGACATCTCTTTACAAATTTCAATCAGGTACTATAGGGTCAATGTGGAGAGTAGGGTAAAGCCAAAATGATCATAAATGATTATGTGTCCCGGTTACCAACATGTGGTGCTAGGCACAATAAACAAAGGCCTGGCAGATCAATAGTTTTAGGCTAGACGGCTTCGAGAACTGAATTTGACAATGAGTTTAATTGATAGGCATGTAAATGAATGAATGGAGAGATAGGGATGGGGCAAAAGCTTCTTGATGACCTAGACAAATCTATTTATAGTGGATTAGACACTTTACAAACTGGGCATTTAAAAGCACACTTCAACAATATATGGATCAAGCCAAGCAGGGGGAAACAATCAATTTGGGCCACTGGCAGGCAAGAAATTAAAGATCAGCAGATGGGCATCCACTGTCAAGGTGATAAGAAAAATAAGAAATACATGTGGAAGCTC
The DNA here is from genome assembly GCF_963993115.1 of Abramis brama. NCBI lineage: Eukaryota > Metazoa > Chordata > Actinopteri > Cypriniformes > Leuciscidae > Abramis > Abramis brama. The sequence goes on along the minus strand of NC_139973.1, from coordinate 14,845,170 downwards.
AGAATGGACATTGCGACCAGTAAATGGGATTCATTGAGAAACTGTGATCAATAGGTGGTAGTTTCTCGCATGACTGTTCCTCTGTGATAGAGGGGGACTTGGGTTATGGAAAATCCCTGCACTAATCTTGCCTGATATTAGCCCAGCACCGTTTGTTAGCCATGTGAGTTTAATGTAAAAGAACACTTTTTTTCTTTAGTTGCACATTTTTAGAAGTGCAATCAACATAATGGCAAGACAAATTGTTCAGCCTTCCTTTAAGCGATTTTTTTTTAAAAATCTGATGGAAGTAGGACTGAGGTTTTGCCTACTTTAGTTACAAAGTTGTTACGTTAAAAGTTCAACTTTTAGAAGAAGCTTCATGATATTGCATTTTACAGTATTTCCCCCATTCCACTGCATTTTATTAGTGACCTATAAATAGTGCAAATTCTTACATAATTATTATTCATTTTTATGTTCTCATTTTTAATTGTTCAAAATGTTTTTGAAAAAAACTATGTATTTTCACTATCCTCATTGTATATTACACTAAATTGCATTCAATAAAAAGACTCTCAACACATACAGTATAATGATATGTATATATTTTTTTAATGTTCAACTTTTCTCTTTTTTTTTTCTTTTTGTTACTGTGATATGGGCTCTTTAGGTTTTTTAAGGTCTTTTTATGGTTTCATCTGCCATTGTAGGTCCCTCCCAAGCAGTTTGTATTACTTACCTGGTTAATCTGGAATACCAAGCTTTGCATTGGAAGCAGGCATAATGGCAAGTCATCAAACTAATCACATTTAGAGGGAAAAGGTCATCAGCAAAGCTTAATGGGTTTTTGATTTCACTGGACCTGATCACAGCGAAACTTTATTTTACAATTAGTCAGAGGAACGATCAATGCAGTTACAATTTATCCGTAGGGGTCAGACACTTTTCTTGTATTAAAATGGCATGGGATGTTGGAGAGCAGTAAAGGATTGAAGAGGTTAATTCATTAATTCATTCATCCAACGATGAGGTGAAAATATCATAGCCATAATAAAACAAGTTTAATTAAAACACCATTGACAAATATATGATGGGGGTTACCTTTTACCTTACCTTACTGCCTAACTACTCATTCTACAAAGGAGAGAGAGATGAATCAGAATGATTTGTGAGAATCAGAAGTCTCAGTAAAAATGTTAAAGATGGGTAGCTCAATATTGTATTCATAGTTTTATCCAGATGTCCAACATGTGCAATGAATGTGTCAAAATTACTCAAATGCTTCTGAGCTCTACATATTTTCCTACATTGTTCACTTCCTAAAAATGGGGTTTCAGTGCCCAACATTCTGCAGGCATTGTGGATTGTACAGTAGGAAAGTATTTATGAATCTGCAGTTATACCCAAACTATAAATGAAAAAGCTCTGATCTAAAATATGTGAGAGTTCTGTCAGTGCCTTTTATACCTTTCCAATACATCAATATGCCATTATAATTTCAGCACAATGAAGGGACCTTTAAAATTACTACTGTATAATTGCAGTCTTTCAAGCTGCCATTATCCTAGGCTTTGAGTTATTGACCGGGAGACTTCCACTCAAATTTACTCTCTTTGTTAAGCTTGTGACTGGGTCGTTGTCCCCAGAGGGGGCAGGAATGGTCAGGGGATCTGACCACCACTGTAAGTGAATCGTTATAGGGTTTTGCCAAGGGCACATGGTTTGGAAGGGTAAATAATGGAGAAAGCACCCTGGGAGCCTATAATTAACCATTCTCTCTCTCTCTCTCTCTCTCTCTCTCTCTCTCTCTCTCTCTCAGACCCAGCAGGGGTGGACTTTGAGCAATATGAACTGTCCATTTTGGCTGATACTCTTAGAGGTTACATTCAGGAATTGCCCTGCCCACCCATCCCAGCTGTAGTGTACAGTGAGCTGGTCTACACTGCTCAGGGTAAGCTGAACACAAAACATGTAAACAACACAATTTTATAAAAAAAATTTAAAAAAAAAAATATATATATATATATATATACAGTATATATGGAAAATTAATACATTTCATGGAACACAATGGTAAACATTTTAGTGAATTGTACTGGTTTCTCTGTTTGCTCTCTCTCTCTCTCTCTCTCTCTCTCTCTCTCTCTCTCTCTTTTTTTTTTTTTTTTTTTTTTGGCAATTACAATGGGTACTTTGGCTTTCAAGTTTTAAAATGAAGAAAGCACAGAAGTATCATAGAAGTGGTGTGTAGTATGTATGACTTGTATTCTTAATTCTAAGCAGGGCCGGGCCAAAAAAAAGCAAATAGTGATATAATTATAAAAACACACTGCACTTTACTTGCCGTTTACAAGAAGCAAATACGGCCCACAGTGTTAGGGTTGCCAGTAAAGAGGTTCTAAAAAAGCTATTCAGAATAGTACACTGTAGCAATGTATGTTGTTCAGGGAAGAAGGAGGCGGGAACCGGAGAACATTCAAACACTTTAATTATAAAATAAACACAAAACGAAAGTAAAATCCCTCATGGACGACTGCCACACACACATAAACAAAACATAACATAATGTCCAGTCCTGGTCCTCTCTCATCCTTCACTGTCATCACTCCTCCTTTTATGCTTCCGTAGCTCATCCATGAGATACGAGGCTGGACGCTCATTATCAATCGCCACCGGCCTCGCACCGTTCTCTCACGGCTCTCGCCCTCACCCTGTTGCCACATACACAAACATCATGTGCCATGAAGAGTTGTTAACTTGTGATTTCGTTCATTTTTACGTTTTTACATTACTATTATGGTCTTTCTTTTTCGTTGATGTCAACTTTGTTATAGTAAACATATTGTAATCTGTACTAAAATGATGTTAATTGGCATAAACAGACACAAAGAATGCTCCATTTAAAATCACTAAAAAGCTGTCACTCTTCTCAGTTCATCGCGATCTCACAAAGTTCCATTATAATCAATGAAGCTGTCTATACACTGCACAATGAATGAACTTGCTGGCGTTTTGAGCGGTGAGTGGATTCTGACTTAAACACCTCTGATTGGCCATTTGTTCAAGAGATCAACAGACATGTCTGTGATTAGCTTCATTGTTCAATGCAGCAAAAACAAATAGAAACATTTGACGTTCTCCAGAGCTCAAACACAAATACGCACTGGAGCGTTTGTCAAATAAGTTTCGCCGAAATTATATTTTTGCTTGCTTTATACTCTTGCTTTCATTTGACGGTGCTTAGCAACCGCCTATGCCACTGGCCAGCCGTGATTCTAAGTCTTCAAAAATCATGCAATAGCTCATTGAGTTTCATTGAGTGAATTGAACTTGAGAAATGGAAAGTCATTGAAAAGATACAACTCTAAAGAACGCTGAACGGCATCTCTCTTGCCAATAAAATCTAGGATTTAAGTACATTTTCAGTGAATAATGAATGGTATCACTTTTATGATACTTTTAAAGCTTTTTTCATTGTTGAAGCTTGAAGGCCTCAGTGTCCATTCTTTATAATTGCCATCCAGTACATTTCTTCAAATTTCAAAGTTTGAACTGCATGCTGGTGAGTAAATTATGTAAGAATTGAAATGTTTAAAATGCACAACTAAATTGGGTGGGTGTGTTTGTCTTCTTTACTATATAAATGCTAAATGTTCAGTGGGCAGAAAGAGGCTTGAGAGAGGCCGAGAACAAAAGTAGTTTGATAGAAAGAGAGAGGTTGTGTGTGTGTGTGTGTGTGTGTGTGTGTGTGTGTGTGTTAGTGGGGGCGCTACTATGCCGGAGGGTAGGTTCACACCATCTCTCTCTGACTTCGCTGTGCATTACTCCCACTGAAAATGAAACAAGCGTACACAGAGTCTGCCCCATCTTTTAGTTATGCCTGGTTGCTCAAAAGTGTTGCTTGACTTTGTAAGGACAAACCGAATTATGTAAGCACCCTCGCTGAGTAATGCTGCATCATGTTTCTGATGCCTGAGAATTCTTGCAGACAATTTATATCCTTAAATGTATTGATTGAATAATATTTAAGGATGTACTGCAAAGTAAACATATTATCTTTTCCACTAATAATATAGTGGAATTACTGAAGTGAAATATTGCATCATAATAACTACTACTAATTTTTAATATTAGTTTTGTGATGCAGTGAACAAAAATCAAGACAATGACTCACTATAATGTACTTGGGGCTATAATACATTTTGTATTGGGTCAGTGTGTCTTTAAATCTTATGATGCTAAGTCTCTCTAGGATGTGCCATATGGCATATTCAGCATTTTTGCGATAACCATTCTAAAAAAATCAATGGGCTATTATGGCAAATAATCTTTTCTGGAAAGTCCCTTTGTCATGGGGTGCTCTTAACAATGCCAAATCCTACCTCCCTCTTTCCTGGATAAAATCCATTTGATTGTGAAATCAGGCATGCTTTTGTTTGATATCCTTAATTTAATCAACAAACCAATTCAAGCTATTACATCCATTTTTTTAAATACCATGTTATCCAAAACTCCAGGAGTTTTATGATGCATGACTTAAGGGTAGAAAAATCGAATTCATTTCAAGCTTTAAATGTAACACGAAACAGCAAAGTATTGCTTCCTAAAGCATGACAATTTTACTTAGTATAGAAGAAAAATGCAAAAAGTTATTTTTCTGCTAGATGTGACTCCATTTAGTGATTTTGAGTACCGTTGAGTGTCTAAGTCTCATTGTAAGAACATTACTCAATGGTATCTCTCATGCACTGAGCACCGGTGCCAATCTGGCTGGCCAGTAGCCAGTGTTCCTTCTTCCAGGAATGTGATTGGCTGTCTGCAGGGCTTCCTTTCCCTCGGTTGTGTCGTGCTGAGTCCAGATGGACTCGGCCAAGTTCCCAACCGTGGCCTACAGCCCATGACGCTGGCCTTTATTGAACAGGGGTCAGTCTCTATTGGTAATCTCCAGGAGGCAGCACGGGGTGGGACCGTCCGGCTCCAGACTGGGGGCATGGGTGTCTGTGTCTATGCATGCATTACTGAGTGCATGCATATAACTTGCTGATAGAACCCCTCTTGTATCAATGGTCAGTGAGTCTCAGGCCAAGGTCAAAGTGCTGACCTGTTTTCTGATCGGCAGATTGTCAGACATTCATCACTCGACCCCCCTGCCACCTGCCACCCACTGCTCATAACCTTTGACCTCTCTGCACTTATCTTCTATAAGCACTATGGCAGAAGTGCCTTAACCAGCCAACACCTTAATGGCTTTGTTCATGCTCATAATTCATGCAGGAAAAATGCATTTGACAGGGTACTAAGTCTGTGTGAGAGCAGCTTTTAGGCAGTAATCATTGAATGTGTTGTGACCGGTAAGATTTACTGAATGTATCTGCAAGCTGACACCCTTGACACAAAATTATGACTATCACTATTACTTTAAAAAATGAAAGGGAAATGATAAAATAATGTGTACATCTTATGTTATCAAAGGATGAATAAAGCTGACTATACAATAATATGATTTATAGGAAATGTATGTGTTAATTTTTACTAGTTGTGTTTTGTTGTATGACACTTTTTTGTTGTCAACGAGCATAAAACCAAAAATATGAATTCATTTGTTTTATTTATTTAAACATATACATTTGTATTTATTTAAACATTAATATTATATTATATTATATTATATAATATTATATTATATTATATTATATTATATTATATTATATTATATTATATTATATTATATTATATTATATTATATTATATTATATCATATCATATAATATGTACTTATTTTTGGCTTAGAATTATAATTGACCATGTTTTTTTTCTTTTATTTATTTAAACATTATAACATAATATATTTATTATTAAATCTATTTAATACAAGTCATATATACAAGTCACATATTTGGTGGCTTAGAATCATAGGTAACACTTTACAGTAAGGTTTCATTAGTTAATTATTTTAGTTAACATGAATACTTGTACAGCATTTTATTAATCTAAGTTAATGTTAATTTCAGTGTTTACTAATACATTATTAAAATCAAACTTTGTATTTGTTTGGTAACAAATGCTGTATTGCTCATTGTATTGCGCATATTGTTCATGTTATTCATCATTGAATAAGTGGCTTAGAATCAACATGTATTACATCTCTGTAAATTCAATTCCTTCATGTTTGGAGTATTTGAACATTGCATGTGGGAAAGCAGGTGGTAAAGAAAATCTTGTTTAAAAGAGATGTAGTGTACCTTTTCTATCAGTCACGGTGGCAGTTATTCGTCAAATGATTGTGACAAGAGTTATAACCCGGCATGTACTGTGAATAACCGAGGTATCAGCAGTTCATTCTTCGTGAATTCCCCCTTATTTTCTTTCCAGACTGGCTGATGTTGCATTGATATCCAGACTGTATACCTGTTCCTTTGGCTGATGAAGACAAATATTCATTGTGTGTAAGGGACTTGGGAATGAAATGCTCATATCTTTGCTGTGCCACCAGGGTCCACTTTAGCTTAAATAAGCCTGAATCACAGATGCTGGCCTCTTTGCTGTGGGAAACCCCATCTCAAAGGAGCTCATCAATATGTTGGAAGCTGTCGAAATAACTGCATTGTCCTTGTGGGCGCTTATAGACAATGGACTCGAGGGCAATGTTAGGCTAGCACTTTAACTCCTGCTGAGCTGACTTTCCAGTCCCAGGTCATGGGTTTTGTGTGTTTTTTTTATGTGCCCTAATGTCCATTGGTGCTGTTTGAGTTCCACCTATATTATTAGAACCACGGAATGTTTAGCCTGTTTCTCTCTGCTGGTAGATTTTGGTATTGCATTATCTGGCTGCTCAAACCATCTCATGCATTGACGCCCATTCAAAAATATCAGTGCATTTCAATCTGAAATATTTTATGTTATAGTAAATAATTTACATAATTCGTTTTTTGTACTTATGTTGTTCTCTGTCTTCTGCCTTTCCCAGATCAGGATTTTCAGTAAGGGCTTGGGGTTGTGAGTTATTTTGGTGCTATCAGATCATGACCATTTGAATGCCTCTATAACCGTGGTTCTTAACCAGGGGACCGGATTAATTATTGAAAGGGAATCTTAAAATGGAATCATAAAAAGAAACATTAATATATCAATACTCCCAGTTTCTGTTCATAAAAAGGTTTGTTCTTTGTTCATAAAAGAAGCAGCTTTGTCATGATAATGGCAGAAGCCATTATTATAACATACTGTAAATACAAATTACAAAGATACTGATAAATTATCTACATTGACATCATAAAATATTTGAGATTTAAATGCACTGATACTTTTTAATGGCTTTTGATGGAGTGGTGAATGAATTTATGACAAGGTATGACAGTGTCTTTATGCAAGTAAACATAAAAAAGTTTGGCTCCTCAACCAAGAGTGAAAGGTCAAATGGTGGAATGGGCTGGGAGTTACAAGTATCTTGGACTTTTCATTGATAAAAAGTTGTGTTTCAATACTTATGCTGAAGCAGTATGCAAGAAAGGCCAGCAGCGGTTACACTGTCTTCGGAGGCTCTGTACTTTTAATATCAGTAGGACTCTTTTGACCATGTGCAATAAATCTTACATTGAATCTGTACTTTGCTTTTCTATATGCTGTTGGTATGGTAATGTAATTGTTAATCATCGAAACTTATCGAGTGTCCATGTCAACCAAGGTAGTACGATTATTGGCATAAAGCAGACCGGGTTATCAAATAGCTTTTAACGGTTTGTCTTACAGAAAGCTAGAGCTATTCTTGCAGATTTTACTCATTCACTGTTCCATGTTCCAATGCTTCCTTTTGGTATATGTTTTAGTATGCCTAAACTTAAAAGCAATCAGTATAGGCATTCTTTTGTTCCAACTGTTGTAAGGCTTTTAAACTTGTAAGATGTCAGAATGTTGTGTGTGCTGTTTGTTTTGTTTGTGTGTTTTGTATGATATGGTTACAGATTTTTGCTGCACCAAAAATCACCCTTTGGGCTTATAATATACTTTTCTTATCAATCTCTCAGAGACCCAAAGCATAGAGGAGTGTGGACAGCAGCTGAAAAGAATCCTCGACTCCCCCAGTGTGCCTCAGGCTAACCACCAGCTCCTGGTTCATCTGACCCGACACCTAAGCAAGGTGGCCGAAAGTCGGGGAGCAGCTCAGACAAGCCCCAGGCTTCTGGCTCTGGCCTACAGCGAGGCCGTCTTCAAAAACAACCACTTCAGGTACTGTCCATAACTTGTAGTCAACCGAAATCTACAAGTCTTTAAGCTACACTATCGTTTGAACGTTTTAAGTCGGAAATATGTTTTAAATGTTTTTGAACAAAGTCAGTATTTATTTGATCAAAATACAGTAAACAGTAATATTTTGAAATATTATTACAATTTAAAATTGTTTTCTATTTTAATATATTTAAAAATTCGATATATTCTTATGATGGCAAAGCTGAATTTTCAGTTGCCGTTACTCCAATCTTCCAAATCTCGATCCTTCAGAAATCATTCTAATATGCTGAATTGGTGCTCAAGAAACATTTATTATTATCATTAATGCTAAAAAAACGTTTTGCTGCTTCTTTTTTTCGACATGCATTTAATTCGGGATTCCATGATGAATAGAATGCTCAAAATAACAGCATTTAAATGAAATCTTTTTTGTAAAATGTATTTTTATCAGTTTTTGTAATGGATTTAGTTGAATAAAAAAATATTTTGAATGGTAGTATATATCCAGAATAAGGGGCTTTATTTGTATGAGTGTAAGGTAACTTATTTATAACAAATTATGTAACAAGATAAATTACTGACTTGGCTCTGAGATAAGTCATTACTTTTCTGGACCAGCTGCATTACAAGAGAAAAATGTTTGTGGCCGGAAAATAATGTATTATCATGTTCAATGTTTTGGTTGCTCTTGTGGAAAAAAGCAGTCCTATAAAAATGATCAAAGGCATACATGCTCACATTTACACATGCATGTCCATACATGTTCTTTGTTTCAGCAGAAAGCCCAGCTGAACATATGTCAAAGCCTATCTTTATTCCCCTAGTTTAATTAAAGTGGAGCAGAAAGAGATGAGGGAGCTGTTATTTCTGATCTGTCCCTCAGCCCAAGACAGCCCTTAATGGCTGCAGCTCCAGTACAATCTCCTGAGAGGAACAGCACATTACATACAACAGATGGGAATGCTTATTAAAATGTGTTGCACTATGTTAAAATACCTTGTACTTGCCATTTGAAGAGTACCAGGAGTGAATGTTGATAACTCATTAGGGGTTCAAGCGCAGCGCTGAAACCCTATTGTTATTGTTAATTTTCCCATGATGCAGCATTCTCCATCTAAAACCGATCGGGCAGACCGAACCGTAAGTCGCAGAGACTTGAAACTTTGAGGGCTGGTAGTACTCACACCGCCTACAACGTCACCAAAGGCGCGCCCCGAACGGCCTGACGGGGGCGCTACAACGGTCAAAAGTACAAAATTGCTCATAACTCCTAAACCGTTAGGCGTAGGCTCGGATTTTCGAGTATTTGGGTTTTTTCAAAAAACCTACTTTTGCAAACTAGTCCTAGGTTTTTGGCCCAACCGGAACCAAACCAGTGCAGTGAAGATTCTCTGGAGAGTGTCTATCAATAATCATCAAAAAAATTCAAAATTTCAATTCACGGTCACTAAGGGGACCCAAAATGTTCGATGTGACCAGGGCCACTAACTTGTGAATGGAAACTCGGGACACATGTTCATGAGCTCAATCCCAATCTCTCTCAAACATAATGTTTTTCAACTCATTAACAATCCATGGTGCCCTAACATTCTTCACTGTACATTTTTCCATAGGTGCATGTTTGTCCACCAATGATTCTTGACTGAATCTCTTATATTATCTTTTTATAAATTGCTTTTGCTTTCCTAAGTTTTCTTAGTGTTTACATGCTTGCTAAATAAAATATAATATCTTTTTACACATGTGCTTAAAGGCCTTAAAGCGCTTGAACCCCGACTTAAATTATGTATGTAACCTGACTGTTATTATGTACCAAACCTCTGTATCAGACTATAATACATGATGATAATTTTGACAGTGGAACAGATTTTTGCATATTTCCTTATGCTACAGGTTAAATGAAGCATTGTGATCCCTGTCATTCTTGACTGTGGAAAAGAGGTTTCAGAGGCACCCCATAGAGACCCCTAAAAGTTACTGTGGTGGAACCATGGTCAAGCGAATGTAGATGGTTGATGTACTGTACTAATGCTGCTAAATGAATTATATAAATAATCAGATTATGATTATGTTTGATGCAATTGTTACAGTTTGTTCAAAATGTAAATTACATTTTTTTTTACACATTCCAAAAATGTATTTGATAAATGTGATTATTGAATAATCAATCATTCTTCCAAAAAGAATGTCAATGGTAATACTGCAATTATTATAACAACAATAACAATTATACCAGTAGTGATTATTGTCATAATCATGGATCCTTAGGTAAAATTATATTGTATTTAATTTTGGTAGAACTTTTATTTAGCAAGGACACATTCATTTGATCAAAAGTGACAGTAAAGACTTTTATAATGTTACAAAAGGTTTATATTTCACATAAATGATGTTCCTTTGAACTATACATTTATTAATGAATCCTGAGGAAAAGGATTTCCACAAAACTATTTAGCAGCACAACTGTTTTTAAATGTTTAAATTTTTCTTGAGTACCAAATCAGCATATTAGAATGATTTCTGAAGGATCATGTGACTGAAGACTGGAGTGATGATGCTGAAAATTCAGCTTCGCCATCACAGGAATAAATTACATTTTAAATTTATAAAAATAGAAAACTTATTTTAAATTGTAATAATACTTCATAACGTTGCAACTACTATGTTGCTTTTAATGTATTTATGTTCAGATAAATTCAGCCTTGGTGAGCATGAAAAACTTTTTTCTAAACTTTTGAATGGAAGTGCATACAGTGGTACCGAATAAATACCACATTCATCGACTATAGCATTTTCTTGTATCGAAATTGTGGTATCAGTATGGTACATGTCCAAATAATATGGTAATCCCATGATACTTTTTGGCTAGTATAACTAGCCAGTACAACTAAATAGCTGGTGATATCACACCCTCTATAAAGTGCCCTCCTGAATGAAGGACTTTAGTGCACATAATAAAGAGTAGTGTGCAAGTGAGTAACTCAGCACATTGTAGTCCATTAAGTTGCCTTGCTCTTATTCGATTGTGAGCTGCTTTCTTGTCCCTCTGCCAAGAGACTCCAGTGGGACTTTCCTTGCTGTTAGCGGCCTGTCAATTGTCTTATGGCTCTGGGGCAGTTCAGGCAAAGGGAGAGGGAGGATGTGGAAGTGGAGGAGGGAGAGAGAATGCATTATGCCTCAAACAATCATTTTTGGTTAGTCATCAGCTTCACTCACTACCTGATGTCATTGAGGCATCACAAGACCTGGATTGCATCTGAATACATAAGCAAATGAACATTCTCCTCTAAAAATCCAATCGAGTTCCGACCGTAAATAAACAGTCACCAGTTCGCCAAGTAGATTAGCTGCTGCAACTCATGACATGACCTATGTGTGTGAGCGATTATGACTGACATTGTTCTGGATGTAAGTTTCACTTATTTTTGAACTTCCATGTCTCATGACTAATATATCAGAGCATTTGTTTACTGTAGGTCTAACAACACTTTTAACCCTAGCATGACAATAGGGCTTTTCACACTGTGCTTAACCCCGGGTTATTGTCGTCCTAAACACCGCTTTTTACCCTGGGTAAAGGAACATTTCACACTTGTAATTTAGAAGCAGGTTTAGCACCACTTTTTACCCAGGGTTATGAAACCCTGCTCTGCACTTTTGCATTGTTAACCCCGCATTGCTGTGCCAAACTTGTACAGTGTAAAATGATGTGGTTTTAGAATGTTAAACCTAGATGTTTAGCAACAGACAACCAATTGTGGGCTCATATTTGCGTGCTTTGTAGTCACGGAAACACTGCACATTGTATATAAACAGTAAATTCAGAATTTGAGAGGCAAAATGTCAAATGCTGAAATGAAACAATTTGAGTGAAAAAGAGACCATTTCACTCTTAACTTTGTAGACTGAAGTATCCATTCAGTAAACTCGAAAGTACAGTCGGCAATATTAGGATGCTGCAATGTTAGAGTTTTTATGTAAACAAATCGCATGCTGCGTTCATCTAATCAATAACACTGACAATGAGTATATTCAAATATGCAAATAAGAAAGTTAACCCAGGGTTTAGGAATGTACAATGTGAAATGTCAGCTTATGAATACCCAGAGATTAATTGTTAACCCCCGGGTATATTATGAGCAGTGTGAAACATGAAGCAAGTTAACCCAGGAATCAGTTTACCCAGGGTTTAGAATGACCCAGGGTAAACTATTTCAAGTGTGAAAAGCCCTAATATATACTTGCTCTTAAAATATCTCTCTCTCTCGCTGCAGTGCGGATGTAAACCCAGAACACCATGTGAAGATTCTTGAGGCACTTATCATGGTTGGAGGCCTAGTGGAGATACAAGCTGCTCCAGGTAGGTCATCAGAGGTTCTCATTTTCTTTATCTTCTGTAGGTCTGCCTTCTCGGATGACCTTTTATTTGTATACCCTGAATTTTAATAACTCACCTTTGGAATTGATTGAAAGCTTATTGGATCACCACATGCTTCCTTTTTATGAGAATCCAACTAGGTTTTATATATATATTGATAGATTGGTTTGTTAACTTTCAAGAATTATTAAAATTTAGATTTTGTCAGAACAGAGTCATGCTTTTATGTCTTTGAGGATGGACAGATCTGTAAGTAGATGTGAAGTAGTGTCATCTGTGAATGTAGGCCAATAAATTGTGTGTGTGAGAAAGTGAAGTTGAGAAAAGTGATTAGTTGATGTGGGCTCAGTAAATGTTCGTGATACTTGCATCCATAGATTGCTGCTTCTTTACTCCACTCAGGCCTATCTAAACTTTGTTGTTATGGATCTTCTGGCTCAACATGCCCTTTATGTTCCTTATGTACTGTGAGGGTGGTTTCACTACAGTGAAACTGTAGGCTGCAGGATCGCCAAATGACTAAAGAACTGTTCCTTTCTTGCATATTACCAACCACTGCGACTTATACCAACGACTGAAATAGGCGCAAATAGCATTGCTATATTGTGACTATATTTTACTGCAATAGGTAGCACTTCAAAGTTAATACTAAATCAGAAGCAAACAATTTGTAATTGAAAGGGTTTAATGACATTATCTAGTTATGGTTACACTTGAAATAGTGACAAAATAGATGTATGAGATGATCAAATCATATACCATTAATTGTACCCAGCATATATGTAAAATGTTATGAGAGAGAGAGAGATAGAGAGAGAGAGAGAGAGAGAGAGAGAGAGAGAGAGAGAGAGAGAGAGAGAGAGAGAGAAGGGAGATGGAAGGCTGAGCTCAGGTAGATGGGAAGAGCACAGCCCCCAAGAAGAAGAGACAAAGAAAAGAGAGAAAAGCCCAGAGAAAAGAAGAGGCAGAGCAACAGTTACAGTCTTCTTATATCCCTTCCTTGAACATGTGACTGAAACCCAAATGTGAGACATTCAAACTAAACAATCAGCAGATTATATCTTCCCCTGCCATACTAAAGGTGTGACAATAAACAGACCCTGATGTACAAATCTTGGCCTACGGGCCATGATAATTTATCAGCACTTCTTGTGCCTTTAGGAATTCCATATGGCCCTTTTGGTAAGGAAAAGGGGGTTGGAACAGGACAGCAAGTGTCTTTGTTCATTTTCAACCTAACAGTACAATCCAAACATTGAGTTTCAGTCATTTAACTTCCTGCAATAGGATTTAATGAATATAGGCCTATTGGAAGTCTGAGATAGTCTGGAGTAGACTGTCCTGGGAGGTTAACATCAGCCTTTTATAATAAAGGAATACAATAAATATGAATTAAACTAGTTGGATGTTTTTTGGTTTCCATTTTGATGCAATTAAGAATTGAAGTTGGTCAGAAGCTAAATTCATTTTAAGAGGTAACTTTGCTCAATAAAATCTCTGACACAGAGGCTCAGTTTGGGATGAGGTAACAGACTATAACTTAGAGCTAATAAATGCACCACCCATGGACACATACACATATTTATGGGTCTGGTGTGACCTTCTCTTGCTGTTGTGGAGTCATAACTTTATCCTTAAGGCAAGACGAGAGTAATGATATGGGTGGCAAGCTAAAGTTGAGTTTTAGAACTAATAGCCATGGTCAGACTTTTACCCCTAAACTATATTCAGTGATTTAATTTGATTGTTTGTTATATACAATATCGTTCAAAGTTTGGGGTCGGTAATGATTTTGAAAGACATGTCTTAACTTCACAAAGGCTGTATTTATTTACATATTTTATTTATTTACAAATATAGTAAAAACAGTAACATAATGAAACATTATTATAACTAGGGATGTGCCTGAAGCTGAATACTATGTTGGAAAGGAAATTACGCATTTTATGGAGCCCCTAAGGGACATGGCAATGGAAAAAAAAATATGAGATGGGCGGAAAAAATATATATCAATGCTTTTGCTTTCTCTCGCAATTATATAGTTATTACATTGTTATTTTGGTCATTATATTGTATATAATTTGCAGGCATCAGGGAACTGCTATCAATATGCAGGTTATTGAAATCGCTTTTTACTTTCACTTTCCAATTCGTGATCACGCGTACTCCTTGTATAGGGGGCGGCGGTACTGACTACACATTTTACAAGATAAGATATTTGTCAGTGACGCTTAGGTTCTGTTGTACACCAAATCCTCCCCCATTGGCATCTCTCCTTACTATCTTCACGTAATAAGTGAAATCATGATGTACTGTAATGTAACCGACTACCACAGCAAGCCTAACCATGTCCCTTTATGGGCTCTGTAGAATGCGTTATTCATTTTACGCGCCTTTCCGAATTCGGATTTAGGCTTTGAACACATAATTATTACAATTTTAAATAACCGTTTCTATTATAATATATATATATATAAATTAAAAAAAAAGACAAGTAAAGCTGAATTATCAGCAGCTGTTACTTTAGTCACATGATCCTTCAGAAATCATTCTAATATGCTGAATAGGTGCTCAAAAACATTTCTTATTATCATCACTGTTGAGAACAGTTGTGCTGCTTAATATTTTTTGTGGACACCATGGGTCTTTGAATAAAAGTGGCCTACTTTCTTTTCTTACACCTTTTGAATGGTAGTATAATAACTTTCTGGTTAAACATTTTTATTTCACTTGCATATTTTACATGCACAGTACTACTAGCCCTCGAGCATCCTTTTAGATTTGTGTGGAATAAATAAACTCAGAATCTGCAGAGACTGCAAGCTTAGACTCTCCTTCCTAATGGTTTCATCATCTCTTTCACTAAAGGCTACATTAACAGTGGTCAGATGGCACAGAAGTGAACCTCTTCACAGCTCAAAGTGAGATTTTATACAAAACGCAAAAGAGCAACCAGAGCTAAAAAAATAATAAAAAAATGGGTTAGAACACATCTATTCACATCATAACCCATCAACTTATGTATGACTTGCTTTTTGGAGGCAGGCAGTAATGTACTTGGAGTGCTTTAGCAAACA
Source organism: Abramis brama (assembly GCF_963993115.1). Lineage (NCBI taxonomy): Eukaryota > Metazoa > Chordata > Actinopteri > Cypriniformes > Leuciscidae > Abramis > Abramis brama. The sequence goes on along the minus strand of NC_139973.1, from coordinate 14,829,504 downwards.
ACTGACCCCTCCTGTGCCTCCAGCTCTCCAGTTTGGCCTTAATGTGTTCCAGCTTGGTAAAGTTTGTTGGCAAAACATTGCGTTTAAAGAGCAATCTTTTGGGGGCCACGTCAGGCTCACTCTCTCTTGGATGACTGCACTTGTCAAATGCTGATGGATTCACTGTGGCTGTTAGCATGGGCTCTGGAGTGAAAGTGAGAGAGGAAAAGAAACGGAAAGTAGGCAAATACAAGAAAGCTGAGAGAAGAGTGTGACAAATACAGTTTAGGAAAGGTCACAACCACACTTATGTAGTTTTTCTGTCATTGTCGGGGACTTCAGTTCTTTTTCTTTATGGAGAAACAACAGAAGAAATGCAAATTTTAGAGTATTTTGAACGTGGGAGTCTTGCTCCGTTCTAAAACCTAGCATTTTATAATGCACACTGTTCATGCTCACAGAAGCTGCATTTATTTGACCGAACATACAGTAAAAACAGGAATATTGTGAAATGTTATTGCAGTTTAAAAGATGGCAGACAAGCCAAAATATTTAGGGATGAAATAAACTAGGGATGAGGTTATTCACTTTAAAAGTTTGTAGTGTTTTATTTGTAATTTATTTAGGCAAAGTTGTACATAATTTAGGCCATTTATTGGTTATAGACCATGGTATAATAATTATTAGCCAGAAATGTAATATTGTTGCATCCCTAAAATAAATGTGCATTTCTATTAATACTGAACAATGTATTAATGAAATGTATATAAGTGTGATTAAACATTGAGGTAACACTTTAAGGTTAGTTAACAAATGCATTAACTAAGATGAACTAACATGAGTAATATATTTCTCATAATATTTATTAATCTTTGTTAACATTAGTTAATAAAATACAACTGTTCAGTGTTTCTTCATGTCAACAAATACAACTTTTTATTTTAAATATGTATTAGTAAATGTTGAAATTAACATGAACTAAGATTAATAAATGCTTTGGAAGTATTTTTCATTGTTAGTTCATGTTAACTGATGAATTAACTAATGTTAGCAAATATAACCTTATTGTAAAGGGTTCCCATTGAGGATTATTATAACTTAGAGTTGTGTATGCTATGTATGTTTGTGATGGGGAATCACACTGTTAGCTGATCAATATGCCAAAGTTAAACACTTGTAGTGAAGCAGCACACTGGGTTTTGTAAACAGATCGACAGAGTTGCTGTTCGGCATGCTGTTTTTTCCCCCCTCTTTTGTTTTTTACTCAACCACCTTCTTACCAGTTCTTTCATTTTTCTCATTTAGTAATGTGCTGAGTTGGCACATTTAAATAAATAAATAAAATGTATTTGTTTTGGCCGAGGGAGTGCTCATTGATGTTGTGTTGAAAAGTCCGATCTATATCTGTCACTCATTCTCTCTTTCTCTCTCTATATATGTTTCTCTGTCCCTCCTATAGCTTTCGTTTCCCATCACTCAAAGCTGTTCTTGGTCATGCCCTCAAGCACTGACTTTAACCTCCATATATACACACAAGCGCACATGCACACGTTCTCTCCTGAGGTCATGTTGCAGCCTCATGGAATTCCCCACTGGCTGACCTGGTGTCCCAGATGACCCTGTGAAAATGACCAGTGCTTTCTTCCGCAGCCTCTCAGCTGCACACAATCACATGCTTCAATGTACCATGTAATAATCTTTGAGCTGCTCACTCTGTGGCCTTTGTTCCACAGCCCTTTTTTTCCTTGCTCTGTCTTCATCCATCTAGGGTCATTTGCAAGCACAAGCTCAAATTTGGCATTCTGCTTGGTCATACAGGCCTCAAGCCTGGTCATTATGGGCAGTTGTAGAGCTGAAGCCTTAAGAGTGGGCAGTTAACATAAGAATAGATGAGGTCAGTTATGAATAATTGAACTATTCATGATATTTTATATATAATGGATTACTTTTTTTACTGTATATTTCATGTGGTATTAGCGTCAAGCAGTCCTCATACGCTGTGGACTAATTCAACTGAGCTTTGATGCTTAAGCAGCAGATGCCCTCTCTTTCCCCCTTTCTCTCTCTCATTCCCAGGCTTCTCTCTCTCTCTCTCTCTCTCTCTCTCTCTCTCTCTCTCTCTCTCTCTCTCTCTCTCTCTCTCTCTCTCTCTCTCTCTCTCTCTCTCTCTCTCTCTCTCTCTCTCTCTCTCTGATTACACCATTTCTTCATTAAAGAGATAGCAATCTCATTAAGGTTGCCTCAGTTGCACTCTAAAACACATTAATCTTCCTTAAAGGATCCCCTGCCTTCTCTTAGCACAGGGCAAATCAAGCACTGATTAATATGACGTGGTCGATCTTAAGCTGTTTAGCTAGTTTTCCTACTGTTGATAAGGTGATCCGGAAAAATATTTGCCACAGCTGATGTGTGACGTTGTACTAGATTCTTTGCACATTTGCATTGTAAAAATAGGAAAGGTTCATAATATTAATTGTGGACATGGAGCATATTCACTTTTTATTTATTTGTTTTCTTTTCAAGGATCTAATAATGAACTTTAACTGGATAAGAATGTCATGGTCAGGTATTTTTTAAATAATTTTATATTTTTTTATGTTTTTTTTTTGTTTTTTTAATACCTGTTCTGTAGCATTTTGACAAAAAATATAAATAATGTATAAAATATAAATTAGAATGTATTTATTTATCTATTAATGTATAAATACATAAATATTATAATATTTTTGGTCCAACTTTATTAAGTACTAATTATTAAGTAGCTTTAAGTACTATGTACTTACATCGAAAAATAAGTACATTGTACTTATTGTGTTTATGTTGTATTGTAAAACACTTTTGCTGCTATTGAGGTGTGATACGGGTAAGGTTAGGGGCAGGTGTGGTGGTATGGGTAGGTTTAAGGGTGGGTTAAGGTGTAAGGGAAGGGTCAACAGTGTAATTACAAATGCAATTACAGGAATTAATTACAGCTGTAATTACATGCAGGTTTTTTCAAAATATAAGTTTATAAGTAAAAAAAAAAAAAAGTTACATTTAAGACCTAAATCAGGAAAGTCTACTGGGACTGTTGAGTATTAATTATGTGATGGCGCATAATTAATATTCATAAACCAAGCCTTATTTTTCTAAGTTAAAAAATTGCTTTATTTATTAATCGTTTTTCCCTGAATATCCTCAAATGAAGATTGTATCAGATAGCTAACATCTGAGGATAATTGGTCCCTAAAGTTTAGCAAAGTAAACCCCCTTAGAAACACGCACAATCACACATTGTGAATCATTTCCTCTGGCGATATGCCACCTAATCTTACTCAAATATTTGATGCGAAATGGCCAGTGTGGAAAGAACAGGCATGACGCCAGAAAACTCATTACTGTCTGCCCAATATTTTACACACATTAGGAATGATGGAATAACCTCGACACATAGATAAAAATCCTGACACTGTCATGTTCTACACTAACTAACCATCCAACACAGACAAAAGAGACTCTGATTTGTGGAGTTAACATTTTTAAAGTGCTATACTGCAAAAATTCGAAGAGAAATTTATATCTAGTGCATCTGCATGAATGCATTTGAACGGGTAAAATGCACAATACTGCTAGTTCAAAATAGCCTAAATTTTCCTTTAAATGTTTATTTTACAATCATGTTATTGGATGAGAACACTTTTTGGCACTGCAATACCCAGGATGCAGTTATTCACCATCACTTTATGAGAACCCTAGAACGTGCTTCCTGGTACAACACTGCCAAGGACACAGATACTTTACTGTTTATGTTTGTATCGGTACTGTGCATTAGCAGTTCTTATTTCCCCCTAGGTCGGTTTCATGTGTTTTTCTCTACCACAAGGCTGTTTTTTTTTAAATGAGCAGATGATTTTAATAACAATAACTTTGCTTTCATGCAAAACAAATCCTTTTTACGGTGGCCTGATAGTCATTTCTGTTGTTCTGAGGCAGTAATTCTCCTTATGTATCTTGTGTATCTCGCTTACATGAACTTTTCTCTGCCAGCTTAGATGCTCTCATATGATGTGGTTTTGAATGAGAGGTTTTCTATAAAAAAAGTGACTCAAAAACCATCCATGCATTATGTGTGTCAGGTATACACATTGTTAGGAATGGATATAACCAGTGAGGCTGCTGTTTAAAGGTCTTAGCTAAGATTTCTAAAAGCTTTGGTCTGATTGTGTAAATGGTGACTGACCCCAGGTCAGTATATGTGTTAGGGCAAGCTCAGGGTTTGTCTCTTTTAGAAATGCAAAGCTCATTACCATGCAGACTGCTTAGCATACTTACTTAATTTGTGTATGTTTTCGTAGAAATTTTGTGTGCGCACTTAATGAACTAAGAATTGCATCGCTTCCGCAGTCGTCAGCTTACTACTTACTTCATTGCCTCTCATCCAATTATGTGTTTGCGCAGCCATGACATCACATGCTGTACGCATGGGTTTATTTGATCAGATTTACATATAGACAAAAGAAACAATTTCCTAACATTCTGATTGCAAACAACTGCGCATACATACTTATAAAAGGTCCAGTGGACAGTAGTGCATGAAAAGAGTAAGCGTGTGTTTGTGCATTTGTGAATGTGAGTAAGTGCATGTCACAGAAGAATTTATACCACCATAAAAAGCATATAAATCCTAACACACAGCTATCCGACCTTGACTCTTTCTCTCCCCTCCTCTCCCCCCTCCTCTTTTTTTATTTTCTCTGTGTCTTGCTCTGTCTCTTCAGGGGCAGAGTTGGAGAGACAATCCGGACCAATTAATATAACAAATTACTCGCACGCATGCATAAATGTCATATGCAGATACACTGGCACTTTGCCAACAAAGGGAATTGGCTGAAAAGAAATAAGAAAAAACAGCCTAGTTTCAACTTGGCAAAGAGAAATCCCTGTGCCTGAGGAAATTAAGTATGTGCCAGGCAAGAGCAAAGTATCAATGAATGTGATTTTGGGGATGCAAAGGACATAGTGATTGCCGTCCCCAATCGGATGTCTTTTGTGTTGAGACTTTGATTTTATAAATAGTTTTTATGTACCCGTGTACTATAATGGACATACTAGACACTTTTTGTATATTTACAAATTTTGTATATTTACTATATCTTACCATTTTTGATCATTTACATGGTTTTAATGTCTTGCAAGCTAGCTTAAACATTTGACATTTTGTTGTGAAATTATTTTTTACTATTTTTTTTTAACTTGTCAGCTAGGTAAATTGATCTGACTGACCAACACACATTAGGTTTTGTCAAGCCCTGGTAGTATCAGTAAGAATTGGTCGATAATTACACAACAATCAGTAATGTTTTGCCATTAAATGCCATCATTTTCCATCATTCCTCCATTTCTGTATAGTTTTATTAACTATGTATAATTTATTATTATAATTTATTATATATTATAATATATTTGTATTGGGATAAGTACAAAAAAAATGGCTTGGCAAATAAAATCGAAAAAAAAAAAATACCAATGTACTTTATTGTAATTGTATCCATGCATGTGCTTATTAGATTTAATAAATAAAATGAAAAATACTCCTAGCCTTTCGGTCAGTCATAAATGAGGCTGTGTGTTCCATTGCAAATTTCCAAACCATCTGCGGCTTTCGGGGTGTTTCCAGTCAGTTTCATCAGCATGTGTCAACTCTAATGTATATATTTGTTGCATCTGTTTGTTTTGCCTCGCTTCCAGTTTTAGCACTGCCTTTTGAAGTACAAGGCCTTGTATAACTCTTTTCCACTGGGAATGTGTGGATGATCGAGAAAATGGGAGAAAGAGAGAGAGAGAGAGAAACTAAGAGAAGTGCAAGCGTGTCAAGCTCAATTTGAGTACAGATTCGGTTTGAATTTCCCGTACTCACTGGGGAAGAACATAAAATACTTACTTTTATATGTTTCATCAAGTTAACTTTACATTACATTATATTTTAATAACTGTTGGGAAAACTTTGCATTGCTTTAAAAACAAGCGTAACAAAAGTTAGATTTTAGCATAATTTAGTTTTAGTTTTAGTTAGCAATAATAACCCTGGCCTGCAGTACATAGAATAACAATGAAGCCTAAAATATAAATGACAGGAAGTTGCCTTAAAACCCATGAGCCTTAGGTTTGACATCATCATGTGAGCGTGTCAGAAACTGGCATGTGAAGAGATGAAGGGTGAGATGGGAGCAAGCTGTCAAAAGATGTTTGCTGTGACATACATGTGTTATCTGAGAGGCAGAGGGGCAAGAGAGTGAAGAGATGAAAGACAAACTAGCAAGATATGAGTAGCACGAGAACTTCAGATCAGCGTCGCATAAATGAGCAGCGGAGACTTTGTCCGCTGTGACTGAGGCCCTAATGCGACGTGATTTATGAGGCTCAGCCTCGGGCTGGGGTTTTATGGCTTTTATGTGGTTGAGCAGTGTGTGCAGCACAGTTTATCAGGTCATCTGCACTGTCGCCGATACCATCTCACTCTAGCCCGCAGAGAATAATGGCGTGACATTATGGGCCTTTAGCAATCCCTTAGAGCAGGGGGTCAAGGTTAGCCCGTATGAAGATGTGAAATGAGCCCTGATATTGTCCTGAGCTGAGATGTGTAGAAACAGCTCTAATTTCTGTTCACATTTCAATAAAACCGCTTCCTCACCTTTTCTCTCACGGGGGGAAAGGTTTATAGGCAGCCGAGGGATCGTAATGGTCAGGGTGGCAAGATGGAAGCAGGCACACAATGACATCTCAGCCTCACACACGCATACACAAACAGAGCCCCTGAGACCTCGCTCACACAACCTCATAAACACCCATACACACATGCATACATCCTCAAGTGTGGTCTGTATATATTCCCCTGACCCCTAGTGAAGGAGCATGGGTAATGAAATTTGCTCTCAAAGGAGTAGTAATACTGGTTTTATGCTGTTTGAGTGTTTGATATTGATGACGTTTTTCTTTTTATAAATTGTTGATATCATATTTTAGTTTTACCTTAGGGAAATAAGTTGTTGTTAGCCTGTAATATTAAATGTCGCCCAGTCAAAAAAATTAAACACCAAAAGAAACCATTTGCACTTTCTTAGTTTTTTAGACATGATTCCATGGTTGTAGTAGTAAAACTACTCACCTTTCATATGCTCAAATGTTAAAAATTACTATTATTAAGATAAATGTTGTATTTCTTTTCCTTTTCTTTTCTTACTTTATTTTGATTATTATTATTATTATTTTAAGTTAAAAAAGGAAAAATGTGTATATTGGTTTAGACTAGAGCATAAATCAAACCTGGCATGTAGTAAACTAGTCTGGTATACATGGGAAATTTATATGCACATCTCATCCTGGTTATGGAGTGAGGGCATGAGGTCATATCTGGCAGACTGGCATACAGCCCTTAGCTTAGACCAGCTGTCTCTCTCATACCTGCTGTCCACACACACACACACACACACACACACACACACACACACACCAATAACATGGACCAAATGACCATGACTCTGCTCAGAGGTTTTCACCTCAGATGACAGTCCTGCTGGGTTGAAATCAGTTGAAAGTTGGGTTGAAAGTAAAATGTCTGAAAATGTTGCTTAAGATGCAAATTTTGTGCGGTATGTTGTTTTATCATTTTAAACCTAACAAATTTTTTATGAAATACATTTCTTAAAGTGTTTGAGCTATAGTTTGTTTGTTTGTTTTTTAAATAGCGGCACCTTGGTTTCCTATTTCGCTAAGTAATTCAAAGACATGCTAAAGAAAACATGCATTTAAAGTGTGGTTTACTTGGGCCACTGTAGTACAGTTAATATGCAACACAGTAGTGCTTTTATATTTTTATATTTTTTTTATAACACATTTCACACAGAAGTTGCGTTTCCTAGCTTCCTCACCTGTATTGAAAGCATTGCATCCTTTCTGCTGATGTGATTATGTAAGAACTGTAAGATAACTCTTGACAGAGCCTCTTCTCTTCTGATGTGGACTGAGCACAAAGGCCTGGGAGGCAGTGTGCTGATTTAGCATCACAGAAGCAGTTGAGCTCAAAATAAAAACCTCTCCCTGTGGGGTCTGACATCGCCAACAGCTTCTGCCATGAATGTGCAACCTGATACTCTTTATTGAATGGCTTATTGGTGATGTAACAGAGACACTTTATCCCCAGCGGGCTTCACTTCATGAGGAGCCTAGAAGAATATCCTGTCCATTATTTTGTTGTACAGTACGTAGCACACCCAGCCATGTATCAATTAATCCTAGAGTTTAGAATGTCTTGCTCTGTTTATTGTGTAAGCCTGTTGAGGACAGGGTGGATTTAGGCCAGTTTATTGGCCTAAATAAACTGGCCTAAATTGTTTATTGATTATTGTTTGTTTATTGGTTTATTTAATCAGGGACAATACACATTAATAATATATATATATATATATATATTTTTTTTTTTACCTGATTTAGCCGGATTGGCTAATTTTCATCCTTGTCCCCTTAAATTTACACAATATCAAAATTTCATTAGCCATTAACTGTACCAGCAAAATTTCACACTTATCACTATATTACGTTTATTTACAAAAGCAATAAATGTGATATTGAATACACTTATGTATTTAAAAGTAAACAAAGTAATATAAAGTTAAATCTTAATATAAATTAGTTTATATTTAAACAAAGTTTATTTGATCAATGGAATAGCCTTCAAATATATGAAATGTTGTTGTTTTTTCTCATAAGCCATAACAAAAACAAAGATACAATAATTTGTTTCTCTTTTTTCTTGTCATTTGATCATTTGCCAATATAGAGATAAAACACAAATATGGCGTCTATGTATATATGAAATATATAATATGTAATGCAATGCATAATATAATTTACCTGTGTGTGTGTGTGTGTGTGTGTGTGTGTGTGTGTGTGTGTGTGTGTGTGTGTGTGTGTGTGTGTGTGTGTGTGTGTGTGTGTGTGTGTGTGTGTGTGTGTGTGTGTGTGTGTATAGACTTTTTTACAGTCTTTTACAGTTAAACTGCTATATTTTTTTACAGTGTATTGAGTAAAATATCTCAGTATTTCAACGTTCACATGCACATGAATATAGATTTGGAGGTTGCATTAAATGGTTGCTCTTTGGACATCGGTTGCAACATTGTAATGCAAATCCAAATGCAGTTAGTGTTGGAAAAGGCTACAGATCTAGGAGCTCAAGGCTCTCTTATTGAATTAGCAAGGCAGCGCTGGAGCTCCATGGTGCATGGTCTTAGGCCTGCTTAATCTGACTGGCTGTTATAGGGGGATTCTGCATGGTTGGCTAAAGGGATTCTCCCTGTGCTAATGAGTTTGGATTTCATTTCTAAGAAATTGAAAGAGGCTCATTCTGAATCCAATCAGGGCAGTTTTTCGTGTTGACTGTTGATAGTTATTAAAAGAAGGTGCAGGACCTTATATCATGATGAATTATGGGTTCATAATTAAAATGCCGGGATATAGTCTAATGATTATTATGTCTTTAGGCAGGGCTCCAGACTAACATATTAGAGTGGCTGTACTGTTGCCACCAGTCGCCAACAAGTACAGATGTTGCACCAGCACCTGATACAGAAAATACAGAAGTACCGATGGGGGTGGGGGGGTGCTTTTAAAAATGACAAATTAAAGGACAGAAACCAATAATTATTGTGATATTATTATTGTACTGCACAAATTTGGGCAATTAACAATAATATCACATATTTTGTCATAATTCATAATTATGACAAATCATAATTTATGTGTTCCAGGCTTCCCATCCTTAGAATCTTATGTTTATCATTGTTGTTGCATAGGTTTTTTTTTTTTTTTTTTTACATTTTTTTTTTTATTATTATTTAATTGTATATTATTATATTCTTTTCTTTTCTTTTTTTAAATTTCTTTTATATTCTTTTTTATTTCTACATTCTTCATTTAGCTTATACACCTTGTAGAGGAAAAACATTTTCCCTGTCATGTAAATCAACAATTTGAAACCAAGCAGCACAGTCAGTAGCCGGTAATCCTTATATTTACTTGCCTTTCAGTAAATCAGTTATGACTACTGACTGAGCATATCATCATTCCAATTAATATTAATATTCAGATAAAGGTTATAATTTGTCGAGTAGTGTTTTTTTGACGCAAGAAAACAGAAAACAGCTGCATAAGTTGTTGATTGACTCTAGCCTTGCTTGACTGTCACTTCATAAATCATGTTTCTTTAAATGGTACCAATTACCTTTGAAACCGCTTTGCTTCAGAGACCTGCTGGCTGAAGACAATTGCTCAATTCAGTTAAAGATGCCTCAGTCTTCAGCCTCTGATCCAGACCTGAGAGCAGATGTCAAGTCAAGATGGCAGGACAACCTTGAATGTCCCTAGATCCAAAGCAAAAGATACATAATCATTTTGGTTGGCTCATAGGCATTTAGGTTAGCAAAAGCCTTTGTGGATGCCATAGCGCTTTGTTTGGATGGATATAAAAGTTGCATTTACTTGACGAGATACTTTGATAACATTGTGCCTGATTTGCACTACGGCTTGTTTTAAAATGATCTGATGTCATTTCACATTTTAACATCAAACACAAATGAAAGAATATCATTAAAGGAATATTTGGAGTTGCATTGCTCGGGTGATTGCATTTTATTACACTGATTTTCCTGTCTCCCGCCCAAAACTCTGTAAAAGTAATAAATAAATGCAATCTGACTCCTGTTGCTATCAATGTGAGCCACCTGGTGATCAAACATCAATACAAATTGTCAATATTTTCCACTGGTAAAATGTATGACCTTTTATAACCAGTGCTATAGTGCAAAATTTGTGATTGTCAGGCAAAGTGAAAACTCAGACAAGATCTCCCACAGTATTTTACTTTTCTCATGTCCATGCTTTCCATCTAGATCCAAAGATCCTTATTTGTCTTTAAGTCACTCATGTTAAAGTGATAGTTTACACAAAAATTAAGATTATATTATTCATGTTATCACCCACAAATCATTCCAAACCCCTATGATTATCCTTCTTATATATATTATATATTATATATATACAGTATTATATATATATATATATATATATATATATATAATACTGGCCACACGTCTCTTTCGCTAAGTCTTCTGAAGCCATGGCTTTGCGTGAGAAATGGACAAAAAGGCATACGTGTTTGGAACAACAATAAATTGTCATTTGGGGTGGACTAATCTTTTAATATCAACACACAAACTGAATAAATAATTACATTTAATACAGTACTACACCCATATTTAATCTAAACTGAAATGAAATGTACTTGTGGGTTTGGCTAACCAATTATTAGCCTCTGAGATCTCATAAAATAATCCAATCTGGTAAATGAGTACAATATCTATAGGGCCCTTAGGCCCCCTCACTAACCCCCAAGACCACAAGAAAAAGAAAAAAAAGATTAGAAAGCAAAAGAGAAAAATTGCCTCTCATCACACGATTGCTTATTTACATTAATTGATGGAGAGACGCATGTTGATATATGATTAATTACTATAAATCCCGATTAGCACCCGAATAATTACTGAAACGATAACATGGTGGTGGAGAAACTGATTACGGTGGTAATTATGATAACCCCCCTCACCGCAAAGGTCCCAGTCCTCCCAGCCACAAATGTATGAATGTGTGTGTGTCATTAAAATGAAAGTTCAGAAGGGCTGAGAGTTAAAGAGTTACTGTACTCTAATGAGTGCCAATTACATCAATGACATTACCTGATAATTATCAAATGAAGAACCCCAGGGCTGATTTGTCAAGTGTTATCAAAGATATGCCCTTTTAGAAACCCACATGAGTCAAGACAGAGACAAAGATTGTGTGCAGATATAATTTATTTGCAAGCTTTGGGAGATAGCTTTTTATAGTGGCAATTGATATTTGAGTGTTGGCATTTTGGGAGCATCTGCAGTCAAGATTCTTGCAGAATGAATGTTTTGGATGGATTGGATTTTGTTTTAAATTATTTGAATTCCCAAAGAGGATCTTAACCATACATATGTTTTCCATACATTGGTAGGGCATCTCTAAAAAAAACTAGGACTGATGATTTGATTTGTTTATGTATTTTAAAATATAATCCCTTCCTGTGATGGCAAAGCTGAATTATCAGCAGCCATTACTCGAGTCTTCAGTGTCACACGATACTTCAGAAATCATTCTAATATGCTGATTTGGTGCTCAAGAAACATTACTTATTATTATCAATGCTGAAAACTGTTAAAAACAGCATTTATTTGAAACATAAATCTTTATAACATTATTAATGTCTGTACTGTCACTTTAGATGCATCCTTGCAAAAAAAAATACTGACCCCAAACTTTTGAACGATAGTGTTTGACAATTAGTTATTAATATATTTTTAATACATTTCATTTATTAATATTTTAATTTTTATTACAGATGATATGCTGATGGTGGACTGTCAAAATGGTACTTTAAGCCTGCATAGCTCCAGTTCCCTTTTCACTGAATCTGCATATTGGTTATGGGGCATTCTGAATTGTTAATTGTTTTATTGTGATATTTAATAGAGCTAAATGAATGTGTCAAATTGATAGCCCTAGGGATAACTATTCAAATTTGCCACAGATGCAGGGCAGAACTTCCCAGTGGCTTCTTCATTATCAGCTACAGAATGTAGTAGATAATTTAAAGTATCTGGCTGTTCTGAAACCCTTGAGCTGAAGGACTGTAATGCAGTTAAAGTGAACGAAAAGGCAAGCGCTATGCTTTGGGCTTTGTTAGTGTGGTTAAAACACATGAAAAAAAGGACAGTCCCAGACTTTATAATGAGAGTAGTACCTCTTCCATGAAACAGTCAAGGGGATTGTGATGGTCCTGACCCTCAGGACCAGATGAGAACGGTGGAGGGATAGAGGAAGAGAAAAGGGAAAGACGGCATTAGAGGGCCCCCAGGCAGATCTCAGACTGGGGCTGCTTTCCTCAGCAGATTCTCACGCCATCTCTTTGCTCCACTTTTTCTCAGTTTCAGAGTCTGAGCCTAACTTTCAGCAAAGTCTCATTTACCTCCCCCTCCTCCTCCTCCACCATTCTCCAGCAGAGTTATATAAGCATGGAAAAATATGATCTCTCTTCTCTTTCTACTGTGCTGCCAAGTAGCTGTATATAACTGATTATAAAATTTGTTCTTGTTGTTCTGTGCACAGTCTCCAGACTAGAGTCTGTCTGTGTGTCAAAATTTCTGCCTTTAGGCAAGAGTGTTTGTGCGTGTGTGTTTATTAGCTGAATAGGGATGAGTTCAACAAACACTGACAATCAGTAGAAAAGTCCATAGGATATTTTTTGTTTTGTTTTTTACTTTTCAAAGGTCTCCTTTGAACACTTTTATAGAGAATGATGCACTGAAATACAGCATTTCAGACAAAATGTATAAAAAAACCCCCAAATAATTAGTGAGAACTATGAAAAAAAGTTTTAATGATGTTTTCTCAACATCATGTTGTTCCAAACTGTATATGCTTTCTATTCTCTGTGGAACACAAAAGAAAATATTTTGAAAACTTTTTTTTTTCTTTTCTTACAATGAAAAGTCAATGGGGTCCAATGTTGTTGTTTTGGACCCCATTGACTTTAATTGTATGGGGGATGGGGAACAAATATTGTGTTCTTCACAATATTTTCTTTGGTATTGCACAGAAGACAGGAAGTCATACAGGTTTGAAACGACGTGAGGTGAATACTGTAAATGATGACAATTTTCATTGTTCGGTGAACTATCCATTTCCTCTTTCACATTATATTTATACAAGGTGTGCATTTGCCAGTATGTGTATTCCCTTTTAACTGAACCCATGACCTTTGCGTTTCAAGTGCCATGCTCAACTAGTTGAGCGACATTATGTGTGCCAGTAAAGGGACACGTGATGCACCTTATGCACATATCGCAAAATGACGGTGCACTGAATTGCATATTTCCCCTTTTCAGATACTTTTTTAGAAGGATTTTTTTTTTTTTATGATCAACTACAGCTGCACCGTTTTAGCATATACCATCTGCGCTTTGATTTTTTTAGACACTTTTTGGAACTTTTGAGGGATTCTGTGGTCGGCTTTGCAGTGGCTGTAGCTGAGTTTGCTTTTAGATTAATGGAAATTTACTCTGTGGTCTGTCATCAAAGCTGCTCTCTCACGCTGCTTGAACAGCAATGAGCAGACTGCCAGCAGCTCCTCGAAGCCAGGAGAACATCTTTCACGAAGGCCTCATCAGACCTTCACTCTTCACTCCACTAGTTGATGTTATTGCTACGTATGTTGTTTTGTTGTCATCCTGTCAACTCGCTAAGCTGTTTATGTGTGTTTTCAGCACATGTACGGTGGTTAAAACCAAACTGTGGTTTGCCTTGTGGTATTATAAACATATCTTGGAGGATTCTGCTTGTACATCTACGGTTGAGTCATAAAGAGAGGAAGGAGTAAGGAAATGTGAGGCTGCGAGAGCCGGATGTGTTTCCAAGCGAACCCCCCTGGGATGCTGCTATCGGCCAGCCTCCAGCCACTGCTTGCACCCACAGCTCAGCCACTCTCTTTGGGCAAGCTTTGGCAGTCTGCCTCTTGTCTCTGGTACTTTATTGATAGAACGCGTCTCCCAGGCCACACTCGTTATGCCTAATGATGCTGTCTGAGAAGAATGCACTCCCAAGAAGCCACCAGTTCTCGACATTGCACGCAACCTAACCAAAAACTTTTTCATGCTCTGTTCTTCTTTATTTACTCTCTCGTTTCTCAATCTTGTTTTAGCATATATAGTGCTTGAGAACATTAACAAAAGTTGATAATCAATTCTTAATTAAAAAAATACTTAACTGAGTACTGCTGGGTACCATCTACTTTGCAGATAAGTTAACTAAGCTAAGGTAAAAGCTAGATAGTACCTATGCTACAAGCTACATGGCTACATTTAAGCTGCTTCATATTTTTATAAATATGAAATGTAATAAATGCCATTTATAATTAAACTCAGTAGTTTATGCAGCCGCAGAGATCTAAATGATTCAGTCCGGAATGATTTGCTAAAGTTATTCATTAACAAATTGGACATTGCTAGTTCTGATTTTGAACAGCGACAGAAAATATGGCACATGGCATGATTGTATTGTGTACTTTATCGTATTGATATATTGTTCAGGTTAAATGTAATAAAAAGTGAGAATGCTAACACACTACTTAGATTATACTTTTGCTGTTCAAAAGCTATTAAAAAATGTCTTGCTTAGTGTGTTTGTCTTGATTTTCAGTGAAAAAAATATCTACACTTTACACTTCTATTGAAACATTCTATTACATTCTACCTTTACTTGAAAAGCAAAATGACATAATAATAAATCAGAAAAATGTATCGAAATTAAGTGACGTTACTCTTAAAACAAGAAGAAATATCTACAAATGGGTACAAAAAAAAAAAAATTCCATTTAAATTAAAGGGATAGTTCACCAAGTTTTGTCATTACTTACTCACTCTTAAGTTGTTCCAAACCTGTATGAATGTATTTCTTCTGTTGAACACAATAGAAGATATTTTAAAGAATGTTGGTAACCAGACAGTTGACGGCACCCATTGACTTCCATAGTAGGAAATAAAATACTATAGAAGCCAATGAGTGTCAACTCTCTGGTTACCAACATTCTTTATAAAAATGTTGGTATCTGGTTACCAACATTCTTTTGTGTTCAACAGAAGAAAGAAACTCATACAGGTTTGGAACAACCTGAGGGTGAGTAAATGATGACCGACT
The DNA here is from genome assembly GCF_963993115.1 of Abramis brama. Taxonomy (NCBI): domain Eukaryota; kingdom Metazoa; phylum Chordata; class Actinopteri; order Cypriniformes; family Leuciscidae; genus Abramis; species Abramis brama. Next base: position 14,813,718 of record NC_139973.1, on the reverse strand, counting down.
TTTTATTTTTGGGTGAACTATCCCTTTAAGTTTATTAGCCCAGTGGGTAATTTTGCTTCTTAAATAAAAGTAAATGTGCATAGATTTAAGCATGTTTAGATAGTGGTACTGGAAAACAGTACAAAAAAATGTTCAGTGTAGCAATGCTACCAATGAATTAGCAATGTATTAACTTTTAACTAATAACTATAACTATTAGCACTGCTATTTGATATTACTCAAAAACATAGAAATATGCTAGTTTAGTAAAGCAAATCTAAAGTCATGCAAATCTAAAGTCATGCATGCATGTGAACAACTGGAAAGAGCAAGTCCTTTGCTTCCCAACCCCAAAATGTCCTATAACAAGTTTTAGTCTTCCTTTCACCACACTGTTAGTATTTGAGATGTCTCGTCAGGGTGAGGCCTGGTCGGGAGTTAGACTTAAAAAAAAGAAAAGAAAAATCCCCTCAACCTCAGACTATTCAGTCCTGGGGCCACTGTTCCACCAGCTCTTTCCCAGGCTGCACCCTCAATGACGTATTGCATTCACAGCAAGTGCTACAGGAATAGAATGCGGTGCTGCTTGTACTGTATACTTACAGAAACATGCAGCTCAGTGCGTGGCCAGTGGTGTGCCAAGCTTTTCACTGTATCTTCCCATATTTATCTGGCTTGTTTGTTTACTTGTGGATTTGCATTGCATAAATGTACCTGAAGGAAAAGGAATATCAACATTGGTGGTCGCTGTGAAACCCCTTATCTGTATTTTAAGGCTTCCCCTATTGGGAAAATCAAGCTTAAGCTGTGTTTTGGAACACGGTATATGGATTATATCTGGTCTAAGCTTATTAACCAGCTGACCAGCTTCCATGGCTGTGTCCCAATTCAAAGGCTCCATCCTTCGAAGGACTCGGACTTCGAAGGACTCGGACTTCAAAGGCCACGCCTTCGAAGTCTGCGAAAGTCGGACTGAGCGTTGACGATCTTGCCTATGGAGGACTGTTCTTGTCTCCTAGCAACTGTGACAGCTGTCATTAATGAGTGACCGTAATGTTTGTACTAGACTTATATTAAACTGTCTGAAAACAATACAGGGTTTCTCAAACTGTCTAAGTACGTTCACCATGGTCCATTTCTGTATATAGTAAAGAGTATAAACTATATAATCGCATTGTAGTAAGATGTCAACATTTGGGGCCCTATTTTAACGATCTAAGCACATGGTCTAAAGCACTGGGCGCAAGTTCACTTAGGGCGTGTCCGAATCCACTTTTGCTAGTTTAACGACGGGAAAAATGGTCGGCGCGCCAGGGGCATGGTCTAAAAGGGTTTTCCCTATTCTCTTAATGAGTAATGGGTGTGTTTTGGGATTTACGTGCGTTAAACCAATCAGAGTCTCATCTCCCATTCCCTTTAAATGCCAGTTGTGCTCGCGTCTGTTAGATTCACTATTTACATGACGGAATTTGATAGTGGAAAGACCGAAGCCGTCTCCAGAGCGCAAACGGAACGGCTCGTGCGCGAGGTAAAAGTGTGCAAGCAGACCATCTACAGGACAAGCCGGATTCCACCATACCTTTATGTACACAATAATAATCTTTTACATTGTTATCCTTTTATTTGAAATATTTGGCATGTTTGTGTGCTGCTGTGCGTCCTTGTGTGTTTAATAAGCATAGTGTACGCGGGTTGTGGACCCGCCTATAGGCGCACATTACTAACGCGCTCTTTAAATAACAAAAAACAATATTGCGCAAATGCATTTGCTATTTAAACAACGTGGCGCAGGACATGAAAATGATAACTGCGTCGGGCTGAAACTAGCAAAAAACACCTGTATCGCACTTGGTGCTGCATTGTGCCTGGTGTAAAATAGGGCCCTTCAACCGCTTTAACGCTTTTTATTTTTTATTTTACTTTTGTATCATTCGATATTTAAGAAAGCTGAAACCCAATACTTATGTTTAAAAGTTTAATTCTGCAATTTCTCTCAAAAAAATCCTGTCATCACTGGCGCGCAATGAATTCTGGAGTAGGCAAGGCCATGAAGGATCCATCTGTTGTGTCCTTCATTTCAAGGGAAATTTGCAGGAGGCTTCGAATTGGGACATCCTCCGTCGTACCATGGTGACGCAATCGGCTTTGGAATGCTCCCTTCAAAAGGATGCAGCCTCTGAATGGGAACTTAGCTTATGTTTCAAAACCAGCTTGAACGTTTTAAGCTAGTACAACCTGATTGCTGTTTTTTTGCAGATCTGAGGTGTTCTGCCTGCTGATGACCAGTCTAGATAAGTTGTAAATTCACAAAACTTTTTGTTCATTCCCAGTAGATTTGTGTATTGTTTACAGTGTTCACCTCAACTCTTTTGAGGTCTAACTTAGCATCGACTACCAATGTTAACTACCTGTCCTGGAAATTGTCATGTGATATCTGCATTTTATTTTAAGTCACTAAATATTTAAATGTAAATTTGTTTTTTTGTGTGTCTTTTTTAAAAGAGACAAAAGAACATTGGGCATTGTGTTGAGGATAATTATTTGATTTTCTTCTTATCAACAAAGGAGATGAAGATGGCCTCCTTATACAATTAACAATGCCCCTTATACCCAATCCATAGACAACCTTAAGTCAAATGGGCTTACCATACCAAAGCCGGCTGACGAGTTCTATTACAGAGGATCGCTAAGATGGCAAATTACTTAATTCCATTCAATCACAATGAACGATAATGTTAATCCATCAAGATCCAACTGTTAATGGTGGAAGCCAACTTAACTACTAATGATCTTTACTTCTACCTGTCTTCTTGGTGCAGATATGCAACGACAATAAGAGGCTCAGTTTGAGACCTCTTTAATACCTTACCTTTAATACCTTGAGAGAATTACTAAGGGCTAGCACTGGTCAATTAAATTATGGGTTTGGCCTTGGAGATTGGTGAATAAATGGTTCATGGAGAGAGGTGATAGGATTGAGAGTGAGCTAGAGAAAGGGAGTGAGACAACACACCTGCTGCGCATGCAAAAACATGCGCACACCTTTGCGTTTGCAATCCTGAAATGCCCTCACAAGATTTCTCTCGTTTTGACCTATGCATGGATCAGGAAAAGCCAGAATCTCACAATCTGATTATCCTCAAAAAAAATACTGCCTACTGATGCTGACTGTGACAATCAAAGTGAAATCCAGTCAATACTGACCTCTCTAGTATATCAATCACACCACAAATTCTTCAACCAAGTCAGATCAAGAGCCTTAGATCTGTGAAACTTAAGGCGCCTGGATTTCTGTAGATTCTGAAGTACTTATTCTTTTTATCTTTTTTATGGCCTTTGGATTACCCAGGAGTTTTATTGTTAATATGTGTTTACACAAGAGGGGAGCTGATATGCTTTATGGCCCTGATAAAGTTTTATGACTTAAAAGCAAGGATATTTGCTGGCAAAACCTCTTACCTTTGCAGGGTACAAATAAAGTGGATGGTGTATAATAGTGACTTTGTCATTTAAAAATTGGGAAGTTTTGTAGATAATATCCATTACATCCAACAAACTCTGTTTTTAATATTTTATTTTATTTTATTATAATATAATAATTAAAAAAAATCATAATTGTTTCCATGTGGAAATGTTCATTCTTGTCCATGTCCTCATGCTCTGTCCCTAGTTTTATACACTTGTGCTATTACAAAATGTTATGTTATGCCTCTGAAAGGGAAAAAATAAAAATGATGCAATGAACATGATGCAAAATTAGTTGTTTTTTTCTTCATGCAATTTATGCAAAAATGCTGACAGTCTGTACACAGCTAACATGGGTCAACCTAGATTGTCTGTCTAGACAAGGCTTAACGGTAATGTACACTTGGCTTAGATGTGTCACAGGGACCTATTTAATAGCTTCCCCGTCTAATTTTCATTCAGTTGTCAAGTCAAAGCAAGCCGTTTAGATTTTATAAGGGAAGTTGAAGCATTTTCTGTATTTATAATAGTATGTTACTTGTTTCTATAGTCTTGTCCCTTGACAGACCACATTTGATAGACACTGTCTCTGGATATTTTCTGACACTATCCTCACTGTAGAGAAAACATACGCATTTCCTGCTTCACTGGAGCGTCTGTCTTTTACCACAGCTTGCGTGCATGTTCAACACCCCTCTACAGCAGGGCTGGGAGGGGTACAGGACCATAAGGATTCATTGGACATGAGGTCCCAGAGCGGCAGCCATCATTCCAAAGTGACAAGCAAAGCCACTGCTTCTGACAGGCTGCACTGTGAACCAGCGCAACTTGTCCTTGCCATGCAGTGTGTAAAAATGTGTTCTTGTGTGTGTGAAAGAGAGACAGAGAAAAAGAGATGTTGTGAGTGGTTGCACTTCAGGCAAGGGATTCCATCGCGTGCTTTCTGTCCCAACCTCTCACGCGAGCCCAGACGTCTGGCTGAGAGCTGTGGCTCCCCTCCTCCCTCTTTCCATCCATCTGACCTCCAGCTCTCTCTCCAGAGACTTCAAGCAGATACTGACAGGGCTTTTCATTTGATAGAAGGCTTGTATTGATCTATTCACCTGGTGGCACATTAATACCAAACACAGCAGATGCAACAAAAACAAATAATCCGAGTCTGTTTTTAGCAGAGTTATGTCTTACATAAATCACATCTTTAACACACCTTTAAATATTTGTTATAATGTAGGTACAATCTAGGGATAAAAGCAGGGCCTGAAATTAACACCCGACCACACGCCAAATGCGGGTGAATTCTGCAATTGGCGGGTAACACTGTCAATCTACCTGCCACATTGGCAGGTAGCCAATGAGAATCGACCCTTCGCGGGGAGTTTGATTGACGGCGATCTGGCCAATCATAATCCGCCGAATCCGCCTTTTTTTGTCCGACAAAGCAGTCTGGAGAGTTCAACGTTGGATGATTACAAGTTGGTTTGCCAACCACCAATAAACACCAAAGAAGAAGAAGAAGAAGAAGAACGTTGGATGATTTGAACTTGAAAAACGGAGTGTACTGAGTAGGCCTACTGACATCTTTCCGCAGTTAAAACTACATTCCTTATTATGTTCATTCATGTTTATTTGATGCTATAAATTAACTAGAAGGAAGAGATGATCGGTTCACGAGCAGCTTTAACTGAGGCACAGCGATCTGTCAAGACACATTACAGAGCCAAAAAACGGTATTGTCTAAATTTCTTTAAAAATGACCAAATTTTAACGTTGAGACTTTGTTTAATATCAAAAGTAACCTGGACTGTCTTGTCTGTCAGCGTGTTGTCAGTGTCTCTGCTGCGCGATGTGTTTTTCATTGCATGAGATCATGGTTTGGCGTGAGCGCGGTGTAGCTTGACGGACATAGCAACAGTAACTAAAGGGGCCGGGTCTTTGCGTTTTTTTTTTGTTTTGTTTTTTTTGCAACTGTTGTTCTTTGACATTTAAACGAAGTCAGCCATTTCGTTGGATTTTAGCTAAAAATGTGGCGGCACATTACTGGAGTACAGAAAGCATCTGTGAAAGCAGCGCAGTTTGAGTGTTTCGGAACGTATATGTGATCGGAGAGAACGATGAGGCCCTTCTCTGACTACCGTACGTTTGAATAATATGTGAGTTAAGTATTAAACTGTTGGTGAGATGAGATGAGATAATGCAACGCTGACATAAGCTACATTACAATGACAGTTGCACAGATGTTGGGAGTTGGGAACCGGTGAGAAAATGCCTACCCGGTAACTTTACCAGTAATAACAATATTAATTTAATTCTGCTTAACGGTTCCTGAACGCTGTAACTAACAGCTGCCCAGCCATCAACACAGCCGCGTGTGATTTGTTTACATACGAGCTGCACTAGGTCTATATCTGTATTCTAAGAGTCATTATTACTTGTAAGGATCTCGTTAATAACTTGACAGCACTTAAATGTGTATTCTTACAAGTTAAAGGACAAATGTTTGTGCAATTCCTTTTTTTTCACCTTTTATGAGGCCAAAAAAAACAACAAAAAAAACTGGCTGGTAAAAAGTCACTGTGGCGGGTGGATTTTTAAATCCACCTGCCACAGTGGCTGGTGGTCAAAAAAGTTAACTTCAGGCCCTGGATAAAAGACAACCCTGTCCACAAGTTTCCAAGACAACTGAGATACTCTGAATTGACAGAACCTGGCCAAAGGTCAGGGTTAGTCTGGGTTTTATTGCTGGCTTTTGTCTTGGCTCTGAAGTAGATAATATTTACTACACCCAACTGTTCTGTGTTGTGTTGTGTTTTCGCATATTTTTTTATTTTAACTTTTAATTTGAGGCGCACACACACAAGCATCACTGTATATCGACCAGGCCACGTCTCAGATTCTAATGCATTTTACGAATTAAACAATGGACAATATTGAGGATTCTTAATGTTTTTAATATAAGGCAGTTCCTTTTTTCAAACTTTATATTATAAAGAGTGACCAGATAGCTGCATCTTTATGCTGTTTGAGAGTCTTTGGATTGTATATGCATAAAAAGGCTTTTGTATACCATTCTGTCTGCTTAGAATTAAATGAAGAGGATCAGGTAACATTACTCTGCTAAGGTTCATCTTCAGTACAGTATCCACTCATTGTGCTATTGTGGTGGATATCTCAGTCACTTTCCTGGATAAAGTATTCCCATGAATGGATTTACATTGCAAAATTATACCCATGGATCCTTGTGGGAAATCCAAGCCTCGCTAAAAGACGGTGTCCTCCCTCTGAACCAGGCACAGAGGAAAACCCCGTCTTTTCGACTTAATTCCTGCATCCTAGGCGAAGGCTTTGGTTTGTGTGGGAAACAAAAGCGACCTACCATGTTAACATTCTTTTGAAATGCATCGAGAGCTTTCTGAGGTATAAGCGAACAAGAATCTAAAGACTTGTTTCACAATAGCGCATCTGAATTTCCTCCTCCGGCCTTGATCCTTGAGTGAGCTCCGTATAATGTGCCTTTACTACACTACAAGACATATCATGTAATAGGCTATACTTTGAATTTGTGTGTGTGTGTGTAAAATGCAGGAGTCTTACATTGTCCTTGTCACTGAACATCAGTAAAGCTGACTATGACATACAGATGTGTAACATGCGCTTTCATCAGTCCAACCAGTATAATCTCTTCATACTGGTACAATCTCTCCTTGACACACTGTGTGAAGTAGTTAATCTGCATCATCATCGTTGAAGTGTAGTTCCTACAGCATTTGGTCTGATGTTTTCATGTCACATCCTTTAGTGTGACTTTTATAATAATGAATAATTTCTCATTGTCCACACCATGATTCCAGTTCCTGAGGGTGAAGTGTGTAATTTTGTTGACGTTACAATATTTTCTTTTATTCCAGCTTAATATGACAGCTGTTAGAAAGATGTTTTTAGAGTAAATTCCCTTATTTTGTATGTGTCATAGAAACCTTTACTGAAGTTTATTTTATTTCTGCTTGTCGATCAATGACAGACAGGGAAACTACTAAACTACTACTCTTAAAAGATTCATTACTTTTGCATTTCTATTCTGTGATGCTAATGATGCAGAAATGACAGACTTTAGCTTTATTAATGAAACATTTTGCAATCAATGTCATTTCCTCCATGACTTGTTAAGTTTTGCAAACATTAACTGGCACTTGTGTGACATTCGTCTTGACAAACTTGTTTTGTTTTAGAAAATTGGCTTGGGTAACGCTGTGTATAATGAGGCTTCACAGAACAGAAACAATCTATTTTGACCATGTTTAGTCCTATGTGTTTTATGTTTTCTAGTTCTGTAGCCATTTGTTACCTCCTCTGCATGCATATTGAATCTATACCTCGCTTTAATGTGCTATAGTGGTCATTTCTACCAGAAGCACAGATGTGGTATGGCACTTCATTAAGGCCAATGAAAACATTATTTGTCTATTAAATGTTTAAGCAACATGATATCTCCTAGTGTGTTTCCTCAAACGCTAGTTATGGATTTTGGAGCAAACTTCAAAATCCTTGAATTCTCTTGCTGTTATCCCCTCCACTACTCATTCCTCTCATTGGAAGGAGTCTGTTTCATTAACATAGTCCTTAATGGGGTGTTCAATCATGTAGCGCAACCTTGAAAACTCCAGCGAAGAGGCCCAGGGAGGTCTTACCACTACGCCCTAACCAGTAGCCAGGCCCTCTTTTCCCCCCCTTTCATTTGGAGCTGGAAGCAAGCAGAGAGCTCGATTAAGTCGATATAGCCTTGATGTTTTGGTTCCAGACGTCTGGCTTGCTCTCTTTGCTGTCTGCCTCCTACATGCTGTGGTATTATGTTGTGCAGGAGTCCCTATAGTCCCTCATTCTGATTCATCACTGCTTATCTACTAAATGAAAACTGTCATACTAAACTTCATATAATTCCAAACCAGTATGATTTCTCTTCTTCTCTGAAACACAAAAAGGAGATATTTTGAAGAACTTTTTTGTCCATACCATGAAAGTCAGCAGGTCCAAAACAACATTAGACTCTCATTTTATGGACAAAAAAGAAAGACAGAAAGAAAATTGGAAGAACAAAGGTTTGGAACAAGATGAGAGTGAGTAAATGATGGGTGAACTATCCCTTTAAGGAAGATCAGTTTAGAAATATTATGTGTTGTTTGAAAAGACCAGTCATTTTTCAGAGCTGTGGCACAGTGGGTTTTTACCACAACTGCCAATGGTGTGTGAATATGGGAAATTTTACCAGCCAAATATATTTCTTGCCAGCCATTCAACAAACTATAATTCTGAACCATGGGGTCAGTTTAATTCCTAATAAAGATACAGGACAAATTTTGGTCCCATATTTTTAGTAGTGCACATGATCATCACAGACTTTTGCATCCGGGCCTAAATGTACCGACATCTACTGATACCATCCAGCATCATTCCCCCGTCTCTCTCACTCTCTACTGTCCAGAAACATTAAAGGCATAAAGCCTAGAAAATCATTCTACCTAATTATTTTTCTCTGAACAGAGGATACAGCAGGTCTTTCATTGCTCTCAGCAAAGGCTTTCAATGCATTCCAGGGGTCTAATTCCTCAGAATGAGGGGGCTTTTGGGAAGAATTGCCCTGTTATGTAAGATTCAGACTCGTGCTCTGAGGGGGGAGAAAGGGGCCGTGAGATTGAGGTCTGCGCTGGCTGTGAGCTTTACATCGGGTGAGTGGTAAAGTAAGGCTGACGCACTTTAAGCTGATTAAGGGTTAGTCAGGCCAGTGTCCCGGTTTGAACCAGAGATGTAGGGTAGGGTGGGGGGGCTAACATCAGCTGTTCCCCTAGGCGGTAAATGAGCACTGCTTCATCCTACCAGACCACAAGACTCTCGGGCCAAAGGGATGTGACCTACGTGGAGTACTGACGCCAAAGACATAATGAGCTTGGTAGGTTGTGTGTGAGAAAGACAGTGAATTATGGCTAGTGCGTATGTATGTAAGCTTTTAAAATTAAGTTAAGGTACGTCAAGACCCATTTGAGTAAGATGGAGTGTGTATATGAAGAAGCAGAAAGTCCATTGTCCATTACTGTTTGTTTTGTAATAGTCTCTATTGCAATACAACCCATGCTATCACTTACCCTGTGTGTGTGGGGTATGTGGGGGAGGGTATAAACCCTACATTATGGGGACAAAATGTCAATGTCAAGTCACCTTCATTTATATAGTGCTTTTTACAATACAGATTGTTTCAAAGCAGCTTTACTGTGATAATAGGAATTTAATGCAACAAAGATTTTTTTTTTTTTTTTTTTTTGGCTGTACAGCAGCTCTAGAAGAAAGTCATTGTCTAGCTTTAGTAAGTTTTTGAGTGATTCATTTCCATTGTAAAAACCATTAGTTATTAACTTAGGGTCTGCTTACATGACATGAAAACAGACACTGAAAACAGAAAAAATCATTTACACGATAATGCGTATTGGTGGCCGGAGAACGCAAACTCTGTGTATCCGTTTTCATCTGTACTGACGAAAAATGTCCCCACAAAGATGGCAATATCCGAAATCCTTGTCCTTGTGGTGACATTTTTTGGTCCCCATGAAGAAAACAGCTTATGTAAAAATGTAAAAATGCAGAATGTTGACTGTGATTGGTAGGTTTAGGGGTAGGGGTACAATATACAGTTTGTACTGTATAAAAATCATTATGGAAAGTCTCCATAAAACATGGAAACACAACGTGTGTCTGTGTGTGTGTGAGAGAGAGAGAGAGAGAGAGAGAGAGAGAGAGAGAGAGAGAGAGAGAGAGAGAGAGAGAGAGAGAGAGCATCCATAGCTGCTCTTCTCATTTCCCCTGGGTGCTGGACAAACACTCAATAGTTATAAGCCTGCTCGCTGTATAAACCTCTTACTGTAAATGCTGTAATTCACTTAAACCAGACATGTATTCTGATCCCTTGGGTTATAAATATCAGGTATGTGAACTCTGACATAATTTATATAATGACATAATCAGCTTTTGGCACCATATGTTTCCAATGTGTACCAGTCTACTTATACTGTTAAGTTTAATTACAATTCAAAACCACTGCACAAATTGTTGAAAAAAAGGATTAGTTAGTTAGTTTGGAGCCCCAGTTTATCAGATCTTCTGTCTTGTGTATAGTGTCATTATCATTGCTATGTAGTCAGTTACTCAGTTGTCATTTACAAATGTTATCATCTAGTTGCAAGACAATGTGAGATGATTAGTGAGTCCTCTCCAGGGTCAAGGCAACAGCCAGTCTTTATAGTCTATATTGATGAGGTTATTTCCCATTTTGAATGCCTGTGGTCCACCTGATAGGATATCAGTTGCCACTATATAAACTAAGGTCTAAGGTCATGTATGGAGTATCTTGAGTTTCATGACATCAATAAACAGCATCCTGACATACTTATCATACTTGATGAGTTGTTAATGAGAAAAAAATATATATTTTGAAATGATACTTGAAACCAAAGCTATACAAAGATTAAGTGTCACCTTTAGGCAATTCATCCTCAGACCACCCCCAGTGTGTGTTTACTGGCATTCTGATGCATGTCGCACACATAAATGGCAAGCGCTGACTGAAATCAGGATTTCCAATGTGATGCTTGTTTTGTAGCAGGTGTGAACCACAAAACTCAGACACTGAGAGGTTAAAACAGTAAATTAAGGCAGGCGTCAGCTGCTCTGCACATGTTTGTGAAGCACATGATGTGACACCATCAGGGCCAGCTGCCTCACACCTTACAGAACTGTAGCACCAAATACCCTCATGGAACCTTAATGGCAGGATGAGTGTTTTTATCTTCAGAACAACTTGAGGTCATTCATCTGATCTGATTGTGAAATGTCAGTGTTGGCTGGTGTATTGTTATTATGTGTTCTGCAGCTGGTGATAACCCTTACCTCTTATCACATGGTTTGTATACATGCCATTTTTAGTGAAGGGAACCTCCGTTTACACAATGCTTAATGTAATGTCTTTCAATTCCTTTCAAGGGTTTACATATAATTCAGATACTAGTTTTAAAACAGCCTCTAAGTTTCTTGTCAGCTCAGACGAGCACTACCCAGGTTTATTATAGACTAGAGAGTTTCAAAGCTGGCAATAGCAAACCAGACCTGGCAATAGTAAAAAAAAAATAAAGAAATTTGCAAACAAATGTTAATTTGCTGGGATCAAATGCTTATTTAATGGTATGCTATTTTAACGGCCAAACAGCAGTAGTGCAATATTACTTAGTAATTTTTTGCTTTTTTATTTATTTAGCTTAAATATAGTTATTTTGAGCAATGATGCATTCAATTGAGCAAAAGTGACAGTAAAGACTATGTTAAGATGTCTATTTTAAATAGCTACCTTTTTTTTTTACTTTCTGTTCCTCCGAGAATTAGACTAAATTACATTGTAAAATATAAGATAGAAAACAGTAATTTTTTAATTCCAATAACATTTCACTATATATATATACATATATATATATATATATATATATATATAATATATATATATATATATATATATATATATATATATATATATACATGTATATATATACATGTATATATATATATACATACACACACACACACACACACACACACACACACACACACACTGTTTTTATTGTATTTCGAATAAATGCAGACTAATGCATGAGATCCGAGAGGTCATACTGTGAAATAGGGTCAGATTCTCACTAAACTAACTATGACTTTTGCCTCAATAAACTACTAATTACTGCTTATTAATAGTTAGTATGGTAGTTGTTAAGTTTAGGGATACGGTAGGATTAAGAAAGGTAGAATATGGTCATGCAGAATAATGCATTAATAAACAGCCAATATCATATTAATATGCATGCTAATAAGCAACTTGTTAATAGTGAGAAATGGACCCTAAACTAAAATGTTACCGAGACTTCTTGATAGATTGGAATAGCGAAACCAGGGATATTAGAGAGCAGAAAGGTGTTTTTGTGTGTTCAACACCCACTTTGCTGGAAGGCCTACAGCACATCAAATAAACCGTCAAACGATGTTGTTTAAGTGTGCCCTAGGTTTACTGCTTTCAACTTGCTTTTCTCTCTGTTTGAATCTCAGCCCTCATTCAAGCTTTTATTCTGTGGTTCCCTGGATTGAATAGCATGAAATGTCAGGCTGTGATGTCTGTGTGTGTGTGTGTGTGTGTGTGTGTGTGTGTGTGTGTGTGTGTGTGTGTGTGTGTGTGTGTGTGTGTGTGTGTGTGTGTGTGTGTGTGTGTGTGTGTGCACTCTTTGTAAGGGCCATAGTTGAGTCTCAAAAATCAATGCAGTATTTACATTCTGATGTCAGTCACTTTATCCTCCTGGCTCAAATGCAACATTTTCTCCCCCCTCTATCGTATAATGTAATTTGAAATAGGTCCTCATAGAAATATCTCATTGAATTGGCCTGTCATGTGTGTGAAATCGTTGTAAATAGATGCCAAAGAGAAACAATTAAGTAGGCTCACATGATGCATTAAATTTTTTCCAGTCCAGTCTGCTTTTTTGGACTTTAGGGGAGACAAGAAATTAACTCTACTAGATATGAAGGATATGCACCTAAGTTTGGTTACTCCTCTCTCATGAAAGGAGGAGGGTTTAAATGAGGTCAAGAAGAGACATGGGACGCTTTCCACACGCATATAACCAGCGGTGTTGTTTTGTGTGGGAGACAATGAAGACTGAGCTGAGTATGATATGTAAAATGAGCAAAATTAGAGAAAAGTAAGTTTGGAAGAGATTGAGGTATAATAGAACTTCTCGTGGATGAAAATGTTCCCATGAAAGATTCCCATATTTTCTATCGGTGCTGCCTCAGTTTCGGATGTTGTTGCAGAAACTGCAGAATTTTACGAGTTGGCTAATTCGTACAAATTCATACGACCCCTTTTGTACGAATTTGTACGATTTTTGTTAAATCGTACATATTTTACGAGTTGCCCAATTTGTATGAACTGGTACGAATGACCTACCCCTGACCCCGCCCCTAAACCTACCCATCACTGGGGTTTAGACAAATTACAAATTTGTACTAGTGAGGTCATACATATTCGTACGAATTAGCCACCTTTTACTTACTTGTACGAATTTGTACGAATTGGTTGTGAGATAGCCTTGGTCTGTCAGAGAGTTGACAGAACCTGAAAGAAATATTTGATTAAACGCAATATCTTAAGTGGGCACAATTATTTTTGCTTCAAGCCTCCACATGCACATACTACTAGCAAAGTGTGCTGCTCATTATTCTCTCAATATATGGACCAACTTATTTTTTAAGAAGCATGAAAAGATAAGGATAATGTATGAAAAGATCCTTGAAAAAGTGTTGTGGCAATTTAATGGTACAGTAATGGTATCAGATGATACCATTACATCAGATGATGATAACATGGCCCTTTGACTTACATGAATTATCCATACCATATTAATATGTAATTTACATGATATCCCAAGATAAACATGGTATTACCATGGTAAATTTTGGCCATGTGTAAAAAAGGTGATAAGAGTAAGGTTGGATCTAGGGTTTGATGACTGCCATTTAGATTAGGGGTTTTCAAATGCTATAAAAAAATTGGGGGAGTTATTAATATGTATTTTGAAGCAATGTTAGTACATTCTAGATAATATTTAAATTATTTATTTTGGCTGTATTAAAAGGACATCAAATACCAGTTACTTTTTTGAACAAATTTGTCTTTATAATAGCAACCTTACTATTCTTTAAAAGCTATAAATATGTCTTAAAATATATAGCTGCCTTTATAAATGTAAAAAAAAAAAAAAGTTTAAAAGGGGTTATCATATTTGTGGGTCCTTTAGCTAACTATGAAGTTTGGGAAATATCCATGTACCTCGAGCTTACCAGCTTTGTTTCTATGTTTTCTGGAACAGATGGCTTGAATGCAAAGAAATAGATTACTTTTTGCAGCGTTGCAAAGAAAATTATGGCAGGGATGACAAGGCAGAATTGGTTTATCCCACACTGCCAGATCTGCTGCTCTTGCATTTGGTTTTAGTCTGCACCAAATTGTCCAAAGCAACAATTACCCATTGATGGAAATCTGTCGCAATACACCAAGGCAGATATAATCAGCCTGTTCACGTGAATCTAAAAATAAGCTGTGTCCTAAAATATAAAAATGTGTTACTTCTAGTGTCCAGTATGTCTTGCTCTTGAATAATTTCTCTCCTTAATCCAAATTACCATTCACTATTCAAAATGCTTGTTTTTTCTTTCTAAAGAACTCCACCACACTTACTCCTGTTATCAGCAGGCTTTCAAGGTTTGAGTTTAATAAAATATAGCTATAATCTGAATGTTTTCAGTGTTTGGATGCATGGCGCAATCACTTGTCGGATTTGCATTATTGACCCTAGGCCTCCATTGTATGCGTTTGATTGGGTGGATTACTACGGCTATTACAGAGAAAGATGGCCTTGTCCATCAAGACAGCCTAGTGAGCATATCAGCAGCTGCAGTGACCCAGGAGATTTACCAGGTTTAGAAGCATCCCTTTTTTTTTTTTACAGGAACGGAATCATCAAATGGTTCCTTCCATTATAGATAAAATGGTGGAATATGAATGGGGGAACAGATGAGAATTGAGATATAGTTGGTGAGGTGAGTGAAAGGCTTGAGGTTTCAGGGAAAGTGGAGAGAACGGGATGATTGGGATTCTTCCTCATAAGCTGTGAATCTTTCATGGACTGTGGGTCTTATTGTAGCAGTTACCTGTTGGGCGAGCTGGGGAAAGTGAGTAGATCCATGTTCAGTCCACAAGAGGTTATTTATTGTCAGTTAGACAACCAACGTCTGATCCATAGGGCCTGTTTCTGTGCTTCATCTTTTGAGCTTGAAGACCTGGTACATGAACGCTTCCCTATAACAAATCAATTCAATGAAAGTCAATGTTTTGGACTCCACTGGCTTTGAAAAACATTTGAAACATTCTTTGGGGTTCTGAAGAAGGCATCATTTTGATTTTGGGGTGAACTATCCCTTTATGATGATGTCCTTCCATTGCTAAACTTCATTCTAAAGAATTCATAACCTTTTGCTACTATCATACTGTTTGCAGGTTACAATAGCCATGATGTATAGTCTGAAATAATACAAAGACATCACCACACAGAGGTCATTTCCTTCTCAGCTGTCACAGATGAACCTCATTCTCTTTTCACCCTCCCCCAGAGGCTCTTTTCCTGTGTCTTGGTCTGCCATTGTTGGCCTAGTGCATCACGATATCAATCCCCCTCTCAGGGAGATGAGAGAAGGTCAGGGGTGTAGGTCAACCCTCCTCACGCTCACTGCATAAATCCACCTCCGCCTATCAATTGGCCTCTCCATCTGGGTGTAAATAATGACGCTATTGTTGGACCAAATCATGTCCTGTGTCCGAGCGATAAGCCAAATATAGTTGTTACGGCTTCCCAATGCCGGCTTTGAAGAAGTAATACTTCCACTGGCCACAGGATTTCTCATAAACTGATCAATCGCCATGTATATAGTAATAGTCCTTTTTCAAAATTCCTTGTATGTTCTTCTGGTTAATCGAAGTTGTGCATCATTAAATTTTATTTGGCTGAGAATAAATGCTACGTGCCTTTCTGCACATTGGCATATTTGAAGATCTGCTGACGTAACGTGTTAAACCATGTATGTAATGCTCATAATTTCCATTGAAAGGAATGTTTGATGCACAGATGTCTTGATGTCTTGACTGCCTGAGTGCATTACTGTAATAAGATATATCCCAGGCTTCAGTTATAGACTTTGATCTTTGTGAATGTTGCAAATATTGAATATCAAATGCATGTCTACCAAATAATATTTTTCATCACACTCAGAAAAAACATTAGCATGCATTATTATATTTATTAACAGCTAACTTAAAGATTTTATATATAGCCACAGAATGTATTCAAATACAATTCATTCATTTCTTTTCATTTTTCTTGATTTTCTGGCACATATTTCACTTCTTAACTTCATATTATGTCTCTCTCTTTTAGCCATTTTCCTCCCCATCCCCCAAACTCCCTTCCCACTACCCCTCACTGCCCTGATGTCTGTCAGTCAGTCTTGAGATTCCCTACATTGTAGATATTGTACATCTGGCTAATGTCACACTGAAAGATGTCACTTCTGCATAATCGTCATGTGTGTCGGTTGATTTGTCCTCTCTGAGCGCACAAGCTCTTGTGATGGGGTGACGATAGGGAGAATGGGTTAAAGACTGGGTCATAGAGATGGAGGGTCACTGGGACAAAGACAGATGAGGAGGAGACCCTGATGGCTCATCTTTCTGATGGATGCCCTGAACAAAAAAAATGGAGTGGGCCTAAGCAATGTTCCCTCTCATTATTTCCCTCTCTGAGTGAAAATTCAAGAACTGTGAGTGTCATCAGCATCAACATATTTAGTAGACTATGTAATTAGGTTAGCCATGACCTACTCTGGTTAAAATACAAATTTAAAAGATGTTGACCCAACCACCTCTTATTAACCCACACACAAGCCCCATTCTCAGATTTTTATTTTTTTAGCCAAGTGAATTTTTAATGCAATATAAACACATAACGCTAATTTATTTTAAGGCTGTGTAGCACCTTAAACATCTTTATAATCTTTGTCCCTTTCCCAGTGAATAAGCACTTATGTTTGTATCGAAGTACAGTTCAAGTATGTCCTGCAATTGTGTCTTAATGCATGTCTAAAACTGTGTTCACAAAGTGCATTTAGAGTTTACCACCAGTATCTGTTACTTTAGTGAGCTGGTCCTTGTTTAACTTTCAGGTTAGCATCTCTCCAGATGACCGTGTCAATCCTATTTGTCAGTGATCTTCAAGTCCCTTTTCTCCTGCCAGATACTCTCCATGGCAGCCTCTTCCTCTTGCTTTGTAAGCACTTGGAAACCTCCCTTGGTCCTTGATCTGTATCTAATGTAATCTGTAATCTAAATCAGGTGTTGAACTTATAATAAATTAAGTTCAAAGTAGACCACACTTAAAACTGTTCTAAAGGAAATAATACAAACTGTCAGATTCTTTTTTTCTTTTCTTTTTTTTTTTGACTATATTTTGTGAGTATAGGCCATTGATATCTACTAGAGTTGTCTGTTAATACAAAATAAGTTTGCCATCAGGGTGCACAAGAGGCACAGCCATTAAAATATAATGTTATTAAATAATCAATAAATATTAATATTTAAAGGATATTTAGAGATATATACTGAGGCTAAACGGTATTGGAAAAATAAATACTTAAAAATATTTTACCCTTTGCTCTATGCAGTGGCAGTTACAGAGAAAATGTAATATAATTTATATATTACTTAAATTTATATATTACTTCAACAATGGAATCAAGTGAGTTTATGTGTTCACAGTGTAATCTACAACATGTATCAAGACTTTTGTGTAAAAGTACCTATGTTTTTCTTTAACAGTACATAATAGAATCAACGTTTATTTAAACATTTATGCATACTTATTACTTCAGTCACAGTTAATTATCCAGATCATCAGTCATGTGTTGCATTATTAACAAACAATCAGTCTATTATTTGGTGTTAAAATGCGGGTGAGAGATACAAAGGGCAAAGAGACCATTATATAAAGAATATGTATTGCATCTAATCGGATTTTGCATCTCACACATGCAACACATGGGCAACATGTCTCTGCTAAGTATTAAAAGAGTCTGTTGACATGCAGATGTCAAGCACGTTACTCCGACACACAACGCACATGTATTCACTTGCACGCAAACAAAGGGGGCACAACAAAAGCTAAGTGGGTTCCCAGCTGGACTGCCCTAACAAGGCCTTATTTACAGTGTTGGGGGTAACGCATTACAAGTAACACAATCAGATTACTTTTTTCAAGTAACTAGTGTTAACGCATTACTTTTAAATTTACAACAAAACATCTGAGTTACTTTCTAAAATAAGCAATGCAAGTTCTTTAGACCCTCAATATATAAAACAGTGGAGGTAAAGCTACTTTGAAGCTACTTATAATTTGAAATGATTATACAAAAAAGTTGACAAAAAAGTGAAAAGTTAGATCAGTTTCAAGCTATAAAAAATGGTAAACTACTGTGAAGTTACATATATTTTAAATATTATGTTTTAATGAACTAAGTTCAGTTAGTAAGTTAAATTAATCAACATTAGTGAACTATATCTTTGACAGGATTTATGAGTCACATCCCAGAATTTACTGAGCTGCTTTTGAATATGGTTTCACCTGGTCTGATTAGAAAACCGTTAAAAGGATGGATTGGAACCAAACATTGGGGTTTGAGCTGAAAAGTGTGTTCTCAGCAGTGTGTTTGAGTGTGTGCATGTGTACATACTTTTGTGCATGAGTGTGCATGTGAATGTTTAACATGCAGCAGATGCTGGTTGTTCCTACCCACTGGGCAGAGAGCAGATGACACCATAGGCCATCTCACCAGACGAGAGCCCCCAAGGTAGGGTGTGGTATTTTTGGGTCCAGCCATACATGCATAAACATATGTATGTAGCCAAAGGAAGAGCATGACCCAGATAATTTTCAGTGTTAAAGCAAAATGATAAAATGGAGGGGACATGTATCAAATTAGTTCAGTTAATGCCACAGCAACTGTAAAAGCTGTGCATTTCCAAACTGTTTGAAACTTAATTTTGTTTTCTATGTTTTAAAGGGATCCTATGCCCTTTTATGAAGTCCTGATTTAGGTTTTGGGGTGTGCTTTCATGCTTGATTGTAAAAAAATAATAATAATAATTCACATATTTTACATTATTACAGCACCTCTCTCCTCAGTCTGACCCGAACACGCCGTTTATTTCCTATTTCGATGAAGCCCCTCCTTCTGTGATACGAAATGTGCTGTGATTGGTTAACTGGCCCATTGTGTTGTTATTGGAACCGCTTAGCGCATGTTCGGGAAATATCATGCCCCTTACCATAACCGCAAGCTCCTTGCAGATGTAAATATTAAGGATGGCGTCAATGTCAAACCAATTCTAGTTAAGAATGTTAACACACAAGAGGATCGTGCAGATCTTTGCAAGCATGACTTTAACGATAAAGAGTGGTATGTTTTTTTTTTTTTTTTTTATTGTTTTTTTTATACATTTTAGATACAAAGTTATACAGCATTTAGTCAAATCTTAGCCCTTTGTTTCCATCGTAGCAACAACATAAAACTCATATTTGGAACTGTTAATAGAAAATGCAACTGGAAATAAGACATACTTACAAGTTGTGATCCACAAACAACAGATTGTCCTGACAAAGTGGGTCATACTTCCATTTATTCTGAAATGCAGACTAAAATTGTATAAATGGGCCCACAGTTAGGCTACTGTGAAAATGTACAGTCATTTGAGTCGTTGCCAATCATTTCCATATTTGAGTTAGTTCAGTTGAATAAAACTAAAACTAACCCACACATACTGTAACGTGTTGACTGGCGGTTCCTGACTCTCTATTCCTCACCCTTTGGAAGAGTTCAGTGAATTGAAAAGTGCTGCAGTCAGCTGGCAGCTGAATAAGGAGTACAGTACATCTTTCAGCTTCCCTCTTCGTTAGGCCAGATTAATTCACACAGATTTTCCTCCATTAATCTCATTATGGCTAACCACATCTACAAGCCTGAACACCCAAGCTTACGCACACACCCTCTCAGTGGATCTTTAGTGGATCCTTCTGTCTCACTTTTTCCCTTGCAACATTTCCTGATTATCTATCTGTCTTATGGTGTATTCATTTGATATTAGTGAGTTCACAGTTGTCTCGGTTCACAAAGACCCCAAACGGAATGAATTCTATTATGCTTCCATCTACAGTTTAAAGTGTTAGGTTTAATAACGTTTTATGTGTTCAAATATTTAAATAATAAACAAATGCTGTCTCTCATTACACTCTAGTTCCCAATAGTACGGTACCATTCAAAAGTTTGGGGTCTGTACAATTTTTAAGTTCTTTAAGTCACTTATGCCCACCAAGACTGCATTTATTTATTAAAAATACTGTAAAATACTGTAAAAACAGTAATATTGTGAAATAGTATTACAACTTAAAATAACTGTTTTCTATTTGAATATATTTTAAAATGTAATTTATTTCTGTGATGGAAAACCTTAATTGTCAGCAGCTATTACCCCAGTCTTCAGTGTCACATGATCCTTCAAAAAACAATCTAATATGCTGATTTGCTGCTCAAGAAACACTTCTTATTTTTTATCAATTTTTATTATTTTTGTGAAAACCATGATCATTTTTCAGGATTATTTGATTGTGGCTAGTTTTCCATTCTGAGATGTGAGAGGTCATCTAGTTGGTGATCTGCTCTGTCTGACTGATATCTTTTTTACGCATCATGCTTAAGCTAGGATAATCATAGACCAGATACTCTAGCAGATATTTATGCAGATTTTTTCAAAATTATTTACATGATGGTTTCACATGTCAATGCCAGACCCTGTACTTCACAAGGCTTGTTGGTTGGTTGGTTTGTTTATTCGCACAGGTCCAAGTACTGTATATATCATAGTGTATCATGCTTGGATTTTCTTTATTGTCAAATCACAGAGGACACTTAAAAATTCTCAGCGCATGAGTACGTCTCTTTAGCACTTGATGTCAGGCCTCAGCAGACCCCAGTGTCATCTCGTACCATATAGCCACGGCCCCATTCGTCTTCATCAGAGAGGATAAGTGACATGGCAGAACCTTGAATAATTGACGATGTGCTCTAATGATTGGCTGCTCAGTCAACAAAGCCGAGAGTGCACTGGGTCAATGAGAGCTGCGGTGTCAGTTGTCATGCTCTGAGGTGATGTCATTGCACCAGACCCAATACCCTGTAACTCTCAACAGAGAAAAGGACTGAGGGGTCAAACCAAATTGACTCTTAAAACAACACTTTGATATGAAGCCTAGTGCTGGAAGCATATCTTGTCCTCCTACGCTTGTTAAAAACAAAAAGTTGTGAGATGTTTCATGTATGTGTCTCTTTTTGGTCTCAATAGGGTCTTTTATTCTGTTTTCTCCCCATATGGATTCCCAGGCATTATGGATAAAGTTACACTTCACATTACCCATCTCATAAAATAAAACACAATTTGATTCAATGCAGACATAAATCTGATATCATGTACTTCTGCTAATTACTAATTCATTTGAGGTGGACTGCAAGAGCTTCCCAACAGCTGGTATGGAAACATTTACCAAAACTCATGCCTCACAGCTGCTCTGTGTTTGTGAATAATGCTGCAAAGCATATTAGCATGCTTTTCTTAATTTTAGACACATAATGTCATTTGTGCTCCGTAAGACTGCTTGTCTTTTGACCGCAATAACTGTGTCCATGCACAAAAGCGAACCTTTTATTCTGTTATTTGTCTTCCTCCGTTTCCCTTTTTTCATTCAGGCTAATTCAATCTAGCGATCACAAGTAAATCACTCTGTTTCCTGGACCTGGAGAACAAATAGATCTCATTGGATGAGAGCGTTGTGTCCTGTGATTGCATATGCATGGTCAGATAGTTGCATATGGTCAAACTGACCTGGCACAGAATACAACAATAATTGTATATGGATGGAGGAAGGGGTAGGATTATTTACTGAAGAATTGCCCTTTTCAGCCATTACTGTTCAAAAGTTTAGGGTTGGTAAGATTATTTTAATGTTTTTTGAAAGAAGTCTTTTATGCTCACCAATGCTGCATTTATTTAAACAGTAAATACATTAATGTTGTAAAATAGTAAAACATTTTCAATTTAAAAAGCTGAATTTTCAGTGTCAGATCATTTTTCAGAAATCATTCTGATATTCTGATTTATATTATAATATGTGATTTTATCATTGTTGAAAACAGTTGTGCTGCTTAATATTTTTGTGGAAACTTTTGCATTTTTTAAGGATATGTTGATGAAGAGAAAGTTGAATTACAAATTTTGGTTACACTTTATTTTTAGGTGTCATTGGTACGGTGTAATTATACCTTTAAGTACAGAGTAATATTAATAAACAACATGTACTTACTATAGGGTTAGGATTTGGTTGCGGATTAGTTGCATGTAATTATGCATAATCTACTGCTATTACTATGGTAAGTACTGCTATTACTATGTAACGTAACAAAGACACTGTAAATTAAAGTGTTACCAAAGTTTTTATTGCATGAATGTTTTACTGTCACTTTTGATCGATTTAATGCATCTGTATGTAGCAAAGTTAAAGGATCAGGGAAAAAGGAAGCGGCAACTGGCGAACGTTTAAAGGCATTAATGAATAAACAATCACAAAACTAAAGTAAAAGCAGCAGCCCCTCATGGAAAGCTGCCGCACACACATAAACAAAACATAACGTAAAATAGTCCAGGCCTGGTCCTCTATCATCCTTCACAGTCGTCGATCCTCCGTTTATGCTCCCGTATAGCTTCTCTGTGAGACACAAGGCTGGTGCGGCGCGGAGGTGACGTTCATTAGCAATCTTACGGATCTAGGCCTTGTCCTATAGAGGCAGAATAGTCTCAATTATAATTCACGCAAAAAAAACATGATTCACACATGCGTAGAGAATTTCACATGCATGAAACCTAATTCACGTACACACAAAAAAATATTACGTGCGTGAAAAAAATATACATTCACAAAAAACAATTCACATGCGCAAAATAAAAGTATATATTCCTAAAATACATTTCACAAATGCAAAACACAATTCGTAGATATACAACTGTGCACAAAAACCTTTGAATGTTTAAAATGTACGAGTTTATCCTTGAATGTGAATGTGCAAATCGTCATTCACGTGTGAATCGCCTTGGATTTGTGTGTGTGTGTTTTTGAGACTTTCCTGGCAGCGAACTCCTCCTACACAGATGAGTCATACTCTTTAGCCAATCAGAAGCTTATCAATCGACCAATCGGTATCACGTGAGGGCGGGCCTAACTGCATGGTCATCAGCTTTCAACCAAGGACCGGTTGATCGGTTCATTTCTGTGTTTACTGAAGTTAAAGAAGTTGGAGATCAGTTGAAGCAATAGTTTATTAACTGCTGTTTAGTCCACATGTGAACATAAACATTTATTTTTAGTATTGATGGATTTTCATGTCCTGTCCACCACACATTCAACTGATGATGATGTATGTAATGACGTGCATATGGAGACATCTCTTTTGTTTTAAGCTGCATATATTATGTAGTTTTATTGTTTCAGATTTCCAAGATAGATGATGTATGAAGTTGCAGACAACCAGTATTGTGACCACAGTATATGTCTTACCATTCCTACTTTAATTCTTTCAAAACAGTTGGATGGAATGGATGTTGCAAGCCATCCATTTTGACAGTTGTTTCAACAAGAGGTTGAAAGTGATGCATTGTTACTGTATTCATTTGTGTCCTGTGGACTATACGCTCTAGGAATAAAGCCCTGCTATGCATGCATTATTAAATGTTCTTATCAGAATTAAAAGATTCAAAGACATAATTACATTTGATGTACATGTTTTATTAATTTGAAAGTTTCTGAATCCTTTGGGAATAAAATATATATAAAATGACTTGATCATGATTAATGTTCCTGTTACATATGAAGATCATGAACTTGATCTTAAGTATGAAGCACAACATTCAGTACAGAGAAATGTACGTCTCTTCCAGAGTTGTGAGATCCAGTCAGAGTCTTCTTTGCTTTTAAAGTATATAAATATAAGTGCAATACATCAAGTGAAAAGTTAACAAATTAATTGTGTTCAATCCAGTCATCAGTATAGGAAGAGATCGCTGCCAGGAAAGTCTCAAAAACACACACACACAAATCCAAGGCGATTCACACGTGAATGACGATTTGCACATTCACATTCAAGGATAAACTCTACATTTTAAACATTCAAAGGTTTTTGTGCACAGTTGTATATCTACAAATTGTGGTTTGCATTTGTGAAATGTATTTTATGAATATATACTTTTATTTTGCACATGTGAATTGTTTTTTGTGAATATATTTTTTTCACGCACGTGAATTTTTTTTGTGTGTACGTGAATTAGGTTTCATGCATGTGAAATTGTCTACGCATGTGTGAATCGTGTTTTTTGCGTGAATTATAATTGAGACTATTCTGCCTCCATATTGTCCTGCTTGCCACAGCATCCTTGCTGAACAAAGAGAGCACAGCTGATTTAAAATATGGCCTTTCTAGTAATCTTCTTCTGCTTGTCTGAACACGTTTCAAATGCACAGTTAGTCACTTACTTCATCCTCTTTTTTTAAGCTGCTGTCATTATCTTTTCCTTTTCTCTCTTTGGAGCCTTGAGTCGTCTTAAAACATTAAAAACACAAAGGCTGTTTCTATGCCTGTCTATCCAGCCTGCCACTTCAGGCTCTTTACCTAATGTCCACTTGTCACCACTCATCTTGCCCTCATCTTTCTTCCTTACCTTTTGCTGTAAAGCTGTGCTGATATTTAAAGGTGAACTAAGTAACTTTTTTATCTTAACCGAACAGCTTCGGAGTCATTGGAATGGTTATATGACTGTTTTCGGGTTGAATGGTGGTCTTCTTGCACCCCTCGAAAAACCACCTTTGCAACCAGGAAGTATCGCGTGATATCAGGTCTCGCAATGTAACGAATTGCTTTACGGCACTGCACACATACACTATCTAAACATTTATATGCTAGCCTTCTGTGTGGACATGGCTCGGTGCGTTCACCGGCTTCTTTGAAAACAAATGCACATGACCAGCGGGAGAAGATGGGAGGGGGGCGAGTTGCCAACGAGTTTTGACGACAGTGTTGTCAAATATCTATTCCGAAGCTGTAGGGGGAGCTCTATAGAGAAACCCGCAAGCAAAAAGTGAGAAAACAGCGAAGAAATCGGCAAAGCTGCATAGTGCTGCTTTAAGGCAGCGTGTTGTATTGTATGCTTTTTCATAATTAATCAAATTAAGTATTGTTATACTTTAGCACTTACAAGTATTACAAACATATTTTAACAAACTTATACTAGCACTTCATGTTGTTCACGAATATTTCTTTAAGATTTGTAAAACTGTATTTTGCTGAGCCAGCAGTACCATAGTTTGCTTTTGCTAAAGATACACTTAAGTATATTGGATTGTGCTAAAGGGGAACTATTGCAAGTATACTTTAGGTACACTTTAAATATTTTGCATTTAAAGACTGATATTATACAGTGATCATACTATCCTTAGTGATATTAAAACAAATGTAGGCGTAACATTAAGAAATGTGCATTGTGCAATAAAGAAGTACTCCAAATAAATTTTAATTATAATATTTACCTCAGTTAGTCTCAAGTGATATGTCAGTAAATATGTAGGTTTGTAGAAGTAGTATGACATAAACGTATTTTAAATACATTTTGGTATACGTTTTTTTCACTAGGGAAGTTATTTGTTAATATTTTTGGTGGATATTATGAACTAACAATAAACTGTTGTATTTTTATAAACTAACATTAGGGACCGTTTGGTATTTATGGAATGGACCACCGGAGGAAAATAGGGGAGGGTCATGTCTTTTTATTCTTTGTTGAGGGGAGGGTCATCCAACTTTTTTTAGTATAGGGGGAGGGTCACCCAACTTTTGTATTCATGAAAACAGCAAAATTTCAAAGTGGCTTGGTGCATATTTTTCCATGTAGCTCCATGTAGCTCTCTCAGTCTCGGCCCCCCATCGCTAGCAGATGGGTCTGACCCAACAAAAATCCAGTTTGCTGCTGTTTGACAGCGCACGCGCTCAGAAAAAGTGCATCATGTCAGAACAGAACGCCATTGAAATGTTTACCCGGCCAAGCTTTAAAGCAGGAGCAAATAATGAATTTTTGTGATTGCGAATAAGTGCAGTGTCCTGTGAGTGTAACTCTACCGCTGCATTAACATGTGATGTGAATGTACGTCGAGTTTTACAGTATTGGGACTGAGGCGCCTGAACTGCAGCTGACAGAATGTGCGCTGTAGCACGATACTACCATATTTTAGTTTCCATGCTTATTGTGTTTCCACAACAATGTTAGTGAGTAAATCTACTGAAATGGCCACCATAACAGTGGAGTGTGATGTGTAAGATGAGAAAGCAGAGGTTAAGTCATGGTTGTAAAAAAACAATGGCTATCTGAACATCTTTGCCAAGCGCAAACCAGATTAATCAAAGTAATCAATAAATTATTGGGTAGGGTCATGCCTTTTGTCACAATAATTTTGGAGGGTTATAGAAAAATGTATTGCTGGCGAAGGGAGGGTCAAGTCTCTTTTGACTATAGATCTCAAAACTCCTCCGGTAGCCCCTTAAATAAAAAATGAACAGTCCCTTAACAAATATTAATAAATACTGTAACAAGTGTATTGCTCATTGTTAGTCAATGTTAGTTAACCCTTAAACGCATACCTCAGGTCTTTAGTGACTCTGAATGTCATTCATACCCTCCTCCTCATTTATTTTTTTAAAGTTAGACGTTAACCTTATTAGTAGTCCTCAGTCAATTCATTATAAACAATATAACAAGAAAAAAATTATGAAAGAATGTCTGTTTTTGCATTCATTTTTGTAATAATTTTTTTTTTGTATAGGGTCACTAACAACCCGAGGTGTGTAACAGTGTAAATATATTTTTTTCTGCTCAACAATAATTTAATTTTTGATGACTGAATAAGTGCAGTTCACCTTTATTCCGCAAGGTGGCAATGTTTGATACACAATGATGAAGTGAAATTTCACTCATAGTTACAGCAGGCAGAAAACAAAAGAATAGAAAGTGTCATCAGCAAAACTTGAAATGGCTCAGCGATTTACTGCAGAGCAAGTACTGAATGCAAACAAATATTAGTGTCAATGTAACTTGGTGGATCTGGAAGAAGCTGTCAGCAATCAAAATATTGATTTTGAAGATGTTTAAAATGATAGTTTTGAGAATATGTTTGAGATCGCGAATATGAGCCAGATGCTGAATGTACTGGGAACTCTGACGAGGACAGTGATGATGGTATAACACATCTGCTCAAACTGAACCCTTCCAAGCTCCAAAAGGTAACAAAATATGCTTTATTTAATTCCTCTGTAATTGTTACTCTAATATCAGGAGAAATTTATATTATCGCGCCAGGTAGAGATCCATCCGTGTTAGATATAGATCCGGGTCGCTAATGATTGGCGAAACATTTATGCATTTAAGGTTTAATGCATTTACTAATGTTAGCTAATTTGTTATGTTACCATTCTACTTTTACCCAGAAGCACTTAATTTACTCAGTATGTGGTGTTGAAGTCTGGATTTGCATACTATGCAAACAAACACCATGTTTTTCTTTAAATTTGTGTGTGTGTTACAGTACATGTGTGCAAGAGAGAGAGACAAACACAAGAGCATGTTTATGAATTTCATGGAGTCCTTGTTTATCCACCTGGCTCCTCCAGTCCTATCAATCACACACTGCCATCTCTAAACCTGCCAATAGCACAGCCGTTACAGCTAGAGGGCTGTTTGGCCTCTCAGCTCCCTCATGCGTGATGGTGTTTTGCTTTTATAGAAACAGATATGTTTTATAATAAATAATATAACCATATATGTATATGATTTTTTTACACTTCAGCCTAAAGCAGCTGACCGTGGCCTGTATGTAGTACTGTAGTAACCTTTATAACTGAAGAGATGTACCCACTTTTGGAAAATAATCATTATATTTTAAGAGTTTTATTTTGCTTGGACCACAATGCAAGGAAATAAGAACCTGCAGCTGCTTTATGACAAAGCAGAGGCCTCTGCCAAATGATTGTCTCGGTTACCAAATGTGCATGTTGTAAGCCTCAGTCCTTGGATTGCACCTGCATTTACCAGTGTCTGCATTTCTCCCAACCTTGTATGGCTACTGGGCAAACTTCATGTTACATAATTAAAATTCATGATCAAAGCTAAAGTTTTATATTATGCCCAGTCTCCCATACACATATATTTATGCCTCTGGCCCTTTGCATGTTGTTTTGATCAGTTAACTATATTCACTTTTACAGTTATACTTAGACTTAAGTATACTTGTTCTGTTTTTCCACCCTATTTTCATTAATAAATATTCAATGTGACATAACTTTCACTTTAAAACTAGAGCCACCAAACAGGATTTGTGACTTTTGGCTACAATACCAGAGATCTGTTTTATCTGCATTCCTCTGTTATCCTTGTTATTCATCATTCCTGTTTTTTCCTATATATATATGCAAACATACATACACCATGACACAACAACTTTTCTCCCATTCTCTGTATTTTCATACTAATTTTATTGTGCATTTTAATACATGTAATAAAGCATATGGAATGGAACATTCTGTGATCCACTGTACTAATCAAACTTTGATCTCTTAAACTTTTGTTTTATAAGTTATCACTTCCATGTCTTTAGAAGTGTGTTATTGTATTAAGTGTGAATCCAGTGGGATTACATAATTTCAGGACCTTGATCCAGGGTTTTAACGTGTCCCTTGATTGTAACAAGTTGTGTGCGTAATTAATTCGTCTGATAAACTTGAGTTCCAATGAGATTTCTTGCTGAAGTGAACAAACTATCCATCTACCCTTCTCTCCCCCTGGCTCTTAGTTATAATTATAACCAGCACCTGATGTCTGTTTCATCCCTTGATAGAAGACTGAAATCAGTGACACACGCATGTCATTGTATCAACTGCTGATTGCCTTCAACTCCCACGGTTGTGTTGCTAGGCATTTAAATTGCATCCAAACAAAGAATGGAAAGATGCAAATGAGACTCCCTTTTTGAAACCACAGAAGGAGGATGCATTATAACTTACATACACAATATTTTACACCAAAATAAAAACAGTTCAGTGCTGTCATCAAGCAAAACTGAATCATCATTTATGAATCAGATTTCTACTGCATTATTTGTTTTTTTCTTGCAGTTAAAATTTGGTGTTAACACACATTTTCATGCCTCGTAGACATGGCTCTAAATCCAAAATATGGATTTATTATATATAATATAAATGCAGTGAAGTTACTAAATACAACAAATGTTAAAGGGTAACCCCTTCTTTTCCTCTAAAGAAATGTGCGGCCTACAGTTATTTAAGATTTGCGTGTTCTTTTGAAATGAAAGTAATCATTGAAGATTTTTTTTCCTGTCCATTTTTCATTCTCAAAACAGACATTTTTTTCCAGAGTGGCTTACAAAGCTTGTTTCAGAATTGCTGGGAAAATGACAAAAGTATGAGCAAGTAGAATGATGTAGGTAAGACACTATAAGGCAACAGAAAGAGGATTTTTCATCTTTCTTGACCTCAATCCACCCCTGAAGAGGCACACCCAGGTTCAGCCTCTAATCTTTTGATGGAGTCCATTCATTACTTGGCTTCTAAGTGCAGCCTTGCCATTGTGGCAAAGGGTTAATCTATTTGTTTCTCAAGTTGACACTGTCTCATAGTTGCAGACCTCGTTCAGCCACTTTAGTCTCATGACAGAATGCAAAGATATATGTTAAAGGATAACTGTCGCCAAAATGCAACCTAGGGTCTTTTTGTTAATCTACCCGAGGCAAACTTTCATTTAAAAGCATAATTAGAATGGAAACATCCATTCAGAGTGCTTGGGGCACAACTATGATAGCATCACAAATCGCTATTTTTAAAACACTTAGAAGGCTCGACACAACATGAAACTTTGCTCGAAGTATCACCAGGGGCTCTACACATGAACTCGAGCATTGAGAACATTGTTTGTGTACACAGAGTTTACTAAGAAGAAAGATTTTGAACAACTCACTGTAGCTGTGTCCGCCGGCATTTTGACAGTCAAAAATAGTCGATCTCCGAATGCAACGTAACATGGAGGAGAGTAAAGATGGAAAGCTCCTAAAGCTTAGTTCCATATAAATTCACGGATAGTTTGTTGTTTTGTAGTTAGTGAAAATCATTATTGACCTTGTATTTTAAAAAGGATGCTCATAAGAAGCAATACTAAAATTCAGAGTCAGTTCATTCACATTCGGAGATCGACTATTTTTGACTGTCAAAATACCGGCGGACACAACAGTGAGTTGTTCAAAATCAAAAGTGAGTTGTTCAAAATCTAACCATACTTTATGTAGCAAGTATACTAATATCAATTTATTAGAAGTATACACTGTTTCAATACTACTTGGGACTAAATTGGCTGACTTTTTAGTGTATACAAATATACTTTTTAAGTATACTTTGTTTAAGTGTAACAGTAGTAAACTTTGAGTACACAACTAGTTTACATCTAAGTTTTTCCTTTGTACTACAACTATACTACAAGTGAACTTACAGGTATAGTAGCCAAATAGTTTACCAATCAAATACTTGTAGCACATTATTTAGTTTATGAAAGTACACTTTGAAGTATACTCTCAGTAAACTACTAGTTTAGTAGTTTTATACTACAAGTTTTCTTGTAAGTTTTCTTTAAGTGAACTTATAGTTTTTATACTTATAGTTTACACTTTAAGTAACCTATTACACTTTACTAGTAACCTAGTAACTAACCTATTTTGGTATACATTTTTTATACTTGAAATATACCTTTAACTGTACTTTAACTCTTTCAATTTTGAATCCTTTATCAACACTTTAATGTAAGTTTTTATAAAAAAAATTAAAAAGCAACATTTTAAACAAAAAGCTGATAAAAATCCCATTTTTGTCAAAGACTATGTTTGAATGGGATTCAGAACGATCATCAAAACAAAGATGGGGTAAATCGAGTCCTTAAAGGAGCTGTATGTAAGAAATGTATTTCAATTAATCATAAAATGGCCCTGATATGTCACTAGACATTAAGCAATCATGTTCATTTCAAATATTTATATCACTGACAACAGTAGTCCGGCCAGGATATTGTCATTTAAAAGTGATAGTTGCAGCCCTCAACTGATGTTGATGTTGTCATGTTGTGTTTTGGCCTGATGCTCCACCCTCCACCTATCTACCAATCACAAAGTCAGTAGTGTTTCAGCATAGGGGTTGCCAGCTCTGCTCTAGTTACCACAGCTGCAGCTACAAACGTGTCAGCCTACGTTCCTGCTGGATTCTGCAGCATATCTGGCAACCTCGAGTCAGGGGGGAGGGGGAGGGGATACACCGCTCTACAGTAATTTGAAAGTGATTGCAGTACCAGTTTTGGCCACAATCTTACATACAGTTCCTTTAACACTCCCATAGCTTCACAGTAGTTTCCTCTCCATGGGTTCAACATTTCATTCTGTATTAACGTTAGGCAGTTTTGTACTTATATGATGTTTTAATGTTTGATGATCGCGTTATTATGCATATTGCAATCTTCTATCACTTGTTTCTGCTTCTTCTTCATCTGTGTTTTGATCAGGAGATTATGCATTCTTTCAGAAGTAAAGTAGATTTCAAGTAAATTCCTAAGTGGAGTAGCCTAAACAAAAAAATCAGATACTCAGAATTAGGAACACGTTTTCTTTATAAATCAATATTTCCAAACAATGTAAGTTTATAAGACAGTGTGTAAAACGATATGAAAAAAGTACTTAATAGGATACTCAATCAAAAGAGTAAACACAACTATAAGCCAAGTATACTTAGAATACTTAGGATAATTATACTTTTATGTATATCTTGATAAAAAGATTGAGTACAAGTACAGGCCAAATATACTTAGACTTTTCTGTCAGTATAAGTCAAGTATACTTAAGTACAATTGTAAGTATATTTCTGAGAAGTACATAAAAAGTAGACTGAAAGTTTACTTTCTTATTTTTAGTTTAAAAGATTAGTACTAATAGCACACTTGAATAGGCATTTTTCGTAAGGGAACTCTCTAATATTCTGTTTGATCTTATCGCTCCTGTTTAATCATCATCATAAGCTGTTAATTAGTCTAGGGTATGTGGATTATGCCTGCTGATATACTATCTTTGTGTCTTGCAAGCCGCTCTGGTTCAGACGGGTAAGAGTTAAACAGCCCGTCCTTTATCTGCTGAACTGCAGAATGCTGAGCAATGCCTGATGCCATGACAACCAGAGGGTCGTTCAGAGAGAAGGGTAGCTGAGGAGTAGGCGTGTGGAAAGAAAAGGATGACAAGAAAAGTAGACCGAGGAGAGAGAGAGAAAGGTAGAAAGGTGAAAGAGAGAACTTGAGAAGACTGTAGGAAAAGTGGCCATGAGGTGGAGCGTGACAGAGAAAGACAATGAGACAGAGGAAGAGGGCATGGGGGCGGGGATTGGCAGACGCTGGCTGCTTGTTACCGAGTGTCACCGGAGTATTGCATCAGTCCAAGTGGGATGCTCACATTGCAGGATGACATCACAGGAGCGCAGACTGCCTGCCACCCAGAAATGGAGACGGAGGGAGGCTGCATCTGCCTTTACTAGCTAATAAGCCAGGGAGCTGGGTGGTGTGTGCTGCTCTTTTTTTGCAGAGTCATTAACACTTTGTTGTCATTTTTAGGCCGCTCTGTTGCACATGTGCCTGCACAGCCATACTAGTGATTTATGCATATCTGCACCCCTGAAAATCCTGCCAATTCAGGATGAGGAAAAGTGGAGAACAAATACCAGACAGTATGCCTAATTGTTTAACTCGAATCAGAGCGTACATCATCCAAGACACATGACTCCTTCTGCCGAGTGCGCCCATTAGTGCAGCCTTGTGGATAAGAGAGACTGATATCTAGTCATGCTTGAAGGTGTATCCGATAATAAAGAACTACCGTATCTGTAATGTGCGTCCGGTCAGTAATGAGCTTTGTGAATTACTCATATGTAGTCTATATTTATCATTGCGGACTGCAGCACTAAAAGGATATAGTTAACTAAATGAAATGTTGCTTTTTGCTCATCATCATGTTGCTCCAAACTGGTATGACTTTTTTTTTTTTTGTGTGTGTGGAACACAAGATCTGAAATTACTATAATACCCTGGCCACTTTTTTTAATATAACATGGACTTAAGTTTTGGCCTGTTCCTCACACAGGGTTTAATCGTATAGCTTAAGAAGACTTTGAATGTAACGCACAAGCAATTTGGACCACTTTAATGATCATTTTATTGTACTTTTTCATTATTTTTGAAAGCTTCAGTTTCCATGGGGACTAACTGCATGGAAAAAAGTGACCACTATAATTCTCTTTTTGTGTTCAATCAATGGAAGAACTAAAGTCATACGGGTTTGGAACGACATGAGGGAGTAAATGACAGAATTTTCATTTTTAGTTGAGCTATTCCTTTAAAAAAAAAACATTTCTAGTTGTTTTCTTCTTCTCTTTTCTTTCAGTTGGCTTTGAGAGAAAAAGCTTATGGCTTATTCTAGGCAGGGAGACAGTGACAGAGAGAGCCGTCTGATTCTCATGAGCTCAGCAGAAAAAACGAAAAAGGTGATCGCTCTCACTGTGTGTAATTTACAGTGGATTGAAATTAATTTCCCCCTCCATGATATCAGCTGGGGAACAATGATATTGCTTCTTTCATCTCCTTTATGAATTATGTATAATGCACACCAGTGGTCACACAACAGCTCTGGGTTTTGTGTGCCTCTCCAGTGCCGCCCTTATGTCCGTGTTAAAAATGGAACAAAGAAGCCGTTTATTTGCATCTGAACTGAAAATGTACTTTCCACTCTAGTTGTTACAGTCACAGATAAAATATGAGATGCTCAAAGCTATATATAGTCAATACAGACACAGCACAGTCAGATTATTGTCCCTCAGCAAGCAGGCCCCTTTTATTTCAGCATGTCGTCAAAATGTCCTTCAGTTCACCATCCTCAAATCTCCAGGTCATCGATATACCTTTACAACTCCCCTAGCTTTTCATTTCTGCTTCATTCTTTCAACGGGATTTGGCATCGTTTAGCTGGGTCTTGTAGTCAGGCAGATTAGAATCTCTTTCTGCTAGTCATGCCTGCCTTTTGGGATCACATGCACAAACCTACATGTGGAAAATAATTTATACTAGGCTAAGTAATCGGAGAAAAAAGTGTGACATAAGAAATCCTGCTGGTATAGTGGGAAACATAATCTAAATCTAAATACAAAAGCTAAATACATGAACCTTGTCATTAGAAACCAAGCCAAGCTTTAAAAGCAAATAAGCAAATTTTGAGTCATGTGGCATCTAATCCATGTGTGTTCACTTTGAAGCAAACTATATGGTATTCTACTCATAAACAGTGACAAAATAAACTTTTAGCACATATGCAGATTTTACATTTATATGGACAAATATTGATGACTCATCCTACACTACAAAGATAGGCCTGTTTGTCCAATCAAATGCTCTCCATAGGCCTATACACTGTTTACCAAATGTATTATTTAAACCACAGAGGAAACCAGATAGGCCTGATCAAGGAAACTCAGTATTTTATCATATTTATGTGTGTGAATTTCACTTTAATACAATTAAATGAATACTTTAGGACTTATCAAACATTTGATTTTAATCATTCACCATGTCTTAGTTCATAGATTTTTACTTTGGTAATTAATTAAAGTTGCAGTGCACATAGTTGGCTATTTCTTTTCCTTTGTAACTCACACATATTGGATCAGCCAAATCTGAATCCCCTGCAGACATACCATAGAAACACTGGGTGTTTAGCTCACTGTCCAATAAGAGGAGAGGCAATAACAAGCCGCAGTTGGTTGTGCTTTAAGGTTTCTAAGGCACACACACTTTTCTGACACTCAAATCCCCATGGTCACGTGTTTCTTTCTCCGGTGTTGCAGAGGCAGATAGCAATACACTTTAGTCCAAACCAGACATTGCAGCCACTGAAACAGAGTGACCTCAAATAAATGCATCAGTCTTAAATTTACAGCTGGTATGGATGTAATTTAAATAGTCCTGGCATTTATTACTCGTTCATTATGCATTAGGTGTAAATGATTCATATTTTCCCACAGCTTTTATGGATTACTGTGGCTGTTCGGTTGCTTGTCATTGTTTCGGATCCATCTGCTCATACTGAACTGAATCATGGACAGTGACAATTAAGCAAGTTTGACACCGTTGACAAGGACAGCCTTTGTCAGGCACGAGCCATCTGGAAGGTCCTCCCTGTCCTTCATTAAAGAGATGCAAACATTGTGGCCTTTTATTCCGTTCTGGCCATAGAGAGGCATTCTCTCATTCTTCTTGATGGATAGATCACACGTATGTGAACAGGGGGGACACGAAGAGGCAGATTGCCATCCACAAAATAATTGTTCCTATAGCAGACCACCAAACATTGATGAGATTTACATACAGAAAAACAGTAAACACCCTGACCCACAGGCAACAATTAGTAGCCTAAAATATTCAGGTTACATTTTTGCATGTCTGGAGGAAGTTCACTTTTATTCTTAATATTGCTTATTTTAAATGTATTGATAAGAGTGAGTGATAGACCAGCACATATATACGCAAGTGTGTTTGTGTCTGACTGAAAAGGTATATTTGTTAAGGTTAGTTCTTTTAATTTATTATTAGAATGTAAGTTATTTTATTTTATTAACAAAAATTACAAATTCACCAAAATGTATTCCAGTTTGTATTTCCAAACACAGATGTCCATTATGGGCAGCTGTTTCAACTGTTATGGTGCTTCTAATATAGGCTACTTATTGGTTACGGTGTCAATGAATATCTCTAATAAACATGCTATATTTTACGTAGGCCTATTATAGCCTAATATCAAAATCATTACTTCCTCCAGCAACTGCTCTCTCCATCAGTTTTGCACCTCATAGTAACGGTTCGACCAATAGGATGTCGACTTCCGCTCTTCGAACAAGTTCATTGGATCACAAGAAACACGCGGCTGCAAATAATGTACAAACTCTGACTTTGGCAACTAGTTGGAAGAGAAGCGCATTTTGATTGGCTCCCAAATCTGGAGTGTGCGTGCTCCACAGCACCTACAGTGCAAGTGATCCGTTTTGAGAAGAGGCCATTTCGTACCAGAGAGGGGGTTTCGAAAAATGATGTCACTTGTGAATGAAACGACACCGTTACACACGTCGAAATGAGAAGACGTTAATTATAAACTCGGTCTTCTTTTCGTGTTTTTAATTATGTGTTATATTAATTACCCATTAAAACGTAAGCACGAGGAGAGTAGTTCGCTCCACTCTTTTCCGTTGAAACCGGTTCCCCCCATGCTGTGTGTGCACCGAATGGACTCTTCCTCATGAAGTGAAAGGGCCGGTAGACCTGGTATGAGCTGTTTGAAAAGAAGACTATCGTTTCGTCATGGTAGGACGGAGTGGATTGTAGAGCTGGTTTCTACTTTCTGTTCTGTCGGACTGTAAAGAGATATTTTATAAATAAAAAAAATGCTATATCAAGTGATATTGGATGAGTGAAGCCTGGTGCTTTGACAGCTTTCATGACACGCAGTTACTCTGAAGCAGGCATTCAGACTGTTAAAGTTGAGCTCTCCGTTCAGTCAGAAGAGCTTTTTATGTTTCCTTCATTCGTCTGTGTTGAAAACTTGATTTTATGAGAACCTAGTCGATCACCAGAGGACTCAGAACATGTACAATACAGTGTGGACTACGGAGAAAGAAGATGACGACTGGAGGGACGTGATGATGCCCTATTCCACTGAATTAATATTTTACATTGAAATGGACCAGCCGCCAGGTACAGATATAGCATAATTAAACTAACACCACGCTTGGTTCACTCCAATAATGTAAAATCTTATTTCCTCACTCTGATATTGTTACAAACCTGACTTTTTCCTCCATGAACCGCAAAAGGAAATGTTTGGTACTGGCAGCCTCAGTCACCATTTACTTTCATTGTATCTTTTTTACCATACAGCGAAAATGAATGGTGACTGGGATGTCATTCTGCATATCTCCTTTTGTGTTCCATAAATGAATGTCGTTTAGCGTATTTAACATTTAAAGTCTCATTATTTGACATTGAACTCTATCTGCTTAGACAAAATGAGCTTGCATCTCTTCTTTTTTGTATTTTATTTTAATGTTATGAACAATGAGTCATGTATGGCTAACATTTAAAATCCCCACTAGTTCTTCCACAAAGAACAATTTCGCCATCTTAAAACCGTTGTTTTCTTGTCAGTTTGTCAGTTAAATGTGCCTTAATCGTACTTGAGATGCACTGTCTGCGTTAGCATTAGCGTGTGCGTTTTTAATGCACGATAAATGAATTCTCATTCAGACAAGGGAGCCATATTAAATCTTTCTCCCTGTGCAACAGTGCATATCCCTCTATACATTTATTTTAAAATAACATTTCATCTGAATACGAAAGTTCTATCATTTTCTCACACTTGTTCCAAATCTTTTCTTAAGTAGAACGCAAAATAAGGAGTTAGGCAGAATGAGCCTCAGTCCCCATTCACTTTTTTATGCATCTCTTTTCATACAATGAAAGTAGTGAATGATATGACTAGGTCGTCATTTTTGCATATCTCCAGATTCTCCTTTTAGTTTAACTATCCCTAGAACTTGTGTAAACCTCTATATATCCAGTAATATTGGTTCTGTAGGGAATTTAGGCCTGTAAATGGTTAAATTATATGTTTTTAGATTGTGTTACAGGTCCTGCTATAGGCTGTCAGTTTTTCCTCGGGAGATTTGTACGTTTTGCATGGCTCACCATAAATTGTATTAATATGCAAAATGTGGAGAGATCGAAATGCATTCTCTGAATTTGTTTGTCACCTTAATTGGTGTTATACAGAATTTTACTCTGTGCTCTTTTCCCCAGCCATTGTAGCAGATCGGGACTTGTAGACTTGTGAAGTTACAGAATTATATACTGAGTCCTTGTGGAAGCTCTTTAGGGGTCTTTTGGGAATAAGTTTCCTCGCTTTCTGAATGTTAGTTTTGGTGTTCTGCATTTCTTATTCACATCCAGTGCCATTCATGTGTCATTTGTTAAGCGCTGACACCATTTTATTGCCATTAACAATGATGTCATAGACTGGAAACTGGATCCTATTCAGAAGTCACAGGCATAGTTGACAATGGGTCGTTAATTCATGTCGTTAATTCCTGCAATAAAGAGACGGATGACACTTTTGGAGGCGTGAAATGGGAATGGGAATGGGAAAAGAGACGGTTTGACGGTTTTTCATGAGGCTGTACTTCCGTGAGACCATTGTGAATGGTTTTAAGGCAGACTGTGTTTAATGCAGAAGCACAAAACACATTTTGTGGATTGTTTCTTAACAGTTTGTCCATGTGTAACATTTGTAGTTCGATTGTGAAGATGGTGCTGTCTTTACCTACCACCATGTCTTGGTCCAAATGCAGCCTAATTCCAACAGTGAGCAGAATTGATCTTCTTTCTTTTTTTTACTTTTACAAAATTCTCTGCGTTGTTCAAAGGAACAAAGCCTAACGCTCTGTCCTAACATCCTCATTTCCTAGAAAATGAGCTGTGGTGGACTGAACGGATCTGGCAAGCAGGATTGTGGGTTGAATAGCCCTTCGATTGCTCTGCCATGGGGATGAATGAGCACAGCACTGTGTGATCAACCCACACATTAATCTTATCTTTCATTCTGTGCCACTGAACACAGGTTTATCTGATCTCTCCTTATTTCTATCTGTCCGTTTGTCCCCGTGTACTGTCAATAGCCCCTCATTGACTTATCATCTGCTTCTTCCTCAACTCGCGGCACTTTATCTCTGAGACGCCGTTATGGAGACACTGCGGGACACTGAAATCCGCATGACCCGGGAGAAGATGGATATATTAGTAAGAGTGAGAAGGAAAGGAAAGAAACAGGACAAGGTTCCCCTGCAGATGTTCATTAGAATATTTATTACAGCTGAATTGAGATGTGGAAGGCTCAGAGGTACGGCCCAGTTATGTGCGTGCGTCTGCAAACAAGCAAGTGACTGCTTTGTTCCGTTGCAGTATCCAATGAGCACAGGTGCCACGCTGCCCCCAGGGGAAAGTTGGCCCCTGTCTCTTAGGGCCAGTGATGTGTGAGTGTAATAAAGGCTGCCGGAGCCGTGTGCTCTGGGTGGACAACAAAAGTGCAGCGACACCAAAGGGAAAGTCAGCTTCTGACATACCTTAATGGCATTCGTATGACATAAGGGATGGAAATGTCACTGTATCTTTCTTGATGCATGGTTCGTTCTTTGTTCTGTGCCATTTCAGCTGGTTCAGTCCTGCATTTATTTGAGCTTGTTCATTCATAAAAGTGCACAGCACATACATCTGTTGAGAAAGCAGAGGGTTTTTTAGCACAATGTGAGAAGGCAGCATTTCTCTTTCTCTTTACATTCATGCACATAATATACATGTGTGTGTGTGTGTGTATGCATATATATATATATGTATGTGTATATATATATATATATATATATATATATATATATATATATATATATATATATATATATATATATATATATATATATATATATATTCGACTAGCTATATATTATTTTTCATTATGACTATACATTATGACATAAACATATCAGCCTATACGTAGATAGAGAATTGTTTTCACATTCTGCTCGGCTCGCGTACGTATGTATGTATGTATGTTTAGAGTGGAGCAGAATGTGAAAACAATTCTCTATCTACGTATAGGCTGATATGTTTATATAGTCATAATGAAAAATAATATATAGCTAGTCGAATATATATATATCCCTACTTACTATACATACTATGCACTAAAAAAAAATCTTGTAATCTGATGTTTCAAACGATGCAGCCGTGAAGTGGTTCAGTGTTTGTGTCCTGTTTCGTGTTCGCCTCAGCGTGTGTTAGCGTCTTTGCCTTGTCTTTCTCTGGGAGGAGTGCTTCCCCCCCCCATATATCATTCCCTAGAGCTTTCCGCTCTCTTTCTCCATCTCATATGGTTCAGTCCTGTCCACCTCCCCTCCTGCTTTCTCATTGGCTGCTGCCGATTTCTTCATTGAGAGGGTTTGTTAAGCCAGCAGCATCTGAATTTAGGAGCAGGGATTTTCCCTCTGGCTTTAGTCTGAAAGGCAGTGCGAGGGTGGAGAGAAAGCGAGAGCGAGTGGGAGAGAGGGAGAGGGAGAGAGAAAATAAGAGGACTTGTGTCACAGACAGCTGAGTGCAGGCTGTATACATGCAGCTCAAAAAGGATCCCGAGGAGGACGGTAAGGGAGACACCATTCTTCTTTTCTTCTGCTTTTTCACACTCACTGTCTTTGCTTTCGTCTTTTTTTGCTGTCTGTTCATGCTCTGAACAGACTGTCAGGGGAGCACAATGACAATTAGTGTTTGTTCTATTGTGTGGGAAGTGTCCTGGATCTTGTATAAATGGAAACGTGCTTTTGTCAACATGAATTAACATAAGAATTGTGCTTTTTCCAGAACGTGTCATCCTTGATAGCTGTTCTCCATTTTCTTGTTTTGTATTTTTTTTTGTGTGTGTGTTAAAATGATTTGAGGCTTAATAAGGTTGTTGTAAGAGTTCAGCTGCAGGGATTGTCTTTTAGTTATTCATTAGGAATGAACAGAATTAGCAGATCATGATAATATGTGCGCAGAGCGTACCCAACGTACTATTTAAACCACCCATGTGCTTGGTGACACTTTTAATTCATTCCCCCTTGGATCGGGACGTGGCAGCCCACGCCTGCTGCTCTCTTCAATGGCACTGTCATCACTCTCTGCCACACGTCTTTTATCATGCTAATGTACCCCCTAATTTGTACATACAAATCCTAAACTAAACTGTTTATGTGTGTGGTGTGGTGGTGTCAGTCTATGTTTGTGTTCTCTTTCAAAGTACGGTTGCTCCATCAGATGTCACCTGTAGAACCAGAAGTTTGAACGTGTCTTTTTGTTGCTGTGCAAAAAACACAACTGCAGTACAATGACCACCTGAGATGATGTTTTGAGCTGCACGTTGCCATTTATGTTTGTTTCCTAAACAATGGACTGCTCGTCGTCGATTGCCATAGGTTTCACCTATGGATGTATAGTTTTCTTTGTTCAGACTTGCGCAGCGTTGCATTGCCACTCACTCCCCCTCGTTCTTTCTCATCCTTTCCATCCTACGTCCTGGTCACATTATTTTTCTTACATTTGCATTTTCATCTTTCATTACAAGTTTAGAAAAAAAATAAGATAAGAAAAAAAATGTTTAACCAAGTTTGCTTTGCATTCATTGTGAAGCATGATGGGCTAGTTTAATCTTATATAAATTTGAAAAATACTTTTGCCTTTGTCATTTAAATTGACCCCTTTGTTCAGTTTTGCCATAAATCATGATCGTAATTTGTTTGGATCGGTGAATGGTATTTTTAAAAACGACTGCAAGCTGCTATTATGTGGGCTTTCCATTGTGTGCCCCCCAGCTACGATATCTCTGACACTAACACACATGAGGTGGCTGCCATAATGAGATCACCTAGCCACATCTGTCTTTTTCAAGCTTTCTTTCATTCCATTTCTCATGCTTTTTTCCATGCTCACACCCCAACAGTAGCTCACAAAGATATCTATGTTTGTGTGTGTGTAGTGGTCACACACTTGCAGAAAGAGCTGACAGTGAGAAAACTGGTAGGCAGGAATTTGAGGTTTCAGGTGGGCTTGTGCACCTGCCTTTTGGCTGCTGCGGAAAGTGAATGAGAAAAAGAGGGGTCATTTCCCGTTCTGGTCGCAGGCGGTTACTGTAGCCCTGAAAGGAGCTTTGTGACGAAATTAAATAAATAAGGCAGAAATATTCGCTTCAGACATATTAATAGAAAAATGTTTGTGCGCTGGTGTTTTCAGCTCACACGTTAGTCTTGAATAGTGAGATATTGAATATCGGTTTATTGTTTCTCTAAATTACATTAGGGAGTGGAGAAGGAGAGCCATGCAGGTATTTGCAAATGTAATATTAATATGGTGATTATTGTGTTGGTGTAGAGGGAACAGAAGGTTATACATTGTCAAATGACTGTTTATAAGGTGCTATGCTGCACAAACGATCCCCTACCAGACGGTGAGCTTCCAAAAGTTCTTCTTTCTCACTTTTTCTATCATGGCATTTGGCCGATCTCTTCTCAGACCAACTGAAATGTAGGAATAGTGTGTTTGTGTGCACACCTGCAGGAGCGGAGTTTGGGTGGGGATGTGTCCGTTAAGCTGGCTTCGCTTTGACTGGTTAAAGCTGCTCACCCCACCAGACTAAGGTGTTTCCTGTGGGCCAATGGAGGGAGGAGTTGTCACAGTGTCTCCTTTAACTCTGACTACGCTTATGCTCTCTCACTCCAAAAACCACCACTGCTTTTAATTAATAACGCCCTCAAAGAAAACCATACAACCACCCCTCTCCCCATCGACCGAAACTTTGAAAAAAAACTATAAAGAACTTCACTCAGCAAATGTTGGGAAGTAATGAATCTTAAATGAGAACTTTTTGGATTTCGGTGACATACCGAAATGTGCCAACACGATTGTCTTTCACTCTCTCTGATCTTTAACGATTGTATTATTAATTTATTTTATCATTATTTTTTCTTTTTAAAGGGGCCAATTGTGTGCAGAGCAGTGGGTCATTCCACAATGTGCCA
The DNA here is from genome assembly GCF_963993115.1 of Abramis brama. Classification (NCBI taxonomy): domain Eukaryota; kingdom Metazoa; phylum Chordata; class Actinopteri; order Cypriniformes; family Leuciscidae; genus Abramis; species Abramis brama. The sequence goes on along the minus strand of NC_139973.1, from coordinate 14,770,674 downwards.
GCAGCAGTGATTCATTCATTTGCTGTAGTGTGTGTTGCATGTCCCTGTGGGCTTTTATATCTGTGACTCACCTCCGGTGTATTGGACTTAAGTCTTGCCTCTTTTCATTCACATGCCAGATAGAAGTTTCCTCAGCTAGAAGGGCCCAGGGAATTATAGAATCTGCTCTGGCTTTTATGACATCCGTAGGCTCTCTTGCTCCGTGCCTTTCCCCTTTGCTTAATGGAATAGACCCCTCCCCTATCCTGGCATAGATACACACCCGCTCTCACACAGCCTTGTCTGTGCCAGGCCAGTGACAGGTGGGTGACTGTTTTTACAGAAACTTGACGGTTATTATGATGTGACCATATTTGAATTTACCATGGTAATGTTCTTCATGAGCCTGCTTAACTCTGCATGAGCCATGTCTTCCTTAAACAGTCAACTAGTATTTTAAAGTGTCCGCTACCTATTTTTTAAAGTATGTCTTTAGTTTCACTTAAAAGCCTTCTGAATAAACCTGTGAATTGAGAAGAGTGGTGCGTTGCTGTTTCAAGGCCACTGTTGCGAGTTTCAACTAGGTCAGGGGGAGGTTAGTTTGGCTTGGCTAGGTGCAGGTCTTGAACACTGCTTCTTTGTGCATTTTAGACGGACTTGCAGCCTTCAGTTTTTTGTCTCAAACTAGTAAGTCTTTGCCAGCTGCACCTGGCTGAGCATTTGCAGGTTTCACTGAAGCACTTGCACACAAAAACACGCAAGCACCTTGTTTAGAACAGCTGTAGTTCTCAAAGAAAACCCTTAGATTCATCTAGTTTTGCAAAACCTCATTTGCATGTCATTTAACCATCATTCTTAGCTTGCTTTATTTACCTTAGAGCCAAAACTAGACTTACTAAGGTTGAAAGATTCACGTCAGGAGATTAGACGTGAGAAAGTATTCTGTGAAGATGTAGCCCAGCACATACTCTCTCAGCAATATTTCTCAGAGTGAGGGCATTGTGATACACTGCGTGGCTGAGCAGCACATCCTGGTGACCCCTGACCCACAAGATAGCAAGAGCAATATCAGCATTAGCTTTCCAGCATGTTGTTGCGGCAGCTGTTGTTTGCTTTTGCAGTCAACAAAGAAGCATTTCGCTCAAAGGAGAGGAACCTGTTCATTATAGATTCAGTGAATAGTACAAAAGCACCACTGGCTAAGAAGGTCATTTGTTTTTTGTTTATACTTTCACATGGGCCTAATGGAATGTGTTGTTGTTGCATTTTCCATGAAAACTGATCTTTTGCATTTTCAGTGGAAATTATTGCTTTTTCCGAAACAAACTTGTCTTACTACAGATGACGTCAATGAGAATTAAAGGCATTCTATGGGAAAATTGAGAATAGTTCAATGAAGTAGCCTAGTGTTTTTTTTTTTGTTTTTTGTTTTTTTTGTGTGTACTCTGTGGCATAAAGTCTGTATTTTATGTATTTTAGATAAAGAGTGATACTAGGATTATTGTTTCCTTAGCTTTTTGCTCAAATTTGGGTTCTTTTGGCAGCACAAACTTAAGGGGGATCGTACTTGTGTGTTCAACCCTCCAAATGAACAGCCATACTACACAGACGTCCACTTACTTTAATCTCTAAGGAGATTAGGTTTTCATCTGTTAGGTCACAACTTTTTGATCTAATTCTTATCTTAAGGATTGATCATGACATCAGAAGATTTTCCTTTAAGATAAATCTCTCATTTCTTCTGCAGCTCTTCCTCCCAAGCCTGCAAAACCCATGACACCCGTAAACGGCAACGGTGTGAAAGAAGCCGCCAGTGGCTCATTGCACGAAGCAGAATGGTACTGGGGAGACATATCAAGGTAAGAGTCACTTGACACTAGACTTCATTTTTCACTTGTGTGCATTTCTCTCTGTTCTGCTCTGAAAATCTTTCCCTGTGTCGGTTAGCTCATAGTTGAACACATATGGCAGTGGACGTCAGGTGATAGTTAGCATGTGAAGTCATGAGACAACATGCAGATCAGATGAAAATCTCTCTGGGTTCTCTCAGGATGTTTCTTGCTCCTCGGGAAATGTCAGATTCTTGTCTTCCATTCCTCCACCTGATGGCTTCTGTGTTGGTAGCCTGAGGTGAAGTCTCACATGCAGCTCTGGCATGTCATGTTGCTCATTCAGCAGTCTGCGCTCTGCTGCTGTATCTCTAACAAGGCCACTGTGCACTGCTCTGCAAACTTTTTTCTGTTCTTTCTTTTATGTGAGCTGGTGAACTTATTTTGATCTCTCCTTCTTTTGGCTCACTTATCCTGGTGGCATGTACGCTTTGTTGCAGCTGTACAAAAGCAAAAAGGCAATGAAATGGGGGAGAGATGCAGGGTGCAGTGGTTTAGTTGCCATTACTTAAGGCGAGGGATAGAAGAGCCCAAATCTCCAAAATGTCTGGCCAGTTTCCAACACAATCCATAAAACTGTCAGGTTTTTGCAGATTAGTCTGCTGCTTAGTGACCAGCTTTAGACTCGTTTGATGTTGGGAGAGTAGAAATTCTGCTGAGATACTCACAGATCTTTGAAGCCTCGCTGTCCTTTAACTCACACAGTCCCTTCCCAGATAAACTTGAGCTGCTTTTAGCTCTGTTCTTAGTGCTTTACTAGTTTAAGAATCAAAGACTAACTAGGCTAGTCACTCTAGGCATCAAATAAAGTAGAATTCCAAAGCAAAGTGATACTGACCATTACATTTCAAATGTGGACAGTCATTATGACACATTGAATAATGTGTGCATCAAAATCCTGTTATACTGCGCAGCTATACAAGTTTTTGGTTAATGTTTTTTTATCCCTGTAAAATGTTCCTAACTGATCATTTTCTGTGCAGTGGTAGTGTGTTGGAAGATTTGACTTGACAGATCAGATTTAGAAGTACTGGACATGTTGTTTCAGTTGAGTACGTAGTAATGGTTCTCAGCCATGTTAATCATGTTAGTCTTGGTTTTGTTTTCTTCTATATTTGAGTTTAAAGGGATAGTTCACCCAAAAATGAAAATTATCTCATGATTTACTCACCCTCAAGTCATCATAGGTGTATATGACATTCTTTTTTCAGATGAATACAGTCGGCGTTATTAAAAAAATTCCTGGCTCTTCCAAGATTTATAATGGCAGTGAATGGCAGTTTCTGTTTTGAAGTCCATCAAAATGCATCCATCCATCATAAAAGTGCTCCACACGGCTCCTGGGGGTTAATAAAGACCTTCTGAAGCGAAGCGATGCGTTTGTGTAAGAAAAATATCCATATTTAAAACTTAAACCATACATACGGATTCCGCTTAAGTCTAAAGCGGAACTTATGTGAGTAAAGCGACGTACTGCTGATATTTACGCTATGATGCACTACGGTACTTCCGACGTCACAAGTTGCGCTTTAGGGGTCAGTAGACTGCATATGGCCGTTTGGCCGGAAGCTTGAATTTTACTTTGTAACGTGTTAAAGCAACACCAAAGCACTTTTCCTCTTCGGTCCCCCTACAGGTTGGAAGCAGAATTGTCCATTACCGCTGTCTCAATCATTTTGCCTACCGCAGCCTACCGTCGCACACACATTATTTGTTTAGCTTTGGAAATAACGATGTCCACAGACAAGGTATGTTGCATGATGCAGTATGATGTATTGAAACATCAGAAATGGCAATTTTTAATATAGGCTCCACCCATCGGCTATAGTAACGCTTGCCGTAAAGCAAGTCAAATATGTCTCATTCGAACTCCAGATCTGCTACCCGATCTGGCAAACTTGCAAAGTGCGGTTATAGCCGATAGAGGCCCTGTTACGAGTTGATGAACCACTGAAACGATTTTGGAAACATTATTTTAAGGTACAAAAGAATCTTTGGTGTTGCTTTAAATATTCATATTTTTCTTACACAAACTCATCGCTTCGCTTCAGAAGGCCTTTATTAACCCCATGGTGCCATGTGGAGCACTTTTATAATGGATGGATGCACTTTTATGGACTTCAAAACAGAAACAGCCGTTCACTGCCATTATAAATCTTGGAAGAGCCAGGACATTTTTTAATAACTCTGATTGTGTTCGTCTGAAAGAAGAATGTCATATACACCTAGGATGACTTGAGGGTGAGTAAATCATGGGCTAATTTTCATTTTTGGGTGAACTATTCCTTTAAGGCCAATATGACATAAACATTGACTATAATATGTACGTACTTACTTAATTACTTCCTTATCGTATTGTGCACAATTCATCTGTGCATGTTATTTCAAACATGTTTTTCTTAACAATTGCTTTATCATAGGTGTTTATCAAAATTAAGGCTGCATAACATGGTAAAAAAAATATATAATTTAGTTGAATTATAGTGTCAAATATAACTGTGCTTTGCCCAGCACATCTATTTCATTGTCCAAGTATCTCCTCCATCCAGCTGTTTTTAAATGCAAAAACACATCCCAGGTTCTCCACTTTACACTGGCATCACTACTGCTTGCTCATCATGCGTTCAACGTCATTGGTGAACGGTCGCTAACCTAGTCTTTCCTCTTCTACCTGCATCTCCATACACTTTTAATATATTTAAATCATATTGCAATACTTTTTGCGCTGAAGATCTTGTTTCATTTGTCACATGACAAGTGAAATTGCTTGTGAATGTCATTTCATGTTGATCTGATTGCTAAAATTATTGGAAGCTTCTCTAATCCAAACATGTTACTAAAATAGGGCACCTCCCCTTAACAGTGAACTTGCTGATAAAGTGCAGCCTAAAAATGTACCTGATTCCCACAGCTCCTAGTGTAGGAGGTTACAGATGACTCCTCCCCCAGAAAGGTGGGAGCACTGCTTAGTCAAAGGCTCCTTACCTCAGCAGCCCAAAATAGGCTAAATATACCCCCTCCCGAGAGCCAGGGTCAGCTGAGCTCCAGCATGACTAGGTTGTTGGCTGTCAGGAGAATGGGAGGAGAACTGAGAGTCGAGTGGTGTGACATTCCTCCCAGACTGACTAAAATAGAGAAGGGGGCAAAAAAGCAGGAAAGTCTTTGAAGCCTGACAGCTCCTCCGCTGGTCGTCTGGAGGCATTTTTAAAGCGGCAGACTGTCTGATTTCAAGACAAGAGCTAGAGGCATCAGTGTACATGTGGGCGTGCAGGACGAGGTCAACAGTTAAACTGTTCAAAGATGTCTCGCTCTCTCCCAGACAGCATGGTCACAGACCGTGCCTTTGCCCTCTGCCAGACCAAATACAGCCGGGCAAAGATAAAAAAAAATTTTGTGTGTGTCATCACTTTCCAAAGAGTGAAGTACAAGGAACTTATTTTTGCTGAAATTACTAATTACCAAGAGCAAGATTTGATGTTGTAATATACAAATACAAGATTTGAGTATTTGCACCACTCACTCTTTTCTTTCTCCATCATTTCTGTGTAGGGAAGAGGTGAATGACAAATTGAGAGACATGCCTGATGGTACTTTCCTGGTACGGGACGCCTCGACCAAGATGCAGGGAGATTACACGCTAACGCTAAGGTAACTCAGAATATTTTCGAGACCTTCTTCAAAACCTCTCATTCTGTCTTTATTGAACCGTGGTCCAACACAATCCTCTTTTCCCTGCAGGAAAGGTGGAAACAATAAGCTAATAAAGATCTACCACCGAGATGGGAAGTACGGTTTCTCCGACCCGCTCACATTCGGTTCAGTGGTGGAGCTCATCAGTCACTACAGGCACGAGTCACTGGCCCAGTACAACACCAAACTGGACGTTAAGCTCATGTATCCGGTCTCTCGCTTCCAGCAGGTAAATGGGTTTAGGTTGTGGGTGGGGGGTATCATATTTACAGCCTCCCTGCCTTTCCTTTTACCTCTTTGTCCTCCCACCTCACCCTCCCTCACGCCGACCTTAAAGAGCGTGTTTGCTGAATGAATTGTGCTGCTTGTTGTGAGTGAAACTGCAGAGGCAGCAGATGCTTTTGGCATGAAATATTACTTTGTTTATTGCCACGGCAGCGCACCTCCTAAATAATTGCACACATCCACAATGTCGAAAGGCCATCCAGGCATTTATTTGTTTCCCCCTTTCTCCCTTGCCCTCCCGGTATCTTTCTCAGACACACAGGTGCTCATTATTTAGGGGGTTCCACAAATGTAAGCCCTTGAGAGGCACTTACAGATTCCAAGATTTTTATAAATGATTCCTGGAAGAAAATTCCTGAAAAATGGCTTTCACTTTGTAAGCAAAACCTCCAGTATGTTTCTGCGAGCAGTCCTTTTTTTCCCACCTCACTTTTCTCCTCTCAGCAATTCATATCAATAACAATGCATTTACTCTCGCTCTCTCAGGATCAGCTGGTAAAAGAGGACAACATTGATGCAGTGGGGAGGAAACTCCAGGAATATCACAATCAATATCAGGAGAAGAGTAAAGAATATGACAGACTCTATGAGGAGCACACAAAAACCTCACAGGTACGCCTCTTAGAACATTGTTATATGATTGATAGACAACCAAACCATTTGCTCCAACACTACACGGCACATGTATGACGTGGACACAATTTAGTTTGTTTCAGAAGCCGATTGACCAATTAACCAACTCTATTAAGAGGCACAGCCCTTTTAGGTCGCATCGTATACTATGATATATTTTTTATTTGATTGCAGGAGATCCAGATGAAACGTACTGCAATAGAGGCCTTCAACGAGACCATTAAAATTTTTGAAGAACAATGTCACACACAGGAACGCTATAGTAAAGAATACATTGAGAGATTCCGCAGAGAGGGCAACGACAAAGAGATTGAGAGGTACGCAAAGTCCACAGTTAAGAGCTCTCCGTTTGGCAGCCTTGATCTATGGGTTTACAAACTGTTCTTGTTTCTTTCTCAGGATCATGATGAACTACGAGAAGCTCAAATCCCGTTTGGGTGAGATTCACGACAGTAAGACCCGGCTTGAACAGGACCTGAAAACGCAGGCTATGGACAACAGGGAGACGGACAAGAAAATGAACAGCCTAAAGCCAGATCTTATTCAGCTCAGAAAGATTAGAGATCAGTACCTTGTGTAAGAAGCCTTCCTCTTGTCACCATTATTGTTATGTTTGAGTGGACAGTTTTCCTCCCTGTATTAACACACTATTGCTTCTTTCCCATGCAGTTGGCTAAATCATAAAGGTGTTCGACAGAAACGAATAAACGATTGGCTGGGGATCAAAAACGAGAACACGGATGAGTAAGTTATATCTTCATGTATTACTTTAAATTTGAGATCACAGGTTTAGTAAATATCTGGCTCCATCACAGCATCTAACACATTTCTTCTCATAATCACAGCACCTACTTTGTGAGTGAGGAGGATGAGAATCTGCCACATTACGATGAGAAGAGCTGGTTTGTAGGTGACCTGAACCGAACGCAGGCGGAGGACTTGCTACTCGGCAAACCTGACGGAGCCTTCCTCATCCGCGAGAGCAGCAAGAAGGGCTGTTACGCCTGCTCTGTTGTGTGAGTATCTTAAGATGAAGTAGACATAGTGAAGGGAGAGTTATGGCAATGAAACAGGAGAAACATGATTTATTCATGCATCTACAAAATGTGATCTCACCTCCATGTCATGTTGTTTTTTGTTTTTGTTTTGTTTTTTATTGTTGTTTTTTCAAGTCAATCTTTTGTGTCATGTTTTAGTTATTTTACTCACTAAAATGGTATATAGTTTTAGAAGAATAAAGTTTTAGTTCAATATAATATACAACAAACTTTCAAATTTATTAGGGCCGTTTCAGTCTATAAAGGTTTTTTTTTTTTTTGTGCCTCCACCTACCTGTCACACAGAGGTATACAAATCTGTTCAGCTTATTCTTTTAGGCTATTTTGTTGTCATAGTACTGACCTAGCATGTGAGAGATGCAGGTTAAAATCTGGTCTCCTGTTTCTGGTCCCCAATAACTTCCCATCTCATCTCCACAATACAAAGTTAGCATAATTAAAGTTAGATCTATTTTTCTCAGTCTTTCTTAATATTTATTAAGGCTGTACTTTTTCCCAGTTACGCAATACACAACACATCAATGTATTGATCCCATTTGATTGTTCTGCAAGACCTGAATCAGTCACCTTTAGCGCTTTATTAACTTTGCTTGTCATTGAGCAAACGGATTGCTTTTTATCTTTGTCTGAGGTCAGATTCTGGTTCAGAATCACCTTGATAATGAGATCTCTCATGTTTCTGTCTGTAGTGTGGAAGGCGAGGTGAAGCACTGCGTCATCTACAGCACACCCCGCGGATACGGTTTCGCAGAGCCCTACAACTTGTACAGCACTCTGAAAGACTTGGTCCTGCACTACCACCAGACCTCACTGGTCCAGCACAATGACTCGCTCAACGTGCGGCTGGCGTACCCAGTGTATGCACAGATGTCCTCAGGCCCCCGGAGATGAAGACTTGCCCCCCCCCGCCCAAAAATAAAAACAACAACTCTAGACTCATGGGAGGGTGTTCTGAACAAAAAAAAACCATACTAACAAAAAAGAAAGAAACACTTGCTGCAACACACACGTCAGCCACCTTGGAGTTATATATTTTTACAAGAACAATTTGGAGGGCATTCTTTCTAAAGACTGCTTGATTTGCACAAGGAAGTTTTAAATGTTTGTGAATGTGAAAAAAAGCAGAAGGAAGCAGAGGAGGCGAGTTTCAGGTGACCTGCGCTGCTACCTAAACTCCAGCTGGGACTTTTTTTACATGCTCCATTTTAGCTTTTAGCTTAAGCTTCTTCTTTTTTCTTCCTGCCTTTATTTTCTCACATCCTTCCATTTTTCAGTCAGTTTTTTTTTCTTTTTTTTTCTGTATTGTATTGTTTTGCATACTACTTAACTAAATGTAAGGCAGGAAAAATATTTAGTTTGTTTAAATTTCTTCATTTCTCTTTCACTCTACGTTTAAAAAAGGCAAAAACTATGTAGCAAACAGACGACTGACACTTTCCAGAGTGTCCTCACAGTGACTGCTGCTGAATGAGGGATTGTGGGATGGTTTGGGAGGGCACAAGTGAAAATGTGTTGTAGTCTTAAAAAGAAAAGCTTGTTTTAAAACTAACCTTAGAGAGGTTTATTTTATTTTCCTCGTTTTCTGTTTGACTGGATTAAAATTCCTTTCTAAGCAGTTAAGATTGTTACAGTTCAGTACAGACCAAAGTTGGCATGGGGAGGACTTTTTTTTTGTAAATTTGGCTTATATTAATTAAGTGGAAAGATACGCAATACACATTGTTTGCAAACTACACAAAATAGATTGCATCTGTGTCCTGTGAATGGAAGCTCTGTGTTTTTTGTTGTTTTTTTACGAACCAAAATCGCATGCACAGACACAGTCGACATAAAGCACTTATATAGAAATATGACCGCTGCACGTGTGTACACCAAATTTGAAATAACAATTATTCATGTGTGGTTTTTAAGTAATGTGGCATCTTAATGCTTAATGTCTGGTCTAGAACAATTGGATTTGTGTAACTGTCAGACATATGTGCAAGAAAATGTTCTTTAGTAAGCGGGAGCAGCGTTATATCAGATGTGCTTTTGTACGTAACTTGAAAAAAGTGCAATCCAGCTTTTGATGGTAGAGAAGTGGTCTGTCAGAGAGATACACAAACTGCTCTCAGTTGCATCAAAAAGCGATAATCACTTGAACCTTTTGAAGAATTTCCTTTGGAAAAAAAATCCCCTTTATTGCCTAGTGCTTCTCTTTTTTTTTTTTTTTTTCTTTTTTTTCTTTTCTTTTTTTTGCAGGTTGACTCGTTCTGTATCAGAAAAGAGAAAGTACACTTTTCATTGTTTGGCTGCCTGTTGGTTTTAATGTCGCACAATAAAACCTTTATGAAAATATATTCACAGCTATATGCACAATATTCACTGTCGGTACGTTAGTTATGTCAATTCCTGTTACTTTATGAGAATTTCAATTCACATGTCATTTTTCTTTTGCTCTCACAGTTTCCCCACTTTTTACAATTTGGCCATATGTTGCAAGCACTACAAGCAGACTGTTACAGTTTTACGGGCCATTGACCAGCACAGATAGCCAGTGGGATTCCACCTCACCCACCACTGCAACTACCCAACTCACCTCTCAATGCACAGCATGCTACATAAAATAAAAAAGCAGTATATAGTGAAAACTGAATTCAACTAAATGACATTATTTGTTAAAACACTCAAACTATTTTATGTTTTGATGCATTGCAGCAAATTTGTACAATCTCATTTGTACATTTTCGTAAAAATCTGCTTGCGGCCAATTGATGGTTGGTTACTTTTTTCCCACGTGAATGGTACGAATTCACATGAAATCGCCAAAGCAAAAAATGGTTATATTTTCTCATGAGACCAGGTTGTTATTTGTTTATAGTGTTCACTGTGTTATTTGAGAAGGAAAGTCTACTGGTGGATGGTTAGTGGGTGAATTTGATGGTGATGGGCCCAAATAGAAAGAGCATTCAGTCAGATCAGCTGTTGAGTTGAACTTACAACCTACAGTCCTAATGAAAACCACATGCAGACAGGGCAACGGATGGAGGTTTTTCCCATCCGCTATTCATTTCAGCTGCCCTTCCTTTTGCTTTTGCAAGCGAGGGTTGATTTGGTGTTATTGGCAGGACTCCGTGTTCTTGTCTAGTCTGCTCTACCATCGCTGTGGCACGACCTGAACCTCAGCAGATCAGCTGCTTGATTTTGGTTTGGCTGTTTACAAATGCGTCTTTGCAGCTTTGGTGTTGCCATCTTTTCTATGGAAAGTTTTGGGTTACTGTGTTCTATAGCATAGGTCCAGCTTCATTTTATTCTATCCTCCAAATGTTTTGAGGTTCAGATTCATGTTTTTGTTGTTGTTGTTGTTGTGTTTGTTTGAAGCTGGGCCCCTGAGGGGGCCCCTGTCTATTACTTGAACTCTTGCATCACTCACCATTGAATGTCTTTAATACATAGATACATTTATTAAAACACAGGAAATCCCTTTTATGGCATGAATGGATTGAGTATAAAACGTGTGAACATTTACTCTTTAAGACTGGAACTCATCTTGTGTGTTTTGTTGAAAGTAAAGGGGTTTATTTATGTTCACTGAGCTCAAATATTATTATTGGAGTCCAGTATAGCACACATCATATTTGAAAGTATTAGAGTTATTTACTAGGCTGGTCACAAGCTTATTTTATGTTAGACAATTCACGCCATGATCATACCTGACATTGTTTGAAGAACAGTTTTGATCACCTTTTTTTGCTATTTTTATTAGCGTTTTCGCAGGCATTGAGACCAAAGATTTAAGTTTGGTTTGTTTTATTTTCTTGCGTAGTACTAGTTTTGAAGAGATGCATAATCTTCTTCCCTTGTATTTCAATTGCCTTGCTTCCTTGCAAACTTAATTTTGTGTCTTAGGTTTTGGTTTGTTATTGCTAGCCCCCACTTGTCTGCTAAATTAAAAATGTTTTTATTACTGTCCGCATATTTAAGGGTTCACTGTGGATTGGCTGGGGTGCATTTTTTTGCCATTTTCAAACTGATGACAATTTGTTTACTGAAATTAAATGTAGTTTTGTTTAGTCTCAAAGTGAACAGACTGGCCTAAAGCAAATTTTTGCACTCACTATTTGTAAAAGGTATACTTTTTGTGTGTGTGTGCCATCATAGTTTTTCCTTGTCATGAACTTGTCTGTTAGGTCACTAAACCACCTCTAAAATCACCCAAATCAAGTGTTTCTTTGCCTCTTTTATTTACAGAATAGTCTCGTATTCACAGACTCCAGCCGTTTCTTTTTCTTTCTGTTTTGACAACCCTATACCATAGAAATGTCTTCTTTTTTTTTAAGAGAAAAAACTGATTGTCGTTGTCTTCAGGGCATAAAGCAGTGGGGTTTGTTGGCTTTTTTGTTCCTATACTATAGAAAGCAAGAAATATTCTGTTTTTCTTTTTCCTTCCGGAAGTTTTCAGGGACACAAAGCATTGCATTGGGAAATCGTATGAGAGACATTTACTAGAGTGCTTTTTTGTATTGAAGTGGGAATGAGGGAAGCTCACATTACAAGCTGACAAAATCAACAGTGCATTGCTTCAAAAGCTCAGAGGGTTTGTACCAAAACAACCTTATTTGACTCATAACTGCTTGAGTTTTCAGTTAGACTCGATACAAAGCAGGTGTTATGACTAGAAGAGCTGGCTATGTTTTTTTCCGGACTGTTAACTAGCACTGGCTATTGCCCCCATGTGCAGTTCTGCAAAGTTTTATTTGCAGTCAGGTTTGAATATGTTGTGATTCTCATTGGGAGTCTTTTGTGTTCTGACCACAGCTGTCCCACCATGATATCCAGCACATTTCTTATATAAAAAAAGAAGGTTTTCACAAAAAAAAAAAAAAAAAAAAACTCTCCTTCCCACTTTGACATACGTAAAACCCAGCATGCTTCTTTTGGTACTCTTGACTGTTGTTTTGTGTAAAAAATGAATAAATAAACAAAAAAAGTAAAACTATAAAAAAAAATGATGTGGAACAAAAACTGTTAATTGTCTGTTTATGGTGTCGTCAAATATAAATTTTAATATAGCTTATGAGAAAAGACTGCTTTTTTTTTTTTTACCTGACATAATTTGGAGCGCTTTGTTGCAGTGACTAAAAGCAAAATGATGTTTACAAAAACTGAGACAGAGGAGCTGAAGCAATAGACAACAGCGTGTTCAGTACCGTTTGCACAACCTGTACCGACTCAGTAACGAATAAATGCATCTCATCGATACCTTTAATCTCGAATGTTTTCTTTACGTCACGCTCGGATCGTCTTATTGACCGAATACACGCTTAGTTCTGCATAAAACTAAATATTTCCTTAAAACACCAGCAGTGTTTTTCATCTCTGGACTTTTATAGACTCAGCTTGAGCAATAAGCCATGGGCCCTCGATGTCCAAGTAACATACTGCAATGAAAATAAACATGTTGCTCCAGCTCCGCTTGAAATATCCTTCTATAACAAGTGTTTCATGTCTTATTCAGACAAGTTATGGCACAAAAGGACATGAGACACTGTTATCTATTATAGATGTCAGAAATCCTCTCTCTCAGTGTTTGAATATCATTGTTGCTTCAGACTTATCAGTATTATTCAGTTACGATTTCCATCACAAAGCATTTTCTTGTATCTGTTTCAATAGTTTGTATTGGTTGTAGACTCTCCATTGTTATGAGGTGAACTCATGTATATATTCAATGGAACTCCACATTATTCAGTTCTCTTGCAGAATAAAGAAAATATTTTGTTCAAAATCTCTTATCTCTGCATATTTTTCTGTGGGATCAGTGGGTTATTTTTATTGGTTATAGCCTATATGGTAGTAATAGTAATACAATTTTAAATCATTTTAAATATGTGTAAATCCTTAAACTCTCTTCAAGTTTTAAGGCTGCACATTTGCTGGTAATGTACCAACTATTTTAGCTACAGTAAATATTAAACCTGTTGAGAACTATTCGTTTAAATTTGGAGCAATCTCAATTTAGTAAGTAATACAGTTTTTCACAATTGCTAAGACCTTGAAACCTTCACTCTTTTTTCACAACATTAAACACAAAGTCAAATCTTCAAACTAAATTCTGGGAAGGAAATATAACGACCACACCTCTTGGGATTCTAATTGAATAACCCTGCTTTAGGGGTTCCGTTCTGTTACAATGCTAAAAAAAATTAGAGATTAATTCTGCCTTAGCATCGGGTCCAGCCTGAGGACTTTGTCCACATCACAGGCAATGTTGTCTCTTGCCAGGCAAAGGGAAAAACCTAGCCTGACTACGTCAAACTTCGTACTTCCGCTCAATTTCATTTCGCTTCTGTACTCAGTCTGAGACAGCGTCAGAGCTTTCCGTTTTCCTCCGGCCTGAAAACAGCCGGCCAATCAACGAACAGAGGGCGGGCTGAGAGCCGTGACGTAGAGGCTGATTGTACCGTGGATGCGTATAGATTTACTTCACATAATATGCAAAAGTCGTTCACAGCCATGTTCACTCCGGTATTTCGTCGATGGTTTTGTTTTCGCATCATACATGTGTTTACAGTGGAAGTTAGATGCGGCTGAGCATGCGCATAACACACGCCATAACCAAACGTTATGTGATTGGCTTACGGGTAACCAATGATTTTAAACTTCAGACAAGCATTTAGTAGGCCTAATCGCGGTTCAAATTAGCCCCGCCCACACTCACTCACACCAGCGATTTCAAACCGCGTTTTTGAGACTGTCTTTGGGTCAATGCAGTATAAAGTAGAAAATACTCAGCCATGGTGCTGACATGAATTTGCACTTGGTTTGTCTTAAAGCATATTAAAAACACCACATAGACATAAACAACATTAGGGGGACATTAACTATTTGGGTGTTGGCAGAAATAGAAAATATAAACTCAAATACCTAAAATTACCAGAGCCTGTGTGACCTTGTCAAGGACCCTCAGGCTGTAAACTGACTTAAATGTTGCCTGATTTTACAAATGCTTACATAAATATCAGCCAGTGTTGACAAAAAATATAGGGACACAGCTGTGAAACCTAAGAGGTATATTTTAAAATGAACCTCCTCCTTTTGTCAGGACACGTTTTTTTTTTTTAAGTTTAATATATATTTGAATCTATGTCACACATTGAATTATATTCTGAGGATGGGTAAAGAGTAAATGGATAAAATGAAAGGAAATTATATCTTTGTGTTAAGAATAATCTGTAACACTTTATTTTACTGTCCCTGTTGCACATCTTACATGTACTTACTATAGTAATAACATTATATTATACTATACATAAAGTAACTAACCCTAAACCAAACCCTTACAATATTTAAATATTGTAAATAATGTTGTCAATTAATATTACTCAGTATTATTTGTATGATTACACTGTAACAGCAGTAACTGATTAGTAAAGTGTAACTGATTCATTTGAAAGTTAATATGCCTATTTTCAAAACTAATGCCAGGTAAAACCGTTGAGTCGCATGTCTGAAGTATCAGTGGACTGTTGAAACCTGAATTTGTTTTGGTAGAGAAAGTTTGATATTATTCCTGGATTCCTGGATATTATTCATTTGGCCTTCATACATGTCCAGACTGTTCTGACCTGCTCATGACTCCGGATCAAGGGCTAAGCTTTGACTAAGTCCTCTGAGCCAAGTCTTTATCAGTCAGCACCGTGATACACTTTGTGCTAAGACGTGTATCACATTAAACACAGCTGTAATTAATGATAAACGTAAACATCAAATTCAAGGTCTCCGTCCAGCTGCATGGATGATCTTCACTATGTGATCTGATACAATCTCTGGATTTGTTCAGAAGCTACTTGAAATACTATGAAAACAAGAGGCTTTGTTGGCTTTTCAGGTTCTCTGCATATTGTACAACCTCAACATTTAAATATAGTACGTTTAGCAGATGCATCTAAAACTGCAATGCCCTTCACAATATATAATTATATTTTTATAATAACTTTTATTATAACAGCAGCATAACTCCCTTTAAGTGATTTTGCACATGAGCAAAGCTGCTAGAATGGACAGTGTTCATAATGCATACAGCAGACCCAGAAGTTATTGTTATCTGGCCCTGGCAGGCTCATTAAACTTGACGTAAATCATTGGAAATGGAGATGAGATGTGCTGACAACTCATATTCGTTAATCTATAAAGGCCAAGGGGCAGCTGATCTTTACGTCCTTTATCAACTGCACTCGTCCAGTGGGAGCGTGGGGTCATTGGGAGGGATGGAGTTTGTGTCACCTTGCTAGAACTTCAGAAAACACAATAATAGCAAAATCAATAGCCTCCAAGTCGTGCTGTTCGATAATATCATGAGTTGATAGTTTCAGTTATTAAAAGGTGAAGTTTCCCTCAGACCTCACCCCAGATATTAATCTGTGATTTGATTGTTTTGCTGAACTCATGAAGTTTTTTTTTTTTCCCCAGTGATACTTTAGTTCTGTAAATTTGATCGCTTTAAAGAAATGATCGCCTTTCAAAACTGCTACCAAGGCATTTTTTTCAGTTCTGTCAGAAATCATGCCGAAACACATTTGAGTCATCTCACCTCTCAACAGGCTATCGCTTTGGGCACTCACCCTGCCTTCACGTCCTCTTTGGACGTTCCCAAGTCAAAAAGTCCCATCTTATTCACATGCGGTTGGCTGGTTAAACGGCTGAGTCAGCTGAGGATCCCACTAAAATCACAGCACTATCCAAATAAACTGCAAGAGAAAGAGCCCCCGGTGAGATTTTATTGATGTGTCCATCAAAATTGTCGTATCTGCCTTTGTCTCATTACATATAAAACTACATATAAACAGAGATGGAAGCATTTCAGCCAGTATTCAGAATCTATTTCCGAAAATCCGAAAATCTATTTCATGTTGTTTTCATGTTTCATTTTATTTTTATTGGTGCTTTATTGATGTTGATTCAATGAACTACATTAAAGCCATTACATTTATAAAAAAAATAAAAAAAATGAATAAAAAAAAACACAAAGTATCAATGCAACAATTACAGTCTTATGGGGATGACTTTACAAAGATAGTCTAAGATGTTCTAAGTGCATGTAGACTTTATATACCAGGTTAATATTTTATTACAGTCCATATAGTCTTAAAACTTACATTGGTTTTCCAAATCAGAAACTGGTGCTGTACAATAAGGGTACGTTTATGAGACAACAATGTTCTAAAAACGGAAAATTATTTTTTTTTGCATACAGATGACAACGCTGTCAAAACGATCCCCGTTCACGTGGATCCGCGAAAACGATTAAAAACGCTGTATTATGATGCCAGGCCAGTAGTTGGCAATGTCACTTTGTAAAGAAACATACACACATTTAGACTGAATACGTAATATGCATGCTCATGACGTCACCGTTTTCACAAATTTACGTTTTGTAGTTTATCCAGAGATGATAACGTTATCGTTTTCAGGCCCCCAAAAGGCCATTGTTGTGTAAATGAACAGCCAAAATGCATAAAAACATTTATGCTTTTAGTTGAAAACTGTTGCATAATCGGTCCCTAAATCCTGACTTTACGTTCATGTGCAATTTCCCAGTGGGATAGCTCTTCAAAAACATTTTGTCCTTGGTTTGATGATTGGAGGTGAGCATGTTCAGCATGTTCAATTTGAAGAGGAGGGAGACATCCTTTAAAATTTGACAGTGATTAAATTGGATCAGAATGGTGCAGATAACCAGTTTAGTCACATTGAAATATCCATTTTTTTTTACAAAGTGATCATCTATTAAGCCATCCAAATAGCTTCCTGCTGATTGCAATCAAATAACTCAATTATCTAATTAGTCATTGCATCATCCTTTTACCTCATGGGTGCACATTAGATCTCTCTCTTTCTCTCCATGTACAAGCAACATTCAGTCCTAATGAAAAAATAACTTCATAGTTTTCCATTTCTTGCTCCTTCCATTATTTCATATTCATACAAAGTTTCCTTCCTTTTAAATTAAATGTTGACTTTGTTTTGGTGCCCGGCCGAGGCAGATGTGGACTGTATAAAGACAGTGTGTGAAGCTGCTATGACCATTCAGTGACTTCCTTTCTCTGACAGGTTATGGGTTTTGGAATTTGCTGCCAATCCTATCATATTTCCCTACGAGTGCTTCAAATATCTGGCACAGGACACTGACATAGAGAAACTGTATTTCTCCACATCCCTCCTTTGGTTGTGCTGACTCGTTTGCTTAAAATATTGCATGGAAAAGGGATGAGAATATCAACGTAGGAGACTAGCCTAACTAACTGTATGCAGCAGACACTACTAACTTAATTATATTTTACAGTAGTGTGACAGTTCTTCTGTTTTCAAAACAGTGGTTATCGTTCACTAAAACTTAAACTAAAACCGAATAATCGAAAAGTTAAAGTAAAATATATTAGATTACAAAAATTAAACTTAAACAAAAATTACAAATGTTGTCTAAAATTACAAAATTACTAAGAATTACAAAAACTAAAGCTGAAAAAAAATTAAAGCTTCAAAGAAGAATATATATATTCATATATATATGAATTTAGAAAACAATTAAAAACAACTCCTTTAAAATGACAAAAGCACATAACAAAATTACTTAAACTTATACTAAAATGAAAAGATAATACCGTTAAAATAGTTTTTTCCCAGTAAAAGGCCATTGTCGCACAACAAAATGCTACATTGCTTAATATCTCTCTCTCTCTCTCTCTCTCTCTCTCTCTCTCTCTCTCTCTCATAAAGCCATAAATAAACATATTAAATGTAGTGTATCTAACTACCTTTTCAAAAGAGAAGCTTGTATTTTAGAAATCATGGTTTGCTTGATTAGCATAGCGAGCTAGTTTCAAACTAGCTTCCAGGCCTACTAGACTAGAGAATAGATAATAAATAATGCAAAGAAAGAGATAAAATGGGCAGAACTACTCCGAAAACTTTTTCGTCAAACCAGTGAGTCCGCTATTCCCGCTCAGAGGTCGGATGCTAGTTTCTATAATGATAGTGGACAGTTTTCGTTTGACTGTATTTTTGGCTTCCTCACAGATGATCCATTCAGTCTGTTTCCCCAGAAGTGAGTTCCACTGAGGGGGAGCTGCTGACTCTGCAGCCAGGAAGTACAGGTGACATGTGTCAGACTGTTCTGGCAGCCCAAGGCCTCGACTACTCCCAGCTAAGAGAGAAGACACAGTCTGCCAGATAGCAGTAATCATCTGAAGCCTCTTCACCTATAGCTCTCATATCTCTCCAACAACATGACAAGGATCTTTCCAGCTCCAGACAGACAACCTTCAGAGAAAGGTCTGTGCTGAACCTTGCTTGATGGGATGCAGACCCCCGTGTCCTGTCAGCTATCACAAACAAGGCCTGAGTTCTGATTAATGTGTGTTCATAAAACGAAAATGACTCACTGGTGATGTGACCGAGGGCAGTCAAAGCTTACACACATAGCATCAGTAAAATGCTAATAAAATGGCATGCTAAAGCTGTGCTCGTGAGTCATCAGCACTTAGGGTATTACTGGCACACATTTTCCATTAAAGGCGCAAATTTTCCATTAAAGACATTACAAGGAGTAGTTTTATGTACACTTTTATGTAATTCCAAACCTATAACACTTTCTTTCTTTTGTGGAAAATAATAAAAAGAATTTATGAAGGATATCCAGGTTGATCTTTTCCATGTAATGAAAGTCAATGGGGACTTGGTCACAGCTTGTGAGAAAATGCTGAAAAAACTTTAATTTTAAAAACTATTCATATAATTCTGCTGGGAAAGCTTCTGCTGGCTAGTTTTCATCATCTTTGCAGAAATGTTTCTTCAGGCACACGTTTGCTTTCATCTACACTTCATCAGGTTCTGAAGTTGGATGTTGTTGAGCGAAAAATCCACTGAAAAGAGCCTGAGAAAGAGAGTGTGTAAAGAGGGGTGTAGAAAGCAAGTAGAAGGGAAAGGTGGATGTTTGTGTTGGTAGAGGGGCTACAGATGTTGACAGCAGTGGATGAAGATGGTGGATGAAGAGCAGAGAAGAGAGCCAAGCTTTGCATATATCACCAATAAAAGGAAGAATAATCACATAGGCCTACTTACGTTTAGTTAAGACTTAGGGGTGATACTACGGGGGTCTGCCAATGGTATATATTATTAACTCATTTTTGTGAAGAAATGAAAATGTGTTAAAGAAAAGTTTACTTTTACATAGTTAATGTATTAATTATATCAAGTTAAGCTAAAGTTCAGCAAAAATAAAAAGTAATGTACATAGGCCTACACTTTTCTCTTATGCTCATCAAAGCTAATATGCTGATTTGTTGCTCAAGAATTTTTTTATATATATTATTATCACTGTTGAAAACAGTTGAAAGAATCTTTTTCAGGATTTTTTGTTCTTTAAAATAACAGCATTTATTTGACAAAATTTTGTAACAATGTAAATGTCTTTACTGTCACTTTTGATCAATTTAATGCGTCCTTGTGGAGTAAAAATTATATACTTGAACGGTAGTGTATGACTCTATACATCAAAATTGTTATTTTTGATTAATAAAAACATGTAAATGCATTACTATAAAATGCAGCACTCTGTTTTATACAAAATGTAACAGGAAGTCTCTGCGGCATAAATTGGTATGAGAACCAGAGGAGATGTTTAGAATGCTTTCTTAAGAGCCATTTTGTGAAAGCAGTATACGTTTGTTCTCAAGACTGAACCTGTCACCTGACTCTTGGGTGGAAAGTGGAGCACTATCCTCTGTGACAGTGTTTACATTAGGGTGGTGCTGGGTGTGTGAAAGAGGGTTAAATTACAGGATATGTGGTCAGGCCACTAAAAAATCTGCAAAGTAATGTTTATAAATATAGCAGTGACCTACAGGTCCCTTTCAATGGCCTCCTTTTAACCCTGTGTCTATTTCAGGTCTGTGATGTTGGCTTGCGGTGCAGTGGGCAGTTTCTGAATGAGGGCTAGTGTTCTTCTGGACCGGGGGAAGGACTGTTACACTTTAACGGCTATGTTTGCCCACCCTGTGCTCAGGTTAAAGAAACTCTGGAGTATTTGTTCAAGCCATGGCCTTGTTTTTTTGATGCTACGACCCAGACCGCATGTTTGAAATAAGCTCTAGTTTCCCCGGCGGTGGCTGAAGTGGACAGGAAAGCCACAACATTATGAGAACTCTGCAGCAGATGTGCAGCTCCTATTTCAATGGTTTAATGAATGTTTATTTAATGTTAAGACCTGTCTGTCTATTCTTTCACTAGCCGGACTGCAACAATGTGAAAGGATGTGCGAACAGTGTGACTGGAGATTAGTTCAGGTATTTACACACTGTTGAGTGCTGTACACTGACACATGAAACAGAATATGTGAACTTTTGCAAAGCTGAAAACAAAGACAAAAAAGGCACAAAAAAACTTTAAACTGTTAGATTTTATATGTGACATTGTATTGCTGTTTTGTACTACTATGCACACAAATTCACCTCACAATAAAGGAAAAACTGACTTCAGAATTAACACCGCACAACATAAGGTGCCGTTTAAAGAGTCGACGACAGTTACACAAACTTTCCTCTGTGATACACTAATGGAAGACACAAAGATGTCACTTTAGGAATTTTCCTTAGACCAAAATGCTAACAAAATCAGGGAAATGGGAGTGAAGGAATGGAACAATAAATAGGGGCAGGGTTAGACAAACACAACGGAAAGGGGAAGTTTACTAAAACGAAAGAGTTTTACATTTAGAAGGATGTGTATCTCTGCTCAGACAGACAAATAATATAATTTTGTTTCTCACTACACTAGACTTGACACGAGGCATTAAGTTAGACCAGGAAATCAGAGAAAGAGAGAAGACAGACACTGAGGTGTGGCAATCTAAATGTGTGACTGAATCAAATAAACATAATACATACATAAGAGAATATGGAGCTCATACTCAAGTAGGAAAAAAGAACCTCGATTTATTTAGCTTGTAATATAAATCAATGAGATCTTTATAGCTAAATAGCAGACTGCTTACATAAAATGCATGTAAATATCAATTGTCCCTCTATATCTCTCAATGATATGTATTATGTTATATGTATTACAGTATATGTATAAATGCTTAGTTTTATGATCAAAGCTCTGTATTGTGCAAGCAACACATATAATGCAATGCAATACAATGATCATTGAGAGAAGTACAAATTAACATTCCCCAAAAGACTGATGTATCATATTGGATACTCACATTTTAACAAAGTTGCTTCAGTCCAGTAAGTGTTCATCTTGAAATATTACTAACAATATAAAATTCCTTTACATTTACTTTATAAAAATCAGTAAATTTTTTTAATGAAAAAATATGCGTGTACCACAATCTGAAGGTGGGCATCTTTAGAATTATACTACATTTATTAGGCATTTTACTTGCTAAAAAGTATAAACTATCAATCAGATGACAGAAGGCATGTAGAAGATTGTGAACAACAGCAAAGTTTTTCAGCAAAAATGTCATAATGTTGCTAAATTATAGAGGCCTTATAAATGTGCATATTAAAATGATCAGTAGGTGAAGTAGTTGATGGTAAGTGCATAAAGGATTAATATTAAATAAAAGTTACAATTATGATACATATACACAGTTTAAAATACAAAAAGTACATACATATGGTTAGTATTTAATATTAAAATTCAAGAACATAGACCAATAATATTTGCTGTACAGCGAGCATTTACAGAGGCTCAATCGTTATTTTAAAGAATTCAGACTGCTGATTGAATTAAAACATTTGAATGTGTGTTTTGCAATATATCACTATGTAAATGTATTTAAGAGCATCCATGGAAGCATGTTTGTAGGCATATGATAAGACATAATGATAATATCATATGTCTGTGTTTGTACATGACTCCATGGAAGCTGGGCCACATATAAGTATGCAAGTGAGTGTGTGCGTGTCAATCGTCAGCTCTATCAAGCTCTCCCACTCCATCACTCCCTAATGGTGGACCCCACCCCATCAAGTAACACTACCTTTCCTTCACTCACACTAATTATAGCTTGCATGTACACACATACACACGCACAGCCCGCCGCACTACTTCTCTGCCCTGAAGGAGAGAGGGGAAAAGCCAGACTTCCATGAGTATTTTTAGAATCTCCGGTTAGCAGGCCTGTTCTGATGAAATGCATAGAAAAATGGAAGAGGGAGATTTTTCTTCAGCTAGTTTTAGAGTTCTTCTGAAAACAAGGAGCAGGATGGAGGAGAAACAGACTAAATATCAGTTTCATCAACAAAGACACACATTGTGCAAATACATAATGCAAACATCATCAAACAAGAGGCAATGGACAGAGTGGTTTACGAGGTTTTTTTCTTTGTCACAGTGTTTGCAGTCTTGGCCATATGACTGGATCGCTATTGTGCGTCTGTGTGAGAGTGAGAGAGACGCAGAAAGGGAATGCAAACAGAGACAAAAGGCTTCACTGTCCCCGCCTGCTGAATCACCGGTTACACATCTCCGGATGAACCCGGGCTGATCCCCTGGGCCAGAAGCCCAGCAGTGGGGTCTGGAAGTGGAGCGGGGTGAGCTGAAAGGCTCCATACAGCAGTGGAGAGTGGCTGTGTTGGTTGGAGCCGGAGCCCATTGAAGAGCTCAGCTGACCCCACATATTCAGTCAGCCGGGCACTCCTGCCCTTATCACACGCCTAGGTCACGCCAACACCTGATACCAGCACAATGCCTCTCTGTTACTGCCAGATTGGGTTCTCTATTTGTGTGTGTGTGTGTGTGTGTGTGTGTGTGTGTGTGTGTGTGTGTGTGTGTGTGTGTGTGTGTGTGCGTGCGTGTGTGTGTGTGTGTGTAATAGCGTCAAATGGGTTACTCAGCCATTTCCCAAGTTTGCCCAATCATATGTGTGTCTGAATGATAGCATGTGTAATTGGATATGTGCTGAACTGATAATGGATGGTGTAGATCAGTGGTGTGAAACACATGACTTGCAAGATGGTTAGAGGAAAAAAATTAAAGGTGTAGTGTGTCATTTTTTGGATATAAAAAAGACGCTTGAACTGAGGCGCTCGAGCGATCTGTCAAGTCACATCAAATCAAATCAAAACGCCATTTATTATTTAAATAAACGGAATTTGAAAGATTTTCTGAAAGTGTGTTTCTTATCAGAAGTAACAAAGCACAAAGCTCTTTGAGATTATTGGATGGAAGGCCAGCTACAAATAATGTTAGGTGTGGGGAAAAAATGCTGATCTGGCAACCCTGGCTTAAACTACAGGTGACTAATATCAAATAGAGTCTGTTGCTATTTCTTAACTGTTAGTGCGTTATTGTTGCATTAAATTCAACATCCCTAAATTCAACAAAAGATATATTTTCTTTAAACACAGTGAGTTGTAGTCTGACATTTTTTTCCCGTCCCCTTTTAATTGGCATGATATAATTGTCCCTGAACATTAGCTAAAAAATTGTCTGATGGCCGATAGTGGAAATTATTGCTTTTATCAGCCGACATCAGGGAATCCCTAACATTATATATAATCTAAATTATTCAACCCACATTTCAAATCAGGTTAATTTGCTAAATTTACAGACTTTCAACTGTTTGCAATGAACAAATCAAACAAAAGTAATTGAAATTGACACAACAAATTTTCAAGTGGTTTCCCCAAATTCAACTGAAAATGCCATTTATAATGACTTCTGCAGTCTAAAAATTATTCAACCCCTTCATGGCAAGCATCTTTAATACTTTGTAGAATACCATCGGCTGTTATGAGGTGCTGCAAATGAGATGCGAATCTTTGCATCTCTGGAAACCCATTCCAATCCTACACACATCTTGGCAATAGAATCGCCATTGGCTAGTGCATTTTTTTTTTTGGTTACTCGCCAGACTGATATACTATTATTCAATATAATTTATATTTATATATATATATATATATATATATATATATATATATATATATATATATATATATATTATTTTCCACCAAATCAGCTTATCTTTGTAAAATGACACAGCTTTTTAAATATCTAAATGTACATTCTTAAAATCAGTCAATCAAGCATTATATTATGATGATTATGAACCAGCCAAGAACAGTGAGTGATTTTCTCTTTTTCATGTAAATATTGTTTGACTAATATTACCTGTTTACCAATTTTATCTATATGTAATCCGGTGACTAAAATTCCAACTGCTCTCTTTTGTTTTATGCCAGTATTGGTTTTTAAAGCAGTTAAAAATTGATTCTGGACTCTATTAGCTCCAGAAGACCAAGTGTTGTGCACACTGGTGTAACAAAACAAAAAAAAGACAAAAATGTTGCCAGGTTAGAATCTCTTAAGGTTGTTGCTCCTAAAATTCATTAGGAGAAATAAAAACAGAAACAAATGTGGCAATTATTGACATAAGGTAATATAGAGCTATACAAAGAGAAACAAATCAGGATTTGGATTAAGATTGGGATTTTCTTACTTGTGATCCATAGATTTGATTAGCCCCTATTTGCGTGACCAACTATAGATAGATAGATAGATAGATAGATAGATAGATAGATAGATAGATAGATAGATAGATAGATAGATAGATAGATAGATAGATAGATAGATAGATAGATAGATAGATAGAGTCAGAGAGCGAGAGAGAGCAGGCGTCTGATCATTTATCACATGAAAAAACCTCCACTTCTATTTTCCACTGCCATGAGAAGACTTTCTCCAGACTCATGGAATGACAAACTATTTTCCCCACTATGTGCTTCCAAATTTCCTGCTCTTTTTCACCCTGGGTCTGGAACTCAATGGGCGGCCATGTTCAGTCCCAGCTGGAGCTCAGAATCCCACTTAACAGCACGTATACCACACATGCACAAAGTGGTGACAAGTTAAGTTTGTCTATTGCATGCTTAACAGACATAATGACCTGCCTGTCATTTCTCATGACCATTCAACAAAGAATTTAAGTCTGATAATTTCCAGTTTAGAGAGTTTAGTTAAATGTTAAAAATGCTTTTAAATTTAATGTTACAGTTGCAAATCTGCTCCATTCAGAAGAGGTTTCATTATTGTTATCAATATCTGCAAAACTGGCTTTGACAGTACTTATTGCATGTTGCATTAAAAAGAATTATGGTATTGCCTCTCCCTAATCTTCACTCTGAAAACAAGATGCGCTAAATGCTGGTTTAAATTACTGTTGTTTGCTTTTGGACATGTGTCAGCAGGCTCTTTATGCAAGCACCAGACATGGATAGTTAGAAGAATCCAGACCATCTAGCCAGGCACTCAATCAGTTCCTTCCCTTTCCTCCTTTTGCTTTCCTGTTTCTCACTTGTGTAAAATTTACAAACTGCTGCCAAACACAGACCATCCAACTTGCCCAACTCCATTCCAGACAGACAGCAAGAAAAAAAGAAAGAATGAGAATCAGTTTGCACGCTATCATCCTGTACACTATTGGCTGTCTGGGGAGCAGCAGGTGTCCTATGAGTGCTAGTGCGCTCTGTGTTTAGTACGGATTAGGTTAGCGGAACCAGGGATGTTCCCGGGTAAGATCCATTTAAATCCAGGCCAATGGATTAGCTTTCTCTTTAATGGAGTACACCAGGGCTCTAGTCTTGGCCCCATGTTTTTTCTGTCCTCCAGGGTTATGAGGTTAAAGCTGGGACAGTCTTGTGCTGTCTAATACTCTGACTCATGATAGTGCTGAGCGTATTAAAGAGGGCACTTCAGGATACAATATATACAATATATTTTATTTCTTCCTTGGAACACAAAAGGAGAATTTCTTTAATATAATGAAGGTGAATGACGACTAGGACTGTCAAGTTCCAAAGTACACAATAAAAGTATAAAGTGATCCATACAACTTGTGCACTTCATTCCATCAGACCAAACAGATCATAAAAACCATTGACACCTATGTTCTCTATGATGCTTTTGGGAAATTCCATCCTTGTCACAAGCGGATAACAGCTCACTGATCACTGATCATGCTTTTGAAGTTTCTATTAATTATGACTGCATAAAAAAAAAAAAAAAAACATTCCACAAAATTTTTCAATCTGTGTTCTACAACAGACAGAAATATCATGAGAGAAAAAGAAAAATTAGGATAAATAGCAAATGTATGAGACACGCTTCTAATGGACTATTTTGTAAAGTTAGAACAAAACTAAGACTAGTAACAGTGTTTTTTAAACCGGCCCTATGTTTGTTGTGATGGCAGACACAGACAGTGGAATCCGTGATGCTTTCATTTAAAATTAGCAACAACAGGACACCATTTCATTAAAATTGTTCCGCTGCTGAGGCTATAGTCAGACGCACAGTCATCTGTTCGTTTTTACATGAGGTCCTGACCCAGGTTTGCGCACAGTTTTGAGCCACTTGAATCATATTTACACACACTCAGCAATAACACAAACACACATTTATTTCTCACAGCTGTCCATCACACACTTCCAATTACTTCCACCTGTATAGTCTACAATCATTATGGCCTCACATTTCTCTCTCTCTCTGCCCTTGCCCACATCCTCCTATCTCACTCCAGCACAGCCAACCAATACGGTGATTCGGACAGTCTGTGTCTTAACCAATCAGCTTGCCGTTGCTAGGTTAGAGTCACATCTATATCCTGTCCATGAATTTCTGTACGTCAGAGCTCAATCCTAAAGAGAGAGAGACAGAGAGACGAGAAATTTAAGTGCATCACAATAATGAACAAAGAGGGAAATGGAAAATGAGGTGGTTCACTTTAGAAAGAAGTTAATTACATTTTTTTCTCATCTCGATCAAAGAATCAAATTATTTCTTAATCGGTCTCCATGAATCACAGATTTTTGCCATGATGTCCTGTTCACAGGAGGACTATGACCTAATTTATGTTATATTACTAATGCCTAGGATAAAAAAATAAAAAAATAAAAAAAAGTTTGAAAAAGTCATCAAACTAGGACAACATTCACAAAAACAGTGTTTTTGCAAATCCTTGTGGTAAGATTTTAACATATAAATCAGATTTTCATAGATTCATAGATTTTACAGGACATTTTACAAACATTTGGTTTCTATTTCTAATGTTTGCAATTGTTTTCTGAATTACACTTTTTGCAACATATTCGGGGCAATAATTTTATATTTAAACAATGCGCAATTTTCCCAATACATGTTTGTTAACTGGAACAAACAACAACAAAAATCAACAATGCACATATTTTAATAAAATTCAACAAAAAGAAACAACAAACAAAGAGGGGTGAAGGATAATGGTGGGAATATCTGTGCCATTTCAGTCCACCTAGTATAATTCAAAGCCAGAGAACAATGTTAGCTTGTCGTAACTCAGGTTTCAAGGGATTCGTACCCGAGCTCTCCGCATCAAAAGTACAATTCTGTACCAGCTGAGCTACCGAGCAAGCTAAGTATGACAGAAAAGCCAAACATATGGAGCTGGTTATGTGATGCAAATACCTAAGTATTCGTTGACAAATCATGCACTACGGTAAAAAGTGTTTTGAGGTCATATTATAATATTTTGCAAGGAGCTGTATGAAAATAAGTCTTTATTAATCCATATTCTGCCCCAAATCATAATTTTGTATGAATTAAATGTGCTTGCTGTTTTACAACCTCTAGTGTTCATTTTTGTTGGAAACTGCAGCGATATGTAGGCTCAAAGGGGCACAATGTTGCCTCAGGTATGTTTTTCCAATGAGCCTGTGTTTATAAATTTGACATACAATAGTCCAAATATTAGATGTTTACCAAGTATGTTCCCCAATGTTCATGAAGCATTGTGGAGTGAAAAAGAGTTCTCAGAACTTGCAGACTTACTACAACTCTTCTTGATTCCGGTTTCTTTCTCTCTTACACATTCCAGTCAACTTTAAAAAACAGAGCACTAATCAGACCAAAGGAACAGTTGTTATGTTTCTTCATTGCGTCAAAGGGAATAGTAGATTTGGCTGGTGAAATTCAGCTAACTTTATAGCGCTCTTTTAACCTTTCTAGAAGAGAGTGACCTTGGAAGGACCTTTTATTGATTAAGATAGAAGAAAAATGGGCCAAAAAAAATCACTAAATGGTGAAGAATCAAAGATGTACTTGTTGAATGCATATGCAATGATCTATTTTCCATAATTCATAGCAATATTATTGAAAAAAAAAGAGGTTGTCAGTTCAGTGAATTAGAAATGAGGTAACTTTACTCATTAATATTCTCACCAAATGAGGCCTTTGATCCGGGTTCATGTAGAGGACATCCAGACCTCCTTTAAAGAAGGGCAATTAGTTTGGTAATGCCCCTGGTGGGACGAGCGCGGAAGGCCTCTCTACACGGGGTCCTCTTCATTAGTGCAGTTATGCTAACTGACTCTGGGTCAGCTCAACCAAGAGAATTTAAAAGATTCATGAGGCTGTTAGGAGAAATAATAGCTGACACTGGCAACAAGCCAGACTGTTTCTCTGCTGTCTCTTGTCGATCTGCCTTCGCCCCCGCTCACCTTTCTGCCCTCTCTGAAAGTGTTTTGAAATAAATGAAGGTAAGTAACCCCTCAGTGCTTTCTACCTGAATATATGTGGAAGTAGGTGGAAAGCAGCTCTCATGCTTTTGCACCATGTCCTGCTGGTCTCAGAACTTTCAGCACCCTACCAGGCTTCAAATGGGGTGGGTGGTGGGGTTTCAGGCTTAAAATGCACGCTTGGAGCCTAGTCCCCCCCGCAAGGCCTGACAGCTAGCCGTCTGGGCCACAGTCAACCAGAGTTCAGTCTTTTGAAAAGTTCTGGCAAGGGATTGGACAGCTTCCTGCCACACAGAGATGAATGAGGCCAGTATGTCTCTCTGGCTCTGCTCTGAGAGATGGGGAGGGTGAAGAGAGAAGCGCAGAGGACCTCATGGGCAACACCTGGCAGTAGTGTAGTGTCAGTCTGACCCAAATGTGGTCAGACCCAACGGAAAACTGAGCGAGTTAGAGAGGTGAGAGAGTAAGAGGAGGAGCCTGTGACTCAACTTGAGCCTCACCTAGACAATTACGTTTTTAGTGGTCTACTTTGTGGAGTTTTAATCATGGTAATGCTGTAAATATTACTCTATAGAGACTAATAATGATCAGCTCATTGCAAGACATTTAAAAAAGAATGGTTGGACTCAGTGGTGTAGGCAAAATTTTATTTTTGGCGGGGCACTTTAGGGTAGGGTCCTTCACTTTCCTACATACTCCCTATAGCCAAAAGCAAACTAACGAACTCAATATTCATGTAATTTCAGTCATTTTTCTCCTTTATTTTTATTGAAAATAATCCGCAGTAGAAGACACGAACAGTACAGTAAAACATACCACGTCTTGGAACTCCGTAGAGAAAAGGCATGTCCAATGTCAACATAACCAAAATGTATTCACGATAGGCCCGAACACTAAATCTAACACATCTGTTCAATGAAGAATACAAAATACAGACGTGAACTTTTATCAATTGCGAATGAAGTCATAGGCTACATCATCGTTAAAACAACAGCACCTAGAATAGCTACAACACGTCCACATACAAAATAACACAAAAAAGAGCCGGAGACTCCCGGGCTTGGAATTGAAAAGTTTTGCCGTTACCTGCGAGCTGATGGACGGGTTCTCTCCCAAGTCAACGCGAATTTTTACAAATATTTTTTTATGGAATTTTGTTTAAACATACAGTAGCTGCAGTTTTTTCTAACATTTTCTAACACACAACTGCAAATTATAACTGAATGGGTGAACACAACAAAATCACATTTTATTTATTTTAGTATTTGAGATGTTATAATTGTAACAATTTGGACTTTGGGCTTTGTGTTCGTTTTGCACTGCCTAATCTGTCGTCATGGACACTGATGTGATTTGTTAATCAGTTCAGGTGTGTGTCTTTAATTGTCCTCATTTACCTGTGTATTAGTTCCCTTGTTTCAGTTCAGTGTTTTCGGGTCTCGTCAGTGTTATGGTTTTGTTTGCTTGCCTGCCTTTGTTTGGATTTACCTGGATACTATTAAAGCCTGTCTTGGATCTTCATCTTCTTTGTCGTGTGTTGGTACAGCCAGTTTGTGACAATAATAATGTATATGTGATTATATTAAAATCAACGAAACAACCATACTTTAATAAATATAATATTTGTGCAATAAGGGCTTATTCAAATAGTGGGTGGGCCTATGCCCGTCAGGCACATCCGTTGGCTATGCCCGTTGAAATTATCATTAGCTATGTAACGTATGGACTTAATCAAAATGCTCTAGACATCATGAAACCTTTCCCCTCTCGCCTGTTGTCATCGGCCCTTAAGCCAGTTCTCTTCAAAGACCGTTATCACCTCTGCTCTCCTGAACGATCTCAGCAAGAGATCTGTCTGCCACCCTCAAAGACAGCACGAGAGACCAGACGGCACGAGCCATTTGGTCAAAGACTATAGAGATAAACTTCCAATACACAAGGACACTTACTCCATTCTTACCAACAAACTTTCCCAAATGTTTATAGTATTTCTTCTGTGTTTTATGCATGTCCCTATGTTTTATTAGCCTAGTTATGATTGTTTAGTTATGTTAGAGTAACTTCAATGTTGATATCCAAAGATTATGTATCACTGCTTTATCTTTTGATTTTATAATCAATGGTGTACAACATGTTATGATAAATTGCATCATAAATGTTACCATACTTTTGTGTAAAGACTGCACAAATTCTCCATGCCACCATGAACATGCAAATGGAGATAAGATGGAACAAAGACTCTCTCCCAGTCATCTTTGATTGGTCACCTCACCAAATGGGTGTGAACTGATATGACCTTTAAGAGTGTCTGATTAGTTCAGATCTTTTCTCAATCTCTTTGAGACAACATTCTCCTGTCTTCTTCCGGCAACTTCATCTTCAAGTTAACTTCTTTGGATTCAACGTGGGACCAAGTCAATTTCTTTGGATTCAACGTGGACCACACCAAGAACCCAAACGAACGCTTTAGCGCACTCCAGGCGAAAACATCAGGAATCTCAAGAATCTCCTGCATCTGGACTTGTTCAGCAACCGAAGTCAATGCAAGTAGGCTACCTGTTTGCAGCCTTTAGATGTGTTTGTAAGTTATTGTGCCCCTTTAAGGTGACCCTGATTCTCTGATGTTTCTCGTAGGTTGTGGTTAACTGATTATAATCTTGCCATTCTCTTTTCTTCTCTCTCTCTTTCTTCACTTTTCTTTACTTTCTTGATTATGTATACAATCTTTGCTTAGTTTAGTTGTGTGTGTAGCCTACCCTTGTTTCATTTATTAAACCATTATATCAAGTCACTTAAACATCTTGATCTAGCGATACCTATGCTATTACCCTGCTAGTACTTTATTTACTTTAGTTGGAAAGGGTTATTCTTTCTTGGCCAGGAAGATAATATATTTCCTAGAATTAATAATTGATTATGCTTTCTGTTCATTGGATGAACTGATTAAATAATTGTACTATTAATTCTGCTACAGTCAATTCTAAAAATAATTAAAATATTTATAATTAATTATAATATATATATATATATTGAGCTAATTTGCTACAGCTAATACATTTCGAAAGAATTTATTAATCTTAGCTAATGATAATTCCAACGTTTATTAACACATTACTAAAATATGATGGAACTGAGTTAACATGAACTGACAATGAACAGTTAACATGGGTTAACTAATGTTAACTAATTGGAACTTACTGTACATGTTACCAAAATAATGCAATAAACACTGAGAAACAAGACTGATTGTTGGCATTGAGAAGAAGTGTTAGGCTTCTAACATTTAGCATTAGCATTCATTGAACAAACACATCAATTGTTATTTTTATTGCTTTGATATGTTTCCTCTGGTGAAAATCCCCCCAAAAATACTCCACAGGAATTTAGCTCTGTGCAGACACAATACACTCATGCATGCTATTGTTGCCAGTTTGTGCGTCCATTGTGTCACATAATAAGACAATGTGTTCTCAATTATGCCTCTTTGGTTGATCATATCCATGCATTTCACAAACTGCCTCTCATAAATCATACCACATAAAAAACTCATTACCATGTTTCCGATTCATTGCATGACTCACTGATCATAAAAATTCCATTCAAAGGACAGACTCAAAATCTGCCATTTCAACAAATTGTCATCTTTAATTGGCGCTTTATGAATTGTTGAAATAGTGGCATTATTTTGTAAGGTCACTAACAGCCTATAAAATCAAGTGTCAACTTGAAAAAGAAATAAGGGCTCTGGACCCTTTTCACAGACTAGATTACGCTTTTCTGCAATAATTAATATTATAAATCTAATTTCTACAATATATTTTCACTTAAAAATAATACATTTTTAACATTCATTATGTTCCTGCTCAGACGATGTTTCGAATACATTTTTCTCTTTCTCTCTTCTAATTGCCTCAATCTATCTCTCAATCATTTTGCCCTCTTTTGTAAATGCATGGAAACACAATAGTGGATTTTTTGCTGTTGTAGCAAATGGGAAGGCCAAGGTTATGGTCATCCTTTCCCATGTACCTCTATAGTTGTGATAAGGGTCCATATGGTGCTGTCTCAACCTCTAATTTTAGAGTAAAACATTTCCTTAAACTTATGTACACAACTAATACCACTCTGTGGCCCATTTGAACTAGTTTGAGATAGAAATAGCTGTACACTCAGCTGAATGTAATGGATTTAAAAGCCCATTACTTCAGCCATGAAATAAGGTGACTTGCCTCAGAGTTGGCTACACTTCATAGGAAGCCATATCTCTTGTTGCAGTGATTCATACCCCACCTTCCACTTTGGGTTAACCACAAATTAGGAATCTTCAGGAGAGCATGCAAGAGGCCAGAGAAATCCATAAAGGAGAATTAAGTAAAAGGTAATTATTTCTCCATCAGATGCACAGGTAGCCAAGCTGCTGGAGCCAGTAGGGCTTAGTGGTGGCACCGTTCCAACATTATCACAACTCACATGGGAAACACTTGAGAAATAAGGGAAGGGGTTGGTTCTTTGTCTGTAGAGAGAAAGAGAGGAAACAAAAGTGGGGTCAAAGTGAGAAAGGAAAAGAAAAGAACCGAAAAGTTTTGGCTGTAGATATTGTTTTCTCTCTTACTGTAGATCCTTCCCCTCAATATCTTCAGTTACATTTCCCGTAGCTTTTAAGGAGCCCCATGTGTTTCCATTTAAATACAGACTGTAATTGCTACTGAATAATTAGTTTGGGGTGTTGACAGAAAAGCAATACATACCACAGCAATAAGACTAGGTTGTAAAGCAAGGTTGCGGTTAGGAGAGACTAGAGATACCTCTAAACCCTGTAATCACAAAGACTGCATTTCAGCGAGTGATAATACAGAGAGGGTCAACCGAGGGATTAATTAAAATGGATACGGAGAGCTTTAAATGATACTTTTCTTTTATGGGCAATAAAAGCACATACATGCTGAGCTAAGAAAACCAGTTGCAATTACAACTTGAAATATTCGTGTTTTCGCGGCAGAGGGATTTATCTGCATGAGAGCAAACCACAAACTGTCGATGTTAGCACTCTGAGAAAGCAGCAACTGCACCTTTCTGAGGTCTATGTATAACCCAAAATCCTCCTGTACAGCCAGAGGTCTGTTCTCTTATAATTTCCAGCCAATGCTCTGCATCTGCAGCACACCCGGATTTTGTCTTCAGGGGATTTGATGAAATAAGATGGTTATTAAAATGATATCTAGCAAGGCTAAGAGTTCATCTGTCATACGCTAAAAGCTCACAGAAGCTCATGAAGATGACATTCTGACTGGTCGGACCGCTGAATAACTCTGATCATTATATCGCAATCATTAGACAGCCAGGGGAGCGTTGCACACTTAACTCTGTGTGTGTTTTATAATGGTTGTCTATTCTAATTAAAGCAGCAGACATATGCCCCCATTATGAGACATG
The DNA here is from genome assembly GCF_963993115.1 of Abramis brama. Lineage (NCBI taxonomy): Eukaryota > Metazoa > Chordata > Actinopteri > Cypriniformes > Leuciscidae > Abramis > Abramis brama. The sequence continues at coordinate 14,736,165 of NC_139973.1, read as the reverse complement.
TTAGTGAAGTCAGATGGGAAGTGAACATCATGTCTATCAAGTCAGCCCTTTCTAGGTCATCTCCCCAAAAACTGCTTTCTTATCAAAGTTTCACACAAATCCTTGTCTTTTATCTGCAAACCCGTTAGTCTGGCGTGCACAGTCTTCATCATGGCAACGGCTTCTATCTTATTTCATGATTTTAATTATCCCCTAAGAGACTAAAGCAGTTTGTTGCAAGCTCATTAACAATTCCGCAGGGGGATCAGATAACCCCCTCGTTCTCCGTCTCTCGCGTTCTCACTCACCCTGCCCAACTCCAACTGCTTTTCTCTGCCCTGTCACATTTTCCCCTCTCGAAATCTCAAATCAATGTCATGCACAGGCAGACAACTCAGGAGTCAAACTACGGTCACCACACTCAAATGCATAATTTGAAACTGAAGGGGGTTGAAACTTCCAGTGCAACTTCATGAAATGGCAAAGAGAGGGAGGTGGATTTTTTTTTAAAAGTGAAGACATCTTGAGGAGAAAAGATTAGCAAAACTGCTGTTTTACTTAGAATAAACTTTTATAAAGTTAACTTTACACCATGATGTTCACACATCAGTCGCCAATATTAAGAGCAGAAAATACGCTAAGGTTTTCCGATATTTAACTTATAATAATAATTGTATTAATATTTTATTTATTTATGTTTTGAGGCAGAATGTTGCTTTGTTTGACAATTTTCAAAATCCTCAAACTTTATTTCCAGGTTTAAATAAGATTCTGAATTGTAGATTTTCAATGTGGTACCAGACTTTTGGATCCCACTGTACATACAAATATTAAGACTAAGGGTATACAGTGCATTTACATGACAACAATGTACTAAAAAGTAAAAGGTTTCCCTTTTCTTTGTTCGCATGCAGATGACAACTCTGTCAAAATGATCCCCATTCACACAGATTCACGAAAAATGACAAAAAACAACTTTGTAAAGAAACACCATGCGCCTACAGTATAGACTGAACATGTAATGCTCATGACGTCACCTATTTCACAAATTTGCGTTTTTGTTGTCTAAGTGGGGAAAATAACGGTGTAGCACTTTGAAACCTGCCAAAATGCATATAAAGTTTTACATTTTTAGTTGAAAACGGTGTAGTGTAAATGGCCCCTAAATTATATTGCATATCACTGGCTCAATATTAGACCACAAAGAAAAAAGAATCAATGCAGTCCTCTAATAATATTTAGCTTAATGTGACTATAAATACACCTTTGTGTTCAGAGTCCTGGCATGTTGACATTTGCATGAATCATTTGATTAGTTCTATTCAATACAAAAACACAGGCATTATGTATCTAACATGACAAAAGAATCAATGGAGATGGATGCTAGTGAGCTGCAGGGGGACATTAAGGATAATCTTACACACAGACTGTTCATAAATCACAGATGGAATTGCTAATCAAATCAAAGTGTGATGCGCTAATCGAATCAAAGCTAACATAGTGTCTCAAAGGCATCTCAAAATCATCTTAAAGGGTAAAAGGCCACTGAGTAGGCAAGAATATGTACGTTTTGTGAAAATTAGATAATTAGCATCATTGTTAATATGTCTCTGTTTCATATACATCATATGACTGATGCTTTTTTAAAGCAGTTAGTCTTTATCGAACAATAAATGGGTAAAGAAGTGATGAATTTTGCATACAAATGACTGTTTGAATTTTCCTTGCTTTTATTTTGTGATTATTTTTATTCTTCTCTATGTAAAGCACTTTGAATTGCTAGTGTATGAAATGTGCTATATAAATAAACTTGCCTTGCCTTGCCTTACAAGCACCCCAAATGTATTCAGTTCAGGCAATTTAGACATTATTCACCATCCTCCTCTGACTCCCACCGACAGAGAGAGCGGTTGTATTATTAAATGAGATTTATCCCTCCCGTCACCAGTCTGCAGAAACCCTGCAGCTGTGCAGGCTTGTGAGGGTCCACACACTGGCACTGATGGCAGTAAAGTAAGCCATTCCTGGCCCGCTCTGTGACAGGTCTCAGGGTTCTGGGTCACTCTCCTGGGAAGAGCAGGAACCTCAAAGGAGGAAACATCAACAAAAATGTGTCATGAATGCAATGACACCGTCTTAACTATACAAGGAGTCTTCTTAATTACACATACTGTTAAGACAGTCATCATAAATCTTCTTCAATGATTAATTAAGATACTCGGCAATTAGATGTCATCATATTTTTATAAACAAAAGAATGCAATTACTGAAAGTCAAAAAGATTGACATATATATTTGAAATATATATGCATGCATACAATTTTGTTCATCACTAATAAAAGAAGAAGTGAATATATTTTTTTTACTCAGTTCTGTGAATGTATTTTTAAAAGACGGACACTGAGCTCCAAAGAGAGTTTTGCAAATATTCATGCATTTCTAATGAAAGGGAAAAAAAGCAAACGAATGCTGTCTTCCAGCTCTCTCCTCTTTCTCAATGTCCCGCTCAGCTCCAGCGCTGATTGAAGAGGTGTGCCTGTGTATTCTCAGCCTCCATAAACATCCTCTCGGAGATGGTTTACTGGCAGCATATGTGCACACACAGCAGTAACACACAGCAGAGCCATGAGCTGTAGCATACCACTGATACTTCAGAGAACGGGACAAACGTCTGTGGAAATCATCTGAAAATTAATGCAAGACAAGTGTATGCCATTTTTTATATTCTTAATGCTCTTTCACTTTCACTGTGTAAGATATTATACGTGTTTAGTGTGATATTTGATAAAGGCGGTAAGATACAATGTCTATTTCCATCTTTTGTCTCCAGAGGTATACATACACTACCGTTCATAAGTTTGAGGTGGTCCTTGGAAATTTATACTTTTATTCAGCAATTCCCATAGAGGCAGGCAGATTTGTATTTTTAAAGGCCAGTTACTTCATGGATCCAGGATACTATGCATCCTGATAAAGTTCCCTTGGCCTTTGGAATTAAAATAGCCCCACATCATCACATAGCCTTCACCATACCTAGAGATTGGCATGGAGTACTTTCCATAAGATCATCTCTCAGTGCAAATCAAACCAGCTATTAGGCTAACTGAAATAAAACCATGCCAATCTCTAGGTATGGTGAAGGCTATGTGATGATGTGGGGCTATTTTAATTCCAAAGGCTAAGGGAACTTTATCAGGATGCATAGTATCCTGGATCCATGAAGTAACTGGCCTTTAAAAATAAAAATCTGCCTGCCTCTATGGGAATTTAACATAGGGGTGTCCAGACTTATGCACCCTGTATTTTAAGGAAGAACATTTATTTATTTATGATACATTATTCATTCACAAATAAAATTGGTGTCCTTAAAGGTTGGATTTTTCCTATTTTTTTTAATTAAGGCATTAAGTTCAATTTCCAAAAGATGTTCCTCTTTTTAGTCAACTTTAGCATGGGTGTCTAAACTTATGCATAGCACTGTATATGGGGCACCAGACCAGAGTCACATGCTTGTGTAAAGTTCACCTTACATCACACTCTCCAGTATGACGTCACAGAGAAAAATCCTCTCTCTAATGCTAACCTTACATTGACCCTGGTGAGTCAGAGTTAACTCGTCTTTATGTCCAACCTAAAGTGTTGATCTCTGCATAATCCTACTTTCTGACAAGTAAATAGACTGCCTTATAGATGAGCGTTCTGTCATTAGCTAACCAGACTGTAGAAGCTTACTAATGCGCTAACGTATTGCTAAAGCCTCTCACACTGCGACCCCTGCTCAAGCTAAAGACTTCCTCTTGATGACTATCTAATGTTCCCTCATAAAAGCAAAAGGAAATTACAGTGGGGAGCACCGTTTAAGAGAAGAATAAAGGGTATTGAAACTCATCTAGCAATAGAAGTGATTGGAATGAAAGAACCATAATGGCCGTCTTAAACTCTGACCTTCAGGTGTCAGCTTTCTCAGACAGCTATAGGCTCATCCCTAGACCTTAAGCCGCCCTGTTGTTACGCTGCAGCTTTAACTCCAGCCGATTAGCCTCTTAGCTTGTCAGTTCTGTTAACGTATACCATGTCAAAGACCATAAGTAGGATTTTGATTGTTCCAATCAAAAAAATATTTGTGTATGTTACAGCTGATCTTTGCTTTTTCATATTCTACATCATTTAGTAATTTTAGAGAGACAACTTTGTAGTTTGAATGGAAATCCTTTCCACTACCTAAAACAGACATAAAAGAAACAAACCTAAATAAACTAACAAATCCATTTGTGAACAATTAAATGGTAAAACTCTTTGCACCAGAGGTTGCATTAACTGAACATTTTACATTTACATTTTTTATTTAGCAGTGACAGAAAAATCTGTCATTTTGACAGATTACACAGAGGATGATCTATTGTAACACAGTAACTGTAATTCCCACCCCTGTCCAGTTTATCGAATGAATGACAGTTACCCCTGCATCAGTCTCCCTAGATGCATTTGATTACACAATACGCGCAGATGAACACACAGATTAAATCCATGTTATAAAGTTATAATGTTATAAACTTTATAATTATATAATTTTGTTTCATTTCCAATTAGCTTTTTTTAATAAAACATTTAAATGGTGGCTGTTATAAAAACTTGACAGATTTATACATTAAATATTGACGAACAGAAAAAATGTTAATAATTACGGTTCATATGTTTAGCAAAATGCTCCTCTTCTAGCTGACTATGGAATGAACAAAATTGTGTTACGCGGCTTAGGTGAATAATATAATATAATATAATATAATATAATATAATATAATATAATATAATATAATATAATATAATATAATATAATATAATATAATGTAAGGGTTAATGCCCGACGAGGTGTATTAATGGAAGACGGCGAGGCATGAACCGTCCGACGCGCAGCGGAGGTCCACCAAAGTCCATTAATACCTGACAATGGACACCTCGAAGGGCATCAACCCGCTTATACCATGGTCACTTGCCAAGTAACACATTTTTAAAACATTAGTTTATATTTTAATTAGTTTTACAATCGAAATCTAAAGTTTTTACAAACAATAACTTGGTTTCCCTGGTTACACCTGACGGTTTATTTACTAGGTGTCCTCTATCACTTTTTAATGGACACCCTGCAGCCAATCAGAATCGAGTATTCACCCAGACCATGGTATAATATAATATAATATAATATGCGGACTGGGATTACAGCGTGCTGATATACAGCCATATTGCATGGCTACGTGTTTGATATTGAGTTTATTCAACAGTTTGACGGCACAAGTGAGTAAATAAATAAGAAACAACAACGGAGTGTCTTTAAACCACTCTTTTGTGCAGAATCACTTCCGCCATAGCCTGGAAATCTGGCGTCGACTAATGAAAATCGCCCAGCTCGAGGGGCGGCACCAAGCATACATTTGAAAATCTCACTGCACGCAATTGGACACCACCAATCACAACAATAAACCCCATACACTTAGCTACCAGTGGAGCTAACTGGTAGATTATACTCTTACCGTATAGAGAGCCTAAGTCCCTCCCCTCCGCTTCCGGCTCATGGGACCTTACTTCGGAAAAAATATGTATGGTAGTCAATGGCGAGAGACAACTTATCTTTTTATTCCGTCTGAACTGTGCCCTGAATTACACATATGGGGCCCTATTTTAACGATCTGAAACGCAAGTGTCAAAGCGCAAAGCGCAAGTAACTTTGTGGGCGGGTCTTGGCGCTGTTGCTATTTTCCCAGCGGGATAAATGACTCTTGCGCCAGGCGCAAATCTAAAATGGGTTGGTCTGAAGTAGCTTCATTATTCATAGGTGTGGTTTGGGCGTAACGTGAAATAAACCAATCGGAGCGTCATCTCACATTCCCTTTAAGAGCAGACGCGCTTTGTTCTAAAGCGGATTCCTATTATAACGGCGGATTTGCCAGACGCGCGCCAGGAGCGGTTCACAGCCGAGGAGAGCAACGCTCTTGTCAGGGACGTTTTGGATGGAGAAACCCACCCAAATTAACTTCGGTTAAAAAGGCGTATGATAATTTGGGTAAATGTGTAAGCTAGATGTATGCTTTTATAATAAATTGTCTATCTATCTATCTATCTATCTATCTATCTATCTATCTATCTATCGTAATAATGTATGATTTGCAAAAATGAAAACTGCTGCTTCTGTGTAGATGAGAATGCACACGCTACATTGATTATGGCCAAGCATGCGCCCTTAAAATAGCATATGAATAACATGCGCAACGCGCCACTGACTTTAAACTATTTTTTTCCTGGTTAGTGGCGCAATTGTTTTCTAAATCTGCAAAATAGCATGAAGGAACGTTTGCGCCGGAACACGCCTCCTTTTTTGCGCTGAACCGCCCAGGGAGCGCAAGTTCATTCCCTAGTTTAGCGACGTGCTTCTGTGGAGGGAAAAGCGCGCTTTGCGCGGGTGCAAAATAGGAATGATACATGCGTCAGTGTACAAAGTCAGTTGCGCTGGGTGCAAGATAGGGCCCTTTGACAGTTGAGTCCAAGCCTCCGTACTAATTCTAAAACATCACTTTAGAACGTTGAGCCACTTAATTGAAGCTTGGTGTATTATGTAAAGTAGAAGAGAGAGATTAAACGACTGGTTCTCGATTCTGATTGGCATTTTCCAGCCGTGCGATAACCGTTTCACTGTTTGTATTACTCCGCTTGCGGCGACTGTCATGACGGTTGAGCCATATTTTATTACCTGCATCTGATATAGCATTCATTCTTCAAGTCGATATCCATAATATCATATCCATTATAAAAAAATCAGTTTGAATGTCTGTTGAGGAAAGCGATTTCTTTGTCTTTGTCCTTTTAAAAGATTTCCCATGACAGCGCTAAAACAACTTCCTTGTTAACAACCATATAATGCTGCCATCTAATGGTGTAATAATGTAACTAACTCTCACTGAAGTCGAAATCGCAATGAAAAACGGACACTATTTCAATTTCAAATACAGCATATTATTTATATAAAACAATATTTATCATTGAACAATAATATTTAAATGAACAACAATAGCCATTATAAAAGACAGTAGTAAAAAACACAAGCAAACAATTCAGTCAAACGTACAAAAGCAGCACTCTAGTAAGCCCTAATGGATTTAAGTGAAATATAGCTTAATATAAAGTTATGAAATTTAATTTTCCCCTCAACCCAAATCGATTTGCTCTGGAACAAGTAATAGATTAATAAGACCAAAGATTGCTGTTTTGATATAACCCAAATTAATTATCCATCCATCCATCTTCTACCGCTTATCCGGGGCCGGGTCGCGGGGGCAGCAGTCTAAGCAGGGATGCCCAGACTTCCCTCTCCCTCGACACTTCCTCCAGCTCTTCCGGGGGGACACCGAGGCGTTCCCAGGCCAGCCGGGAGACATAGTCTCTCCAGCGTGTCCTAGGTCTTCCCCGGGGTCTCCTCCCGGTGGGACATGCCCGGAACACCTTCCCAGGAAGGCGTCCAGGAGGCATCCGGAAAAGATGCCCAAGCCACCTCAACTGACCCCTCTCAATGTGGAGGAGCAGCGGCTCTACTCTGAGCTCCTCCCGAGTGACCGAGCTTCTCACCCTATCTCTAAGGGAGCGCCCAGCCACCCTGCGGAGAAAGCTCATTTCGGCCGCTTGTATCCGGGATCTTGTCCTTTCGGTCATGACCCAAAGCTCATGACCATAGGTGAGAGTAGGAGCGTAGATTGACCGGTAAATCGAGAGCTTCGCCTTGCGGCTCAGCTCCTTCTTCACCACGACAGACCGGTACAGCGACCGCATTACTGCAGAAGCTGCACCGATCCGTCTGTCAATCTCCCGTTCCATCCTTCCCTCACTCGTGAACAAGACCCCGAGATACTTGAACTCCTCCACTTGAGGCAGGAACTCTCCACCAACCTGAAGCGGGCAAGCCACCCTTTTCCGACTGAGGACCATGGCCTCGGATTTGGAGGTGCTGATTCTCATCCCAGCCGCTTCACACTCGGCTGCAAACCGTCCCAGTGCATGCTGGAGGTCCTGGTTTGATGAGGCCAACACGACCACATCATCCGCAAAGAGCAGAGATGAAATCGTGTGGTCCCCAAACCTGACCCCCTCCGGCCCCTGGTTGCGCCTAGAAATTCTGTCCATAAAAATTATGAACAGAACCGGCGACAAAGGGCAGCTCTGCCGGAGTCCAACACGCACCGGGAACAAGTCTGACTTACTGCTGGCAATACGAACCAAGCTCTTGCTCCGGTCGTACAGGGACCGGATAGCCCTTAGCAAAGGGCCCCGGACCCCATACTCCCAGAGCACCCTCCACAAGATGCCACGAGGGACACAGTCGAATGCCTTCTCCAAATCCACAAAGCACATGTGGATTGGTTGGGCAAACTCCCATGAGCCCTCCAGCACCCTGTAGAGGGTATAGAGCTGGTCCAGTGTTCCACGACCGGGACGAAAACCACACTGTTCCTCCTGAATCCGAGGTTCTACTATCGGCCGGATTCTCCTCTCCAGTACCCTGGCATAGACTTTCCCAGGGAGGCTGAGAAGTGTGATCCCCCTATAGTTGGAGCACACCCTCCGGTCCCCCTTCTTGAAAAGAGGGACCACCACCCCGGTCTGCCAATCCAAAGGCACTGTCCCCGACCGCCACGCGATGCTGCAGAGGCGTGTCAGCCAAGACAGCCCCACAACATCCAGAGACTTGAGGTACTCAGGGCGGATCTCATCCACCCCCGGTGCCTTGCCACCGAGGAGTTTCTTGACTACCTCTGTGACTTCAGCTTGGGTGATGGACGGGTCCGCCTCCGAGCCCTCAGCCTCTGCTTCCTCAATGGAAGACGTGATGGCAGGATTGAGGAGATCCTCGAAGTATTCCTTCCACCCTCCGGTGATATCCCCAGTCGAGGTCAACAGCTGCCCTCCTCCACTGTAAACAGCGTTGGTAGGGCACTGCTTCCCCTTCCTGAGGCGCCGGACGGTTTGCCAGAATCTCTTCGAGGCCAGCCGATAGTCCTTCTCCATGGCCTCACCGAACTCCTCCCAGGCCCGAGTTTTTGCCTCCACAACCACCCGGGCTGCAGTCCGCTTGGCCTGTCGGTACCCATCAGCTGCCTCAGGAGTCCCACAAGCCAACCAGGCCCAATAGGACTCCTTCTTCAGCTTGACGGCATCCCTTACTTCCGGTGTCCACCACCGGGTTCGGGGATTGCCGCCTCGACAGGCACCGGAGACCTTACGGCCACAGCTCCGAGTGGCCGCGTTGACAATGGAGGTGGAGAACATGGTCCACTCGGACTCAATATCTCCAGACTCCCTCGGGATCTGGTCGAAGCTCTGCCGGAGGTGGGAGTTGAAGATCTCTCTGACAGGAGATTCGGCCAAACGTTCCCAACAGACCCTCACAGTACGTTTGGGTCTGCCGAGTCTGTCCAGCTTCCTCCCCCGCCATCGGATCCAACTCACCACCAGGTGGTGATCAGTTGACAGCTCCGCCCCTCTCTTCACCCGAGTGTCCAAGACATACGGCCGGAGGTCGGATGAGACGACCACAAAGTCGATCATCGACCTCCGGCCTAGGGTGTCCTGGTGCCATGTGCACTGATGGACACCCTTATGCTTGAACATGGTGTTCGTTATGGACAAACTGTAACTAGCACAGAAGTCCAATAACAGAACACCACTCGGGTTCAGATCAGGGGGGCCGTTCCTCCCAATCACGCCCCTCCAGGTGTCACTGTCGCTGCCCACGTGGGCGTTGAAGTCCCCCAGTAGAACGACGGAGTCCCCAGTCGGAGCACTTTCCAGCACCCCTCCCAGAGACTCCAAGAAGGCCGGGTACTCTGCACTGCCGTTCGGCCCGTAGGCACAAACGACAGTGAGAGACCTATCCCCGACCCGAAGGCGCAGGGAAGCGACCCTCTCGTTCACCGGGGTGAACTCCAACACATGGCGGCTGAGCTGGGGGGCTATAAGCAAACCCACACCAGCCCGCCGCCTCACACCATGGGCAACTCCAGAGTGGTGAAGAGTCCATCCTCTCTCGAGGAGTGTGGTTCCAGAGCCCAAGCCATGCATAGAGGTGATCCCAACTATCTCTAGTTGGAATCTCTCAACCTCACGCACAATCTCAGGCTCCTTCCCTGCCAGAGAGGTGACGTTCCATGTCCCTAGAGCTAGATTCCGCATCCAGGGATCGGGTTGTCTAGGCCCCCGCCTTCAACTGCCGCCCGATCCACTTAGCACCGGCCCCTTACGGTCCCTCCTGCAGGTGGTGGGTCCACGGGAGGGTGGCCCCACGTCGCTCCTTCGGGCTGAGCCCGGCCGGACCCCATGGGGGGAGGCCCGACCACCAGGCGCTCGCATACGAGCCCCAACCCCGGGCCTGGCTCCAGGGTGGGGCCCCGGCTGCGCCATACCAGGCGACGTCACGGTCCTCTGTTTTTTCTTCATCATAAGGGGTTTTGAACCGCTCTTAGTCTGACCCGTCGCCTAGGACCTGTTTGCCTTGGAAGACCCTACCAGGGGCATATAGCCCCAGACAACATAGCTCCTAGGGTCATTCGGGTACTCAAACCCCTCCACCACAGTAAGGTGGCAGTTCAAGGAGGGGAACTCTAATTAACAAATTAATTATACCTCATGTTTAAACACTATCTAAGAGCCAGCGGCAAATGCCCAAAGGACAAAGCTGTTCTCAGTGGGAACATGAGCGCTGAACCAGCACTGAAAGAGCGCTGAACAGCCGCTGACGGCCTGGAGCTCACATCATGCAAAAGAGTCTAAACGAATTGTAAAATAGGTGCTATGGTTTATGTGAGTCACATATTTAAGGTCTAAATAACAACATTCTCGCCTAAAAAACTACAGTGCGTGACAACAACAGTAGTATTTGTAAAAAATATGGTGGATTTGCTCGACCGGCATGACAGTCACCATAAAGCGGAGTAATAGTGAAACGGTTCCATTGCTGATACCGGAAAATCGCACAGCTGGAAAAGGCTCTCAGCCAATCAGATTCGAGAACCAGAAAGATCAATATAATATAATATAATATAATATAATATAATATAATATAATATAATATAATATAATATTTGCATTATACATTATATAATTTTTACTGGTGGGATTACCTCCCAGAAATCAGTTTTTGCAGAGTGGGATGTCTGTCTATATCTGTTCAGATATAAAGGTGGTGTTTTATAAAGGCCGTTATTTTCTTTAGCGAGCACCTAACCCTGAGCATATTTTTGCCGGTAAAATTTCATTTTAGCCTGGGACTGTCTATAAGCTTTGTCTGTGTACAGGGCATAAATGTCTTATTAAAATCTGAAAATTAAAATGACGGGTAATAATAGATTATGACAGAATTTTTACAACCCTGTACATCAAATTTTTACAACTCTGTCCATCAGATTGTGAAAGTTAAACGCAACCTTTGCTCTGAACTCTATATTTATGGCAATTATGTAAAATACAATTATCAGTTTTGGCAAAGAAATCACAAGCTTTTGAAAAACCTGCTGAACATATTAATCAAAGTCTGCTTTAAACATCTAGGCTATATGTTCCTTTCAAAGGAACCTTGGGATAATAAAACACTGAAATGACAAGCCAATTGTCCTGCTTATCTAAACATCTAAATATTTTATTATTTTGACACATTCATACACAAAGATATACTCCCTGAATAGCATCCTAATTCAGTCTATCATAATTGTTTGTGTTTGCACGGCACTTCTTTTCTTATTTCGTGGCACATGACAGAAAAAAGGAGAGAAATGTCAGCAGTAGTCATTTATTCACCCATTCACCCATTAAATCGCTAAGTGTGACAGACCTCTGACAGAAGAGGGGGAGATTTCAGCAAAAAAACAAAACAAAAAAAAAGTGGGTACTGACAGTGTGACAACCCTGACCAAAATCGAGTCGTTTCTGGGCAGCTAGTGAGACGTCAGCCTTAGGCAATAGAGCCAGAAAGAGAAACAACCACTCTCCACTTTGGATAACTTGAGTGTGTGTGTAAGAGGATTGTTCACAGCTAGTATCTACAATAAACGGGCCTATAACCAGCTGACAACCACGGGGCTGCATACAATGTATAACCTAAACAAAAAGATAAAAATAAAGCTGCTAAAGAAAGAAAGATCACTAAAACAATAGTATATTGTCATGAAACTATATAGGTGAACAGAAGGCCAATTACAGACTACAGCTACTGTAAATAATGTTGAGTGCCCGTTCAGAGTTCAGATTTGTCATTATATTTGCTCATTGTGTACAAAACCAAACCGAACAACTAATTGTTAATACGTATTGACAAGATTTTTGGACAATATTGCCAGCCACTACAATTGATTTGGATCTATTTGATAAAATAATATATGTCTTGTTTTATAATTATTCACCCCATTGTTTCTCACAAAGAGGCATTAAACCTGTGACGGTCATGAGTTGCTATAGGATGCACCTGGATGTGAGTGGCTTGGTTGTCATGGAAATTATGCATAACTTGGATAGCTATATCATCCCTTAAGAAATCAACCAATATATTTACATTTACACAAAACCTATGAAAAAGGGATTTGATCATTCAAACATACAGTAACTGGAAAAATATATATATTCTGAGAGTGTAAGTGTTTGGTGCCGGTGCAGAGAGAGTGAGGATTCAAAATGCGGAGTATATACACGGCTTTATTTAATAGAAAAATTAAACAAAAATCAACAAAACCACCCTGTAGGGGAAAACACTGACAAAACTGGGAAAACAGGGCTGGGGTAAAGCACGCAGGCGAGACAAGAGAGTGCAAAACTGGACCACTTAACAGGGTAACATACACAGAGAAACAACCACGATGAACCAGCACAGGACAGGACGCTTTCCGTGTTTTCGCTGTTTTACAGTAGGAGGCTGTTGGGGAGACTTATAAGGACTGTATTTTATACTATTGCTGGAACTACTTTAGTGTGGTAATCACTCTCGGGTGTCGGTCAGAACACATAAACCAGACCAAGATCTGAATGAATGGTGTTTAATGAATTGTTGCAGTAGACATGGGCATACAGTCTTCCATTCTGCATTTAGATGAGTGTATGTGTGGTTCTAAATGGAAACAAATAACATATGAATAACAGCATATGAATTAACTATTCATACATTCAATACTAAAACAGTAACCGATGCAATTACCATTAACAGTCAGATGCATACGAACCGCCGCTAGGTGGTGTCACGTGTACAGAAACGTGAGTAGCAGTAAAACATGTTACGGATAATATTGTAAATAACTACTTAAAGGATTCAAAGTATAAAACAATATAATCCACAATATAGATTAATAATATCTGCACTGAATGCATAACGTAAATATACATGGAGAGTAATGACAATAAACGAGGTGATTAGTACCATAACTAGCATCGCGTCAGTCAGACATTAGTGATAAATATCAAAATATAACACACAAACACGATTATCTTAATCACTAAATAGCAGATGAAGACAAAAACACTTACTATTCAGCAGTGACGCACACAATATTATCTAAACACTCTCCAAATGGGGAATAATCTCAGCCGCGTCGTCCTGTCACACATCTGCTTCAGAATCGTCCGTGAATCTGCGCAGAAGCAGAGCGCTACTCATTGCGTGCGCTCAAGGGTGCGTTAGAGCACATCAATATGCGTCAGAGGTGCGCATACACGACTATACAGTCATCTGCGTGACCTTTCTTACAGCCGCCCCCAAATGTGTGCAGCACATTTGTTTCTGAATAGGTGATCAGTCCAGTATCCGGGAACAGGCATAAGGGCTTAGTTATCATCTTCATCTGGAACCTCTGGTAGAACTATCAATCTGGCTACAGGTCTAGTGTAAGTTCTGTTGTTTATCCTTACATCCACTGTCCTTATGTGTCCATCTGCACTTGGGTAAACTTTGGTGACAAGACCAACCGGCCAACATGCTCTGGGCAGTTGAGGGTCCATCATCAGTACCACTGATCCTAGGGTCATTTCCGTAGGGTTGGCATTCCATTTCTGGCGGGTTTGCAGGTTCGGGAGATAGTTCTTAATGAAACTAGACCAAAACTGGTCAGCCAGAATTTGGGAATGCCTCCAGCGGCGTCTGCTCAGAAGCTCAGATTTAGGATAGACAACTTGGGGCAGGGACCCGTCCCGCCGCCCCATCAGCAGAACATTGGGTGTCACCGGATCAAGGTCCTTAGGGTTGGAGGACACATATCCCAATGGTTTAGCATTCAACATGCCTTCCACTTCCAGGAGAACAGTATGTAGCACTTCCTCTGTAACAGCTTGACTGCCTACCACTCGGTACAGTGCAGTTTTCACTGAGCGGATTTCCCTCTCCCAAGCTCCGCCGAAGTGGGGTGCACCAGGTGGGTTAAAGTGAAACTTTATCTTGTGTTTGGCAAGCTGGAGTCTGAGTTCTGGGGATAATTCTGCAAGGGCCTCCCGCATCTCTCTTTCTCCTCCACGGAAGTTTGTTCCCTGGTCAGAGAACAACTCGGCTGGTGTTCCTCGCCTGGCGATGAACCTCCTCAAGGCCATCAAAAAGGAGTCAGTATCCAGATTGGTAAGGATCTCTAGATGTACACACCTTGTTGTAAGGCACTTGAAGATAATTCCCCACCTCTTCTCAGTTCTCCTACCCACCTTCACTATAAAGGGCCCAAAGCAATCCATGCCTGTCGAGTAGAATGCTGGCTTATACAGGCGTAGGCGTGCTACAGGTAGGTCTGACATCTTAGGAACTTGAGGGCTTGCTTTCCATCTACGACACTCTGTGCAAGTATGTTGATACCGTCGAACTGCCTCTCGACCTCGTAAGATCCAAAACTTACGACGGATCTCTGCAAACACTCTCTCAGGGCCAGGGTGGCAAAGCCGGGTATCATAGTCTTGAATCAGAAGCTTAGTGGTGGGATGGCAATGATCCAAGATGATAGGATGCATAGCAGCCAGGTCTAAGTCTTCAGATTGCCGCAATCTGCCCCCGACCTTAATGAGACCATCTGTTTCGTCCAGCTCTGGAGACAGGGAAAGTAAACGGCTACTTCGTTGGACTGGTTTCCCATTTTGCAGTAGTCTGAACTCCTCTGCAAAGCTATCCAGTTGTGCCCCTCTCAGGATAAGAATCTCAGCTGTACGGTAGTTGTCAGCATTAGGGTTCCCACTCTGACCTGCCGCCCCGTGAAGCGTCTGCACTGTGGCCTCTAACAGTTCCTTCCAAGTGGTGTACTGATGCACATTGGGTATGTGCTGCTCTTCATCAGGTATGGTCGCGACTCCACAGAATACAGACTTGCGAATTTCTGAATGGCACTCCTCAACTACTGTTGCTGGCAGGGTTGGCCATTTATCTGGGCTTTGGAGGAGAAATGGTGGTCCATGGCTCCAACGGTTAGGCTTAACCAGCTCCTCTAGCTTCTTACCTCTAGTGAGATCATCCGCAGGATTATTCACAGAGTCAACATATCGCCATGAATGTCGATCGGTGAGCTCCTGTATTTCCGCCACTCGGGTGCCAACAAATACCTTAAACCGGCACGACTCAGATTGTAACCAGGATAAGACCGTAGTTGAATCGGTCCAGAGGGTAATCTGGCTTATTGGCAGGGTAAGTTCTTGCTCCATCAACCTACTGAGTTGAGCTCCTGTGAGAGCAGCACAAAGCTCCAATCTGGGCATTGAATGCAGTCGTTTAGGTGCAATCCTTGAACGGGCCACAACAAAGGAGAGATGAGGCTGATTTTGACTGTCTACTGCCCTCAGGTAAGCGACAGCTCCATATGCTTGCTCCGAAGCATCGCAAAACACATGTATCTCATGAGTGATGTTTCTCTCATCCATGGCAGGAGGTACATATGCTCGGGGAAAGGAGATTCTTGGCAGGACTTGTAACTCTCCCTCCCAGTCTCTCCAAGCTTGCAGCAAATCATGGGGCAGTAGGGGATCGTCCCAGTCCCTGTGTTTGTCCCAAAGCTGTCTCACTAGTATTTTGGCACGAGTGGTATACGGCAGAATAAACCCGAGGGGGTCATACTGACTGGCTAAAACCTTGTAGATGTTCCGCATGGTAGGAGCATCATAATTCACTGGTCGATGTTTGTACCTCAGTGTGTCTGTGGAACAATGCCAGCTGAGACCCAGAGCGGATTCAGGATTATCTGTTCGGTCGTGAGCAAACCAAAGTTCTAGACTGTCTGATCGGGCTTCTTTAGGTAGATGGCTGATGACCTCTGGCTTATTGCTGGCCCATTGGCGGAGTTCAAATCCACCAGAGGCTAGAAGCTCCCTTAGCTTATCTACCAGTGTTCGGGCTTGGTCAGGGGAGGAGAGGCTCTGCAGACAATTATCAACGTAAAAGCATCTCTCAATAGAAAACCTCACATCATCCTCTGGCTGGCTATGACTGATAACGTGGTGCTGCATGGCATAGGTGGCACAGCACGGGCTACACGTGGTACCGAAGGGCAGGACTTGCCACTCAAACACTGATGGACTTCGGTCTACTTCCATGTCCCGCCAGACAAATCTCAGAAGGGGACGATCTTCAGGGAGCAGGCGGACCTGGTGGAACATGGCTTTCACATCACCACTTATGGCTACGGTGTGTTCCCGGAACCGCAACAGCACTCCTAAAAGTGAAGGTCCTAAGGTGGGACCAGGTAACAGCCACTCGTTTAGGTTCAGACCTCGGCACTGATAAGAACAATTGAACACAATTCGGTTCTTATTGTTGTGGGTCACCATGTGATGTGGGATATACCATGATTCCCCTGACTGTGTCAATTCATGGGAACTCAACTTCTTGACAGTTCCTGCCTGGGTCAGTTTCTGAATTTCAGCACTGTACGCCTTGGCTCGATCTGGGTGTTTAGCGAGGCACCGTTCAGTGTTCCGGAGGCTGGGGATTACCATTTCCTTTGAGGCTTGGAACTGCGGCATATCTTTACGCCTAAGCAGAGGGGTGGCATAACGTAAGACTCCGTCCACCTCAACTCGGGTAGTCTTCGATTCAAGCATGTTAACAGCATATTGGTCTTGTCGAGACCTGGTGACCTCCTTTTCGTTCCTGAAGGGAAGTACGTCAACTTGCCACAGTTTCTCGACATTCCTGAAGAGCTCTGCCATTTGGGGAATGGTGGAGGTCAACAAACACTGCTGCGGGTGAATGGACTGCTCGACAAGTCTAGTGGGACCCTGCAATGTCCATCCTAAACGTGTCTTAAGAGCTGCAGGTCCTCCAGGGGGTCCTAACCTTACTGGCTTGATTGGTGTAATTAAGTGAGGGTGGTCAGCTCCAATGAGCAGCAAGGGCTGAACCTGCTCGAATGACTGTATTGGAAGGCCAACAAGGTGCTTGTACTTCTTCTGCAATTTGTCCATGGGGTAAGAGTGAAGTGCAAGACCCAGTTGTTCTGCGGTGAAGGCACCAGTGATGAGGAAGCTGTGCTGAGGCTTTTCGGCAGGTGAAATACGGAATGACACCATAGACCCGTGAAGGATTTGAATGTCATGACGTATAGTCCGCAGAGCAAGGTCTTCTGGCTCCCCTCGGAGGCCCAGGTGGCGTGCTGCAGCCGGTAGGAGCATAGTCCGTTCTGAGCCATCGTCCAGGATGGCATATGTGCTCAGGGTGTGCTTGCCATGGTGGAGTAATACTTTAATAACCTTTAATAGCACACGACTGCCATCTACTGGTCTGTCCACATACAGAACGTCCGAAGGTGTATTCACCAGACAGCTCTCCTCTTTGGTTGTCTTGATCACAGTCTTAGGTGTCATGGAATTAACTTCGTGCAGTACTGGTAAGTGTTTACCTTGACAAATGCTGCAGGGTTTCCGCAGGTTGCACTGCGCAGCTTGGTGGTTTCTAGCGCATCGCCAGCACCTTTTATTTGTACGGATCCACTCTGATAATTGGTTCTTTGTCAGTTTTATAACCTCTGTGCATTGGCTCAAGAAGTGATCTGAGTTGTTACAGAATGGGCAGTAAGACTTAATTCTGTTCTTGGCAGGGATATTCGCAGGCATTGGTGAAATTTCTCTCTCCGTCGCCTCTCTGGCTCCATGCAAGACGGTGGTGGTCCACTTCTTCTGGCGATGTTCCAGTCTAGGCCCTTGTCTCTCCCTGGGGATCTTCACCTGCGACGAACCATCATATTCCTGACACCAGGACTCATATTGCAGCCACTCAGAAAAGTCAGTCAGGGTATAGGTTATTCCTGGATGATGGACCTTGCTGCGCCGGAATTCAGCTCTCATCTCTGGCGGTAACTTACTCAACAGGCGAGCTACGTGAGATCCACACTGTAGCTCTATCTCTCCTTGGGAGCCAAGGGATTTAAGCATACCCACGAGTGACTGGATCTGTAGGGCGAACTTCTCGAAGGCAGCTTGATCACCGCGTCGAATATCAGGCGAGTCCATAACACTGGCTATTTTGTTCAATGCCATCTGATGGGGTTGGCCGAACTTCTGGTTAAGAGCAGCCATGGTATTGCTGTAAGGTGTGGGGGAGTTCAGATACGAATCTGCTATCAGCCTTGCCTCTTCCAGCTTCAAGTGATCCACTAGAATTTGGTATTTAAACAGCTCTGTCCCATCTGGGGGTAGTAAATTCTCCAAAGCTATCTTCAATCTAGCAAACTCGCTGGGGTCTCTGTGACTGAAATGGGGGATCGTTGGCATTGGACCTCGGTATGTCGGCTCAGAGAGTGGGACAGCCTGGTGCCGAAGATCAAGTGGGGTTCTTGGCTGATCGAACCTCTGCAGATACGGCTGGGAGATTGCTGCATGCTCACCTTGAAGGTTACTCTCGTACTGCTCTGACTCATAAGCTGGACCGACTCTGAGAGGTGGCTGAGGATGAAGGCTTTGTCTTTGACTTGAACGACCCAGATGCATTCTACTTGCCTGAGGATCTGAAGGTCTGGAATCAATGACAGGAAGACTCGCTGATGGAACTGCAAGAGGTCTACTTGGATGGCTGGCAACTTGCTTTAATACTTGCAGTTCACTCATCATCTTCTCCAGAATGCCCATGATGGGAGCATCGCCAACAGACCGTAGCTCCTCTGGCTCTGGCCAGGGGGGAGGGTCAGGCCAGTCTTCGTCGCATTCGCTGACTTCATCCCTGTCGAGCTCTGCACAAGGAGGAGGCACATATCTGTGGTCTAGGGGGGAGGTAGGGAATTGAGCAGGCATAAATGGGTCCGATGTACTGGAATGAGAGTGTGTTATAGCTAGTTGAGGGGTCTGCTGAAGACTGCGCACCGTCTCGGCGAGTAACTTCAGCTCCGATCTAGTCTGTCGGATTTCTGCTAAGGTGGCACTAAACTGCTCTTCACTGCTATGTAAAGGGTCTGCTTGAGAGGCTGGAGACAGATTTTGCAGTGTCGTAGACCAGACACGTGGAGCTGATTCTCTACTCCTTTCAGGATGTGCTCTTTTTGGGTACTGTTCAGCTAGCTGACTCTCAGGACCAGGTCTGTAAGTACGCTGTCTCAATTCAGCATATGGGTCTTCTTTTGTATAGCCAGCATCCCTCAGTGTCTGATGGTCGCTGAAAGGAGAGGGTGTCATCTTGGCGGCTCCCTCCTCATACGAATATAACTCCTCTTCTTGCCCATGCCTACTGATTCTTAATTCAGATGGATGTCGTGGTGGCAGCACGTACCCCATCTCATACTCGTCATAACGGCGTGGCGGATAAGTCTGACGCTTAGGTCTGGTTGAAAATCTATCATCCATCTTCTAGAGAGAAATTACCACACCTCCGGCTCGAAGGACCATTTGTTGGGGAGACTTATAAGGACTGTATTTTATACTATTGCTGGAACTACTTTAGTGTGGTAATCACTCTCGGGTGTCGGTCAGAACACATAAACCAGACCAAGATCTGAATTAATGGTGTTTAATGAATTGTTGCAGTAGACATGGGCATACAGTCTTCCATTCTGCATTTAGATGAGTGTATGTGTGGTTCTAAATGGAAACAAATAACATATGAATAACAGCATATGAATTAACTATTCATACATTCAATACTAAAACAGTAACCGATGCAATTACCATTAACAGTCAGATGCATACGAACCGCCGCTAGGTGGTGTCACGTGTACAGAAACGTGAGTAGCAGTAAAACATGTTACGGATAATATTGTAAATAACTACTTAAAGGATTCAAAGTATAAAACAATATAATCCACAATATAGATTAATAATATCTGCACTGAATGCATAACGTAAATATACATGGAGAGTAATGACAATAAACGAGGTGATTAGTACCATAACTAGCATCGCGTCAGTCAGACATTAGTGATAAATATCAAAATATAACACACAAACACGATTATCTTAATCACTAAATAGCAGATGAAGACAAAAACACTTACTATTCAGCAGTGACGCACACAATATTATCTAAACACTCTCCAAATGGGGAATAATCTCAGCCGCGTCGTCCTGTCACACATCTGCTTCAGAATCGTCCGTGAATCTGCGCAGAAGCAGAGCGCTACTCATTGCGTGCGCTCAAGGGTGCGTTAGAGCACATCAATATGCGTCAGAGGTGCGCATACACGACTATACAGTCATCTGCGTGACCTTTCTTACAGAGGCGCTATTACACATCTTCTAAAAGATTACTGAATCTCCTGATCAAAACACAGGTGAAGAAGAAGCAGAAAAAAAGAGATCTTAAATTCAAGCATATGCATATGTAAGATAACGCAATCATCAACATTAAACGGCATATAAATCAAAACTGCCAAATGTTTTTGAATGGGGGGCGATTTCGAACACAGGTAGATTAAATAGGGAAGGAAATTAGGGTAACCAGGGTGAGCAGGTGGGACAAATGAACCAGTAAAGACGAGACTGACCGAAGAGCACATGGCACACAGAAACAAACAAAAAGAAACAAATTTACAAACATGACTGAAGCCTTGTACTCACAAAAACACACAAGACAAGACAGAAGAGAACAACCAAACCAAAAGTCAAACTTAAAGTCACAAAACAAAAGCATGTATATCTGCATCATACATTAAGGAATGATAATGCAACCCGATATTATGGCAAATCGTACATATTTTACGAGTTGCCCAATTCGTATGAATTCGTACGAATGACCTACCCCTGACCCCATCACTGGGGTTTAAACAAATTGTATGAATTCGTACGAGTGAGGTTGTACGAATTCGTACGACCCACATCGTACTCACGTTGGATAATGAGAAATGCCTCTATATTTCCTTTTTTCAGGACAACTGGAATCTGTCACAGTAATTGTTACCTAGTTTTTCACTAAATATCATTGTTTTCATTACTGAGGGTGTTGGATATGAGCATCACTAAATCATGTAAGACTGTTAATTGGTTACAGGGTATATTTATAGACTAATGGAATTACTGACTTGTTATTGTATTATTGACTGAATTATTTTATGTTTTAAATCAATATCCATTGTCTATATTGCCACTTTACCTCTAAAAAAATGTGGTAATAAAAAGGGGAAAATTTCTAGGCCTACTATGATTGCCAAGACAGTGATAAACCTTAGAGCAGGGCGAGAAAGAAAAAGATATGAAAAGATGAAGAAAGATGATTGTAGGCTGTGACAGGAAGAGTGTATAGATTGGCTTAGTGTGCTCATGGCTTTTAATTTCCCTGACTGGCTTTCCACCCTCAGTGTGTGATGGATGAGAGGAGGCTTCAATCACAATTCACAACCTGATGAGACACATACATGCACCGCACACACACACACTGACAACACATCACACATACAATATAAATCCATGCTGTAACACACTGCCTTAAGAAGTTTGACAGTAGTAACTGCAGTGTGCTGACTGTTGTTCCAAAGCTACTGCAATTTAACACGTACTGTTACAGCACAGCATACCATAATATGCTGTTACGGGGACCCTTAATAATAATAATATTAATAAATCCCACAAGTCCTGGCCATTTTGATTTATGGACAGTCCTTTATTAGTCCAGAATAAACATTTACATATATGAATAACATATGAACCTATGAATAATTAACATATGAATAATTAACAGACTCATTTCTTGTGGCCTTCTAAAGATGGTCGGGGTACTTGCATCTCTAACCTTTCTAGCGCTCAGCGGAAAATTTGGGCAGCATATAACACATGACTTTCAGCACAGCATTCATCAAAACACCTTTTCTGCATTTTAATTTCTTAGAATCAGTGACACATTGGATGAGGTGATCTATCTTGTTCGATGGAGGGAGGCAAAGAGACGAAGACATGAATTCTGATGAGTGGCGGGACGGGCTCAGAGGAGGGTGTGTGGAAATGCTTGGAGAGGCCGAGGTAATTAGAGGTCTTTTAGAGTAATTATTCAGTCATAACAGAGAGGAGATGTTTAGTCCAGACCTCTCATGTGAAAACACTAAGGCACATACACTGATTATACACCATTACTGGGGACGACTCGCGCTGCAAATAACCTACAGATGTTTATGCTGATTTCTGCCTGTCCATGTGTGTATTTATGGCCATTCGTTTGAAAGCGTTTTACACTGGACATACAATGGATTTATAGATTTTATAATGGATTTCAAGCGCAACCCAGAGCAAAGCTAAACAAAAAAGTTCACTAAGGCTGCATTTATTTGATCGTATTTTTTTTTTTTTTGAGGAAAATACAGCAAAAACAATTTGAAATAACGTTTACAAATAACAACCTGTTGGCAAATTTACATAATTTGGCTGCTGCTACCAAGAGAAAGATTTTGTGTCCAAAATACTGTATAAAAAAATAATAATAATACATGAGAAGCATTGTCTCCTAACTTTAATATTTTTGTACATATTATACAATTTAAATATGGCAACCCTATTTTTTTTGCTATATGCATGATTATGTTGTTTGTTGTTTTATTATTATATTTGTATGGTAAGTGGAAGTTCATTCACAAGGGCAGTATGGTGAAGACATCTTAGGACAGAATATTGGAATAATGAGTGAACGGGAGGACCATGATGAAAATGTGCATGCAGAACTTTGCAGAAAGTTTCACAAATTTACAATAACAACAAATATTCTTCTTTTGGAGATACAGGGCACAATACTGAATGTATGAAAGTCAATGCAAAATTATTTTTTTATTTTTTTAAATGCATTTCATTGTCCCTTCAAGTGCTTAAATGTGACATGGCACTGGGTAGGCCATACTGTACAGCCTGTTACAGCTGATTAGCACCACAGCTTTTTATACAGCAGAGCGAATCCTGTAGAAACCTTTCGCCTGCCATCTGCTGGTTAGGGCTAAGTGGATGAGGTGATAATCCATTCACAGTCAATACATTTAAGAAGAGCAAAACAAGGGTAGATTTCCATATTACAGCTAAATGTGTTACTGGTGTCCTACAAGATCCTTCACAACATTAAAGTGATGAGGTAATGGAAAGAGACTGGAGGGATAGAAGAGACAAATGAATGATAAAAGGAGAGTAAAGGACAAGTAAAGTTTGAAATGAGAAATGAAAAAGTGAAAAAGAGAAGATGTAGGAGTGAGAGGGTGCATTGAGAATGATAATGCACCAGAAAAAGGCAAGACATGCCAGTTAAAAAAAAAAGAAGAAAAAAAAGAGTTACGTTTCCATGAGATGTCTTGATCCAAGCTTAGTCCCTTTTTTCTTCTGAAATTACGGATAACACTTTAGAATACAGTTCCGTCATGGAACAGAATTCTAAAGTGAAAAGCATGATAACTCTCTAGTAATGACTGAAGTCATTGTAAGTTTTGAGGGGTTTTTTTTGTAAGGTTCTGATAAGAGTTACTACATCCATCTAAAGGAACTACAAATTATTCAGTATTATTCAGGATCAGTATTGTGAAGATCATGGTTTCTCACTAGTAATGACTCAAGAGTTACCAAATCCATCAGGATAAATTACTATCTAAAACCTCTAAAGCTTACAATGACTTCAAATAATGAGTAATTCCTTCTGAATGATTTGATAATACTTGAGTCATTACTAGAGGGTTACCATGACCTTCACTTTAGAATTAATTACATTATGCATTAGTCACATTCATTATGAGCCTGTATATAGTAGTTCTTAGTCCTCTGGGAGATATGAAAAAAATAGTAGTTACTGATTAGCTAATAGCAAACTATACCACATTTAACGGAGAGCTATTACTTATTCTTTAATCAGTTTAGTAAATTGTAGTTAGAATGTTAATATTGCATTACTCATTTTTTCCTGTGTAGTTATTCTTTACTGACAGAACAGTATTCTAAAGTGTTACCATTATGTATTATAAGAGTTGTACAGCTCTCGTGAGCTTGAGAAGCAAATCAAATATTCTGTGTAATCTGTTTGAATCAAGAGACATCTTCTAACTAGAGACATTGAAAAAAGTAAAACTGTAAAATGTTCTTTTATTAAATATTTGCGACCAATTCAAAATGATCTT
Organism: Abramis brama; assembly: GCF_963993115.1. Taxonomy (NCBI): domain Eukaryota; kingdom Metazoa; phylum Chordata; class Actinopteri; order Cypriniformes; family Leuciscidae; genus Abramis; species Abramis brama. Next base: position 14,711,659 of record NC_139973.1, on the reverse strand, counting down.
CACACACATGCACGCACGCACATGTTGTGTAACTATGTGAAAAAATCACATAACACTTTTTTTCTCTGTTTGTGGGAAAATATTGATTGCCCCTTTCATTTTCACCCGGGGCAAAATTGAATTCTCTGCTTTGAAAATATTTGCCTCCCTTAAACAAATCAATTAATCTGTCCCTCCTGACTTACTCTCTGACTCACTGAATTTTTCTCTCTGTTGTCTGAAGTGGCCAGCACTTAAGAAAGCAGCTGCCTAACCCTATTAAGTTCTTCTGCAAAAGCCTGTTCTTTGGACTCCATTCAACTATAAGAACATGTTGGGATTTATCCAGCAAACTCCTCCCTGACATCTTTACATTACATTACGCAATGATCTGGGCACCACTGCTCCAATTACAAACAAGGACAGCTTGATCATTTGAACAAGCTCTACCTGAGCTTTAGAGGATAAAAGAAATGAAGGATATGGGGTAAAGAAGGGAATACTAAACACTCAGAATGCAGGGGCTTTGTTCTTACATATGCAGTTCCATGTGTTTCCACAGGGGGCCAGCAAGACAGCCACACAAATACTGTCTAATGCACTGAGTAATGTTTAGCCTTTCATTTTAATTCTATTTCATTTATATTTTTCTCTACCTCAATTATACAGCATTTTTGAATGGATGGATGGATGGATGGATGGATGAAAAAGGAAACTGGAGACTGAATCAAATGTAACTGATCTTGAATGAGAAATACAGAGTCTGTCTTTGTATGTCACATGACTCAATCAAATACTGCCCTCCCATGGCTTAACTCTGTAACCATCAATACAATGCAAAGGGAATATTATTCTTTGTTGATGACATAGTTTGTCACTAAACCCTCTCTTATACCAAAGCACTGAAAAGACTAAAACTATTCATATGAGCAGCAATGCAGCTCAGCATAGCCTGTAGTCTTGGCTTCAGTCCTGCTGTTTATATGCTTAAAGGCTGCACTAATGATGTGTTCACATAAAGATGAATAGATGGAGAAAAGACAAGAACTTAAACTTTCTTTTTCAGTATGAAGTCTGAACTTAGACCTGCATTATAGATATGCAGCCAGTTGGGATTTTCGAAAACATTGAACCTTGATTAATTATTAATAATATCAAGACTGCAGTCTTGGCCCAAACACTGTTGATTCTCTGCTATCAAATTTTAATGTTCTATCAGCCCTGTAATGTAGAAGATGGTGTGACCAGTGAGAAAAGAAAATAAAAGAGAGAGAGAGAGAGAGAAAAAAGATGCATCAGTTGACTGTTAGAGGCCACGGCAAATCTCAAGAGATACAAGAGCAGGAGCATCTGTGTTTCTGGGGCCAAGAAGTGAAAGCGAGCAGGGAGACCACCTGCAGGTGTGTTTGAGCATATGTATCTGCAGGTGTGTATGTTTTGGAGGGGTTCCTCTCTCACCTTTCCCCAGGGAGCTGGGCTCTCGTGCAGGGAAGACAGGATCTTTTATCTTGGCTGATGTCCCAATCAATCAGAGTGACAGTGATGGAGACCCCAGTAGCCAGACCCTCATACAGACCCAACTCTCCCATCTGTCATTATTAACCCCTACTGAGGGAGAGTTTTGAGACTTAACCACAACTATTTATTCAGTCAACATGAAAGAAAAACAAAGCCATTTCATGAAGATTATCTGCACAGTTGTTCAAAGGAGAAGGACAGAAAAAAAGATTTAAAAAAGAACCAGAATGTTCATCTAAATAATGACTTACAACTGCTTACTGTGTAACCAAAGAGGTGTAGAAAAAAATCTGAAGAATGTCAAGAATTATAGATCTTTTTACATCTCTATTCTGATTGGTCAATGGTGGGATTCATGCTGTCAAATATGATCTCTGGCACTGAGTAGGCTACAGTCGTCATGCACTCCCTCACTCTCATAGGGCCTGTCCAAAAACCCACACTCGCGATCTTTGCACTTGACTACTTGTCTACTTACACAACGTATTTCCTGCATTTGGCCCGTGTCCAAGTAGGAGTGAAGACTGCAAGTGCGTTAGAACATTTGATTATCAGATGGGACACACTTATAGTGTTGGAAAATTTAAATTGCTTACAGAGCTTTATTTTGATTTTCAATACTTTGCATTTTAAAATAAACTTCTAATTGCGTAGGCTACTGTCCAAATTTTGGTGCTTCTAATTAAGTGATAAAAAGCAGTTGCAAATGTTGTACAAAATACACATAGCGTATATCTTTGCACCAATAAAATGTGCAACACTTTATGTTTTACAACCAAATTATATGTTATCTCTAATTAATTTAAATACAGTGGAATGTTTTTCTCGAAATCTCACGACTGCAGGCACTTGAATTCCTGAACATAATGCATGATGGGATACGCTTTGCCTCATATACTCTCTGAATTGGTATTCAAGATAGTGTGGGTTTAGTGTGCGTTCACTTTGGCATTTTATGCGCACTTACTTCCTTACTTATGTCACTTTTTGAAAGCCAGTGAAAAATTAGTGTGTGGAAGGCTTACAAGAGAAAGAAAAGGCATCTCCAATCTGACATTCTTCATACTTTAATTCATATATGTAATGCAAAATCTGATTTTGCCAACCGATTTCAAAGATGCTTCTGTTTCTGCTTGCCAAGCGGCAAAAAAACACAAATGGCTGTAGAACAAATAAGCTCATTAATGCTGCCTTCAAATGCTTTCGGAATTTTCTTACTTCCCACTTCGAAGTCGTGATTATGAGCTCGTCACATTCAAGTGCTTTGCTGTCGGAAAGAACAGGAACCATGGAGTACAAAAGGTTTATTCTTGCCTATTATTTGAGAAAATTATATTAAAGCTAATTCATTGACAACTAAACATTCACCTATCGCTTTCATTTTTCAGTTTGCTGACGATTCTGGAATGTCTGTCAAATACAGGATATTTCTGTTGTGTATAATACATACAGTGCGCTTCAAATGATTATTCGTATGTAGGCCTAAATGATTATTCATATTTAATGGACTTCGGCGGAGGCAATCCTCCGCTGCGCGTCGAACGGTTTACGCCTCGCGGTCGTCCATTAATACCTGATAATGGACACCTCGTCGGGGCGGGCATTAACCCTTACGTAAATATGTGCTACTTGAACGACAAGGCAGGACGATGTTGTGGGAAAAAATAATAAAGAATAGGCTACCAGTCACAGCAGCAATCGTTCTCCCCTCTGCCATGTTTAAAGTTTGTGGCCTGCCCATCTCTGGAACTTACCCAGGTAGCAAACAGACGTTGGCCCAACGTTGGCCCAACGTCTGTTGTTGTGTTGGGCCAACGTTGGGTGCTGACGTTGGCCCAACGTAATTTTGACCGTTGGGCCAACGTTGGGCCAACCATGTTATTGGACGGCCAGCAGACCTTCTGCCAACCTAAAAATACCTTACCAACCTTCTGCCAACTTAAAAACCACTAAAACAACATTGGGCCAACGTTGGGCCAACCATGCCAGCAGACCTTCTAACAAATTAAAAAATATAGCCTATTTTAACCATCTGCCAACTTCATAAATAGTAAATCTGCAAACTTATAAATAAATAGGCTTTACCTACCTTACACTCAAATTTTAAGATTGTGACATGGCCTATTCATTGTTGAATTGCATTAAGAGACGGCACAACAGACAAACTGAATTGGTTATAAAAATGAACCTATTTGTTGGTAACAAAATTAACTTACTTATTGCAGTTTAATGCAGTTAACGTGTTGTGGTGCTGTTGTTGGAAAAACTACAGCAGACTACATTAGATAATACATTGGGTATCAAAATTATCCTCGAACTTCTCAGTGATAAATACGACATTCATGTCAAATACGGCATTCGTGTCCAATTTTTAACTAGGAAACTCGTATTTATGATAATTCCGATTGCATGTGAGGGCAGCATAATCTCTAGCTATTCAGTAAAGCTTTTAGAGAATCAGCTTAGGCCTACTATTGGTGCGTTCAAGTCCTCCTGGGAAGTTCATATTTACGAGCTGGGAAGTCGTGTTTACGATTATCGGGTGCTTTCTAGTCACTTTTGTTGGAGCGAAATGGTGATGTACCATCTCTTAATTAAGTATACACAAAAATACAGCAAGGTTTTAAACTCTACTTACAGGAAATTAAGATCAAAGATTGTGCATCAGGTGTGTTTTGCTTTTTTAGTGTTTTTAATTCATTTATGAAACCACAGTAAATTTTATCATTACATATTGTTATTACAAACCCATTATATTTTGTGCAGGGAATTAGCTTAATTTGTTGCCTGACAATATCACTGCTAAATACCTATAAATATTGTGGTATTCTTCAATGTTTCTCACTGACATGACCACTAACTTGTAAACATCGGGGATTAAAGAAAATCCCGAGCTTCCCACTCATATTTACGACTTTGTGGTGGCGTTCATGTGCGTTCAGCTTAATCTTTTTTTACATGACTTTAACACACCATATGGTGGCCATGACAACTTCATGTGCTCGCTGCTTCTCTTTAAAAAGCACTTTAAAGTTTCATCATGAATATTTAAAGCAGGATTCTCTAAAGCCGAAGTCCTTATAGTTGGGTAAACGGGAGATGTCAACAAATAGGCCTATATTTTTTTGTATTCCCATTTGCTCCAGGCCCCTTTTCACATTTCCGGGGTTCTCAGAAATGTAAGTCGTCATAGCATGTGTAAGCTTCTATTGTGCTGAGATGACAGTAGGCTAAACATAATTTTTGTATTACGATTTCCTGGAATATCAAAAGAAAAAAATAATCCATGATAGGGCTTGCACGACTTTCAAAAGTGATAAAATATCAAGATTATGTAGGTCAGAATAGAGAAAGATAATTTGCCATCATTCCCTCAGCCGTTTTATTAGAAACACCCTTCCAGCAGTGCTAATTCTTTCTTTTTTTTTTACATTTACTTCCAAGGTAAGTATAGCGTTATAAATGTGTATTCATTTTTTTTTTTTTTTTAAATATGAAAAACTTTACTATTTGATAACTGTGGATAAGCATCATAACAGTCAGTGAAAATGGTCCCCGGACAATAATGGACCTCAAGTTTTCACGCCTTAACTGACCATTTTCCCAGGCAGCTGATTTCCTATCTGTGTTTCGTGTCTTTGTATCTTTCATTGGATTCTTTACCATCATCACACACTAAAATAACTGAGTTAAATCAAAGCAGTAATGTTCATTTATTTATTTGTTCATGATTAAAGTGAAAGAGAATATGCGCTGAACAAAGAGAATATGCGCTGAACATAGACTGGCGCTGAACGAGAAAAGCTGAACGAAAGCCAATAACAGTAGCGTGCGGAACACCTCTATTTGACCACACTCATGCATTGCAAAGCGTAAAACACATAGGCCTACCGTGTGCTTCTCCAGACAAATTCTGTTTTTCTTGGGAATCTTCAGGGATTTTTCCAATATTTCTCAACTTCCATACTTCATTTCTCCTTGTCCATATTTGATAGCCTAATTAATAAACATAAGTTGTGGTACCATCGAATGAAATTTAAGTGTGGGCGGAGCTACCTGGCGTGACACGGCAGAAAAAAAAAAACAAGCAACCAACTAAATAGTGTTGCTTAAATTGTCGCAGTTTTTCCTGGTTAATGTTCATAAAAAATAATGAATTGAAAAAAAATAGAATAAACAAACACTGCATTGGTCCGAATACAATAATAGGATGTTCTCCCTGCCTGTCAACATACAGTATGTATTTCATACCTCCTTGCACCCAGTTCACAGTCTGCAGTTTACTTAGTTTCTTTTAGGTTCAAGCCTTTCTAATGACCCTCCAGCCACAGTTCACTCACAATTTCTTTCAGATCCTTCCTTCCTTTCACCATTTCCTTGGCATGCAGTATTAGCCGAGCTGAAATCCCAATACCCCAGTCTATTTCTCTTCTCCACGGGCTAATTTATTGCTCTCAGTAACTGAACTTTCACACTATTTGCCTGGCAGGCAACATCAAGTCTGCGCACTGTACAAATTATGTTGTACATTCATCACACAGAATAAGGCTCATTAAACGTGGCACGTGGTACCACAGAGAGCAATTACCCTATAATGCAGCTTCCACCATTCTTCTATGCCATACAGGTAAAACTAATTGCTAACATCTAATATCAGTTTGAACTGATCAAAGCATTTATTATGTATCCTATTATCTATTCTAGAGGACCCGAGAAAGTTTGGAGGGTTAACGTTCAACGTGGCTCATGCTCGTAAATAAGACACAATGATTCATGTATCTGCGTTCAGACTTGTCACATTTAAATTGAATCAATAGGCAGTGAAACCTCTCCTTCCTTTCAATTTCTTCGAGAAAACTTGGAGGTGAAAAAAGTGAGAGAATTGGGGAAAATAAATTCTGAAATAAGGGAGAATTATTGCCCCCCTGAGGCCCTGCCCTCCTTCGCTTTTCTTCTGAAATCCATTTGGCCTGGTCCCCCCATTAGGCTGGTTGTCAGGCAGTGGATGCTGGGATGGGCGGCTGTGTAGAGAGAGGCAGGAATGGAATGAATTTACCCGGTCATGTAGAGCGGGTGTCAGAGAGAGACTCAGCCAGCAATCCATCAGTGGCACCAGCGTCCTGTCAGAGGGGGGAGGGGGGAGAGGAAGCGACACATTGGGTCAACAGAGGATCTTCGTTCTCCAGCGGTTTGCATGCCGTAGGGAGATGGTAAGCCAGGGGGTCTGAGGAGCAGGTTTAAGTGTGCACATTTTAGGCCTGCTAATGGAAAACTGGTAAATGAAGGCAGGACAGGATCCAATTATCCCCTATGGTGGGCACCTTTTAAGCAAGCCAGCTAACCTTTGACCCCCTTGTCTTTGGCCTCAGGGCATACTGCTCTCGAACATAACCCATCTGAAAAAAACACACACACACCAGAATGTAATGGGCTTCATTATTGCCACCTTGTCAGTGCTTAGCCATGGCATGCTATGTCTATTAACATGGTGTATACATCCTGTGAGGACTGTCTTCTACATTCATTAAGGCAATAAATTCCCTGAAACAAGCTTATGACAGGTGGGTGAGCAAATACCTATAATAACTGTCCATAGGGATCCATTCAGCATGCTTAAATGAAGGGGAAATGGAGCTGGGAGGGAATTCCTCGATTCTAAAAGCTAAAATATGTCCAGATTTCCTACTCCACATTTAATGGATTCAAATACAACTGCCTGATGGAAAATACAACCTTTCTTATGGATGGACTAAATATTTTAATGGGCCAAAGAATGTCCTGATAAAGTTTTCGTAGAGCTTTAGACAACCAACTACTTAAGATACATTCTTTACTCAATCTATATTGTAATAAAATGATATATTTAATTATATTTTTCTATATTTCTTTGGGTTTCGCTTATGCTGATGAGTACTATACTTGAAATTCATTATTGCAGTACTGTACTGCTGCTCATATTGCAGTATTGTACTGCTGCTCATAGCTCAATCATTTCTGTGGTACATACTGGAACTGTAACCTGTTGCAATGTGTTTGAGTGGCCTGACATTAAATCAGTTTGTCTACGCAATGGAGGACGGGAGTGTTTTAAAAACTTGTTTGAAAACACCCATTATTTTTTGCAATTCTATTTTGTGCTAACAGTTAGTTATGCTCAGTTAGGCTCATTTAACAAGCATGAAAACATTGTTTAAACCCTTTCCAATAAACATCTGTAAAACTTATGTGGATTTTACAAATGTATCTTTAAAAACCTGAAAAAGGGATGTTTCTTTTTTTTTTCCTGAGTTTATATACTGTAAACAAAAAGCTGTTGCATGCAACACTATACATTTGCTGTTAATTGCAACATCCGTTAGGCAAATCCATTTGCATCAACCTAATGCTCTAGTCAGTGAATAAATGCAAACCACATGTGAGTTACTTAAAAAAGCTTTATTATTCATAAGGTAGGATTAACAACAAACATGCGTCTTACCACAATAGAAAATTGTAAGATATTGCACTGGTTTAACTGTAGAAGTTTTTTTCTTTGCCCATTTCTTTTCACTTGTGTCTGTACAAGCACACTGTCTCATTTAGTCTTGGACAAAGCAAGACGGACACATGGACAGTGCCCTAAATCCATACCACTATATCACCATAATTGAGTGTCAAGTCTTAAAATACAAATAATATTTAGTCATCGTCCCATTCATCTATGCGTCATGTCTAAGGCAATGGCCATTGCACACCAAATAACTTCTTTTCATATTAAAGACACTCAGAACACTAGACTTAAAAATATTTACATTAAAGTGAACCATCTCATCTGTGCTGCCATTTGGGTCAAACACAAAGACACACAGACATAAGGAGAGGGCAGTGGTTGGACATGGAGTCTATATGGTTAGATGCAAGTCGTGTGTGTATGTGTGCTCCAAAGGTTTTCGTTCATATAGAGCCAAGCTATACCACAGGTGAGAGGTGGCGGGTGAATTTGCTCTAGACGGTGTGTGAGATTACATTTCACTAGCGCGTGCATGGTGGTATGTGGCTGCGGGACATTGATGGATGACCACCACAGGCATTCTGATGCCTGACTTTACCTCAACAAATAGCCCAACCATCATCATTATCCACATCACGTACACGAGAAGGCAGTTAGCGCTCTTTCACAGCCCTCGGCAGCTCAGAGATGAATTTAACGCATTTTCACACGAGAAAATTACAATGCTTTCCTTTTTTGTGAAAAGCACATATATAATGTAAAGCAGGTCATCAGAAACTACATGTAAAAAAATAAGATACTAGGAGTGAATGCAACAGTTACTTAATGTCTTCACACCCTGTAAAATCTCAAACGCAGTGCAGCCAGAAAGGAAATCACTAGTGGTCTGCTATCATCTAAGCAACGAAACGTGCCTGAGCACTTGCGCTATACGACACATTATGTAGACATAATACGCTAGTGTGCCATTTACAAATGTTCTCTCAAGGTTTAACACATGTAAACATTTAAGGGCAGTTTCTCTAAGCCCAACACATTTAGTTTAAATGGAGATTCAAGTTCTCTGGGTATGAGAATGTAACTTTGGAGTAGGATTGAGTTGTAATTCATCTCTTGTGGACAATGTTAAGGCCTTGGTCTTTTTTTAATAACAGTGTATTCATGCCTTGGCCACTAGTGAGTAAGATCGATCAGTGTTATCTAGACGCAACAGGGCAAACACAGTATTAAACCTGACTGCCCACAGATGCATTTCCAACTTGATCCAAATGCCATTCTCGCTACAAGTGCATTTTTGTCACTGATCATGGTGCCCAGGTTAATTAGGTTCATCAGGAATTAAGCTTCAGGCAGCAATGCGATCAACAGCTCCATTCCCTAAAGAAGCATAAATGTGCAAGACATCCATTCACATTTTATATGGACAAAACATGAATAAGGTTATAGTGTAACTGTACTGTACATACCATCATCACGTGACTTCAAATCACAATCAGTCATAAAGTCTAACCAAAAAAAACACATCACTTTAATTTTCCATATGGGCAGGGACAAAGTAGCACAGTAGATGTTGGAAATAGCCTAACTTTTGGAACTGACTTTCTGAGCAACGAGACCCCTTTTATATTAGTGGCAAGTGTTGAACTTTAAACGTTATGCATAAATATTGAGTGGTAAACTGAGCAGAAACACAATACAGATGATTGGTTTCGATTAGAAATGCAAAATGTGATAAAAACAATTATAGTTCCACAGGTTAAGCTTTGAATACAATATGGTGTTAACACATTGTAATGTCAAGATAATATGAAAGCGTACCACAGTCTCATTCACTGGTCAAACCCCTCAAGACCCCAATTGAGTCTGGGATCTAACTGGATACTGTATTTATTGGTTTTCATATTAATTACACACAAAATAAAAAGGGTTTGTGCAAATACATCTTTGCCTGGTATATTTCAAAGAGCCGAGTCAGACAGAGCTGATATGGCAAAGACAGGACACCAATTAAAAACAAACTCCCATTGTTTAGGGCATAAAACTAACAAAGAACAGACTTTTTTAAAATATACATTATATAAGAACCCACACTCAAACATGCTCTATACATAGACACAGACACAGACACACACAGACACACACACACACACACTCTTTACAAGTCTGAAAGGAAAGGAAAAAACGGGGAAAAAATTAGGCAAACAAATATACAGAGACAGCAAATTGGTCCAAATATTAAAATGAGAGAAAATAAAATGGTCCGCTTGGAATTTTGAACAAAGACTAAACCAAAAAAGATCTAAACATAATGATGTGCAAGTTACTTGCTCTTGCAGTAATGTCTTTAGCTACGATATTATGTAGCTTTATTGGGATGTGAATGATGGCCAAAAATCACATGATTCATTACACATAGTAATTCTAAATAATTACAAATAACATCTTTAATTCTGATAAGAAACAGAGTAACATGTAAAGATGCAATTCATGCCATTAATGACCATCATTCTTCCACAATGTACATCCAAATTTCAGTTACCATGTACAACATTAATGATGGCGGTGCCATGGGAAAATCTCAGGTCGATTTTCATAGACATACATCTCACAGCTGTTTGACACAACTGAAAAATGAAATGAGTGAGAAAGATGTGAGAAACCTGGTGTGTTTGTAAAAATTGCTTGGGATACGCTACTCTTATTGCTGCTATGTGTCTTCCTTCAAAGATGAACAGGCAGAAATAAATACAAGTGTAATGTTGAGGTGTTGCTTTAAGGCACAACTATAACTACTACAACAGAAGATTCTTAAAGTAATATAAAGATAATATGAAGAGGTAATACACTGTAAGTGGATAGGGTTTCTGGTTCTCAGGGTGCAGAACCACACATTTTTCCAAGTTTTCTATCTGCTGAGAAAAATACTTAAAAAGGAGGAACAAGAAAAGCAAAACAATTACACAACCTCACAATTATTTTGTGAATGGCAGAGCATAAAAGCTTTTGGGCTCATCTGTAAACACCTCTATCTCTTCTTCTGTCTTATCTTTCCAGAATCTTTTCACAGGGATACTGACATTAAACAGGACAACTACTTTGTGTTAAAATGTCTGTTAATAGGCAAGTTAAATTAAAGCTGGAGAAAATGGGTCTTTATGCAAGGCTGCTACGTTGTCTTGTTAGATTTATCTCGTGAAGTAGTGGAATTGGGCTTTGCCTGGGCCCGTGATTGTGCTTCAGACCTAGGCCTTGGTGTGGTGCCACTTTGTGAAGTCCCTGGTCTTTCCTGATTCTCTTCCCCAGCTTGGGAGTTTGGAGGAGCTGGCCTTTTTGAAGTCTCTTGGACCTCTAAAGACCTCTGAGAAGTTGAGGCTGGCTCAGATTTAGATAATGTTTGTTTAGAGGGAGATTCAGTCAGCCTTGAAGACTGGGAGCCAGAAGCAGCAGAGGGACTCGAGCGGTCAGGAGAATCAGGACGCTCCAGACGACATTCTTTTATCTTTGGGTGGTTGGCATCTACCTGGGGACGCTGGTCCTTTGTCCGCTCTGAGGCCTCTTTAGTACCTGCGATGTTGAGCTTGACAGGGCCAAGTACACTCTTAGCAACAGTGGCCAGTTGAGACACAACTTTGTCCATTCCGCTCTCAGAGGCAGTGGATGCAGAGGCGGTAGCAGCAGCAGTGGCTGCAGCCTGTCTGCGGTTGTCGGCCTCCTTCATCTCCTTAGTGATGCCTCCGGTTGGTGTGGTAGCAACAGGGGTATCCCAGGCTACTACAGAAGCAGTGCTAGAATCCATTCTACCATTGGTTTTGGACCTGGGCTCAGAAGTTTTGAAGGTCCTCCGGGGATCCAATGGAGGTGTGGTAGGTTTGACAAAGGGGTCTTTGCTGACAGAGGTAAAGGCGCTGCCGTGGGTGGAAAAGGTGCTGGACAGAGGGCTGGGTTGAAGTGGAGAAGGCCTAAGACTACAGTCCTGTACCTTTGACTCTTTCTTTATCGAGTCATCCGCTAGCGTTGAATTGGAGTCTTGGGCCATAGTAGAGGTTGTGGGATTCTGTTCTGGGGGCTTGGCTGCAGCTTGCATTGGCGGTGAGGTTGAAGTTTGTGTCTGAGATTGAGTTGTACTTTGGCTTTGTATCTGTAGTCCTTGACCAGGCTGAGGTGAGCCTGGTGGTGCAACTGTTGAGGGCATCAGTCCCAGTGTTGGTGGAGCTGCTGGTCCAATCCTGATGGTATGGGGAGAGGCCATTACAGTAGTAGGCCTCAAGATATGGCTAGGAGGAACGTAGCTTGTCCTGCGTCCATCTTGGCTGTCTTCTGACCCTTCGTCTGTCTCATCCTCCGAGGAATCCACCTCGTGGATGGCATCTTGCTTTTGAAGAGACTCGCGGCGCTCAGCACGATCCTGGCGTATGGCAGACAGCTTGTCTTTCAGTTTACTCTTCCCAGGAACAAGTCCCAGAGTTCCAGTTCCAGATTCAGGACCTTCTTGCCGACCCAGTTTTCGAACTGAACTCTTCTGCAGGCTGCCCTTTTCTGCAGGAGACACTCTTCCTCCCATTAGAGTCTCACTGGCTGATTCCTGCAGGCTCTGTAGACTAGGGTCTCGCTGTAGCATCTCCTTTTTAAACTCTGAATGTGAAGTATCAAGACTGTGTTTGCGGCTGGCCCCAACTGGCAGTTTTTTATCAGCAGCAGAGGAAGGAGAAGGTGAAGAGGATGAAGAAGAAAGAGAAGCTGCAAGTTTCTCAGCCGACTGGACACGTTTGAGTAGAGGAGAGCGAGGTGGATCCGCACTCTTAGGGCGGGATATCTGTCTTACTAAGGGAGGTGAAGAGTGGAGTTTGACAGGGAAAGACTGGCCAATTGAAGAAGTGAGAAGTGCGTGGCTTGGAAGAGGTGAAGGAGAACGCTGGGGGGAGGTGTTCTGAGGGGTGGGCGACGGTGTACGAGCCAGAGGGGATAAGGGGATGTTGCCTGCGGACTTCCGGCGGGGGGAGCGGTACTGGCGCTGCAGTTTGGGGGCTAGACCATGCAAAGAGCTCGGTCTGATCTGACCAGAACTGGCAGGAGAGTTTGGCACACTGGAGCTGGGTGAGCTACTTTGGGATGAGTTCCCACCAACTGCATTAGAGAAAGAGAGGGTTAAGGTTACAGATTAACTATTAACAAAACATTTATGGAGATGAATGGAATTATTTTAGAAATTATATTGATGACGCCATGGGGAACTAATACACAATATTTTAAGATGCTGCAATGTAAAATTGAATACTGTTTGCTATCTTCATTACTGTATGTAAATAAAGATAAAGGCTTTACCTGAGTGGGCAGAGTCAGGTGTGGAACGACAGCCTTGTGTGGGTGAACGAGGGGACATGTGAGTGGGAGACCCCGGGACACTGTCGCCAGATGAGACCGATCGGTTCAGAGAGGACAAGCTGCGACTGGTGTGGAGAAGAGTAGCCTGCTTGGTGATCTTACGGAACAGGGAGTTTTTCTTCTTACTGTAATGGATAACCATATGCAAACCATAAATGGGACAGTAAATGAAAGCCTGAGGAATTGAAATCAGAGGGACACAAGTATTTGGAGGATGGTAAATGTTATACATCACCTGTCTTGTCCTTCTCTGGTTTTCGTTCTTTTGTTGCGGCGGGCCATTTTGGACTTGTAGCTGGTTTTGCGTGCAGGGCCAACCTTAATAGATGTATTCTCAAAAGGCGTAGCAGAGATGGACACCTTATTACCACTCTGCAAAAAAAAAAAATATATATACATATTCTTAATACCAATAAATTCAAAAGCAACAAGGCTCATCAGATTATGGCTGCCAATGTACCTTGAGAATGAGCTCTACAACTTCTGTGTGCACAAGTCCATGGACAGGCTCTCCATTAACATATGTAATAAGATCTCCCTCTCTCAGTCCAGCCTCATGAGCAGGTCCTCCATCCTCCACGTGCTGCAAAGCAATATGTTAGAGAACTCAAAACCACAAATTGGTGCGATCTAACTCCATCATGGAGAATAATTGTAACTGCCGTACTCACCCAGACCATGTGGTGCACAGTATAAATGTCTGTGTCTCCCATGTAAACCCTGATGGCACGCAGGGTAAAACCATATTTCTTGCCGGCTCTGTGAATGACTATGGCGGGTTTAACACTGCAGACAGCTGGGGACAGGTCTCGGCTGGGAGAGGAGTCACGTGACGAGGGGTTGGACGAAAGAGAATGAGGGGACATGGGACTGGCAAGAGGAGAGGCACCATGGTGATCTGAAAGAGAAGAAAAAATAATTTGAACATCAGTTAAAGTGTGATAGCCACACACATTTCTTCTAAATGATAGGAGACAGCCAATCCAATCAAGAGACTGTGATTTTGACTAGTAGGACATGTTACATGTTAGTGTAAGCAAAAGGTTGCCAGCCTATCATCATATATCATCATGTTTGTTCTAGGGCTGTCGATTTAATGTGCTAATTTAATTAATTTGTTATGGGAAAAATAACATGCTAATATTATTAATGCATTTAACGCACCTGCCCTGCATAGTTCACCTTACATTTTTATACAGTTGATTGTTGACGAACATGATGCAGGGCAACAACTCACAGTGTGATGTAGCCTATAGAATGCAGTTAATGCCCCTAAAATTCAAGATATCAGGGCAAAAATACCCCTGTATAAGTTTTGTCTCATATTTATATCATGGTATAGTTCAGCAATATCACACAAGTGCTGTTTTTGTCACGAATAGCACGAGTGCAAATGTGATATTGATTTTATACACCAGTTCAATAAATATTTAATATTGTGTTATATTTTAGACACAATATTGTTTAGACACAATATTGTCTGCTTTTGCTCAATTTTGCCAACAAAATATTACCTATAAAGCCAGAGCAGAACTGTTGTGCGTCCTTGAGCAAAACACAGAATTGTTTTGTTTCCGAATTACGTTTTAAGCGAATCAATCGGGTAAACCAATGATTTCAATGGCCCATTCATATAAAAGCCATTTACTTAATTCCTGAATGAATCAGCCATTTGAACGAATCGAATGAATGACTCAATGACTTACTCATTTAGACATTTACCGCAACATACTGGCAGTTTTAGTTTCTTTAGAGTATAATTTCACTAAAATGTGTTTTTTTTCATACTTCCATATTAATAAAAACCCATTAAAGAAAATTATGTCATCACTCACTCTTATGTCCGTTGAAGCCTAAAAGTTTATGTGTAATAAATTCTATGTTGAATCAAATAAAATATTTTTTTATTTTTTTTATCTACTGTTTGTAATGTCTATTTGATGCTTTTCTCATTTAACACAATAATGGCTTTATCTTTTGGAGGTAATTTCTCAGTCAAATTTGATCTGCGGTTAGTTTGCAATTATTACCAGGGGGGGGGATTTTAATATGTTTTAATATGCAAATTACACATTTCTAAGCGCTTTATTATACAGAAATTTGCTGTTGTTGCTAAAACAACACGCTCGCCAGATTGTTTATCTAAATAGCCCTATGTTGTTATAAATGACTGTTTACCAGGTATGCGGCGCATCCCATGCAACAAGAGATTAACACCAGGGCTCCAGACTAACTTTTCCACTGGTTGCACTGGTGCTACCAACTTTCTCAGTTGGTCGCACCAGCTTATGATTTGGTCGCACCTTTTTTTTTTTTGCTACATGCATGCTGATGAATAGTGGTCTTAATTTGCGTACCCTAGTTTTGCAGTGATGTAAAAAGCCTGACAGTGACACAAGACCTCATGTTAGCAAAAAGTTTTAATCTTTTAACTCTCAAAAAAAAAAACTATTAAAAAACATGTATGTTCTTTAATGTTTGATTATAATTTTACTGTCTTCACATAGGGACGGGAATTGATAAGATTTTATCAATAATAATGCCACTGACGATTCTGATTATCAATCCGATTCTTTAACGATTCTCTTATCGATTCTTGGTAGCACTGCATGTGTGGAAAAATGTAGTCTTGCTTTTCAAAAAAATAAACAAGTGGTTTTATTTATTTTAAAGCTTAAGCTTGAGTAAGCAAACTGTACTTTTTATGTAATTTATGTAATAAATAGAACCTTATTGTAAAGTGTTACTGATTAGTAGTTATACACCGATTCAGACGTCTCCTGAGTTCACTGTTGGAAAAATCAGTTGTTTTAACCATTCATTAAAATTAATCGGTTCAAAGGAGTCATTAGTTCGCGAATTGGACGTGTCATGCGCGTTGTGTGATTATCTCAGCAGTTAGGACATGGACATCCAAGATTTCTGTCAACACAGAAAACATTTCATCGCTGGATAGTTTTTTTTCGTTTAATTAAAGTGTTGTTTTATGTCAGCTGAATGTCCGGAACGCTTTTCAGAGAAGATAAGGCAACTTATTTAGCACAATTCACACCAGCGGTAATTCAGGAAAAAAATCACTGAATGCTCCACATGAAACTTTGGTCTTCCGACCTTTTACCACCGTGTCGATTTATTTTGATTAATATGCGCGAGGGAGAGAAAGAAAGACAGCGCTTAGTTTGGAGACGGTGAAGTCTTGTTTACAAGCGCGGCAGTTCATCTACATTACTCACCGATCAAATAAGACTTTGGCGGGACAAAAATTAACTTTGGCGGGCGCTAAAACAAGTTCAATGCAGGAAAATGCATGCGTTAGTTTACATGAGACTCGCACGGTAGCCAGGCATCTCATCCAATGGCGAGCTCAGTTGACGCTGTGTGCTTCAAGATTCTGACGCAAGTGCTAAGATTCCGATTGGCCAAGAGAAATGTCAATTATAAGAATTATCCAATAATGTTTCGCAATTCTAGCCTGCAATGCATGTTACCCCCCCTCTCCGGTTCTACGTGATTCACGTAAATGACCCAATTGACCAAGAAAACTGCGATTGTCGCCGAAAAGCGACAAGTTTGCAGGTGTGATTACGAAAATTATGAATAGCTTGACAGCCCTAGTTTGTTCAAGGACCAACAAAAGATATTGATCTAGAGACGTCATGCATGGCAAAATCATGATGATCAATCATATGCACTTACCAGCAGGAATCATTAGTGAGAGGGTAGTTGCTGAGGCTGATTTGATGACTTTGTTAAGAGGTCGTGATGCGTGTTTCTCTGTATCTCCTGATAGCAATCTGTGGCGAGCTCTTCGAGCCGCCAAATCACTGATGGCTTTAGGAGTGGAGTTTTCAGAACTTTCAGCACTGTAGCGAGAAGCTCGATCCAACACATCAGCAGAACTACCAGCTGAAATCACACGCATGCACATAAATTAAAAATAAGAGATGTCAGAGATATGTATATAGAAAATGGCAAACTATCAGAATGATTGAATATGGTGTTACATGAAATCATAAACCCCAGTCATTTTTTGCACCTTTTTATGAGACATTTTTACGCCTCATTAAATCTTTGACTTGTCTTGAAAATCTTTTGATTTTTTTTTTTTTTTTTTGCTAAAGCTAGAACAGATACTCCCCAGAGTAATTCATAAAGACTGACGTGTGACAGTGGATTGGCTGATCTGTCTGGAAGTGGAGCCTGGTGTGGTGGGCGATTCATCCAGCCTGAGCTCTCTCTCCACAGGGAGCTCTGGAATGGCCTGAGGCAGATCTTCCACACGAGGGCCCCTCACAGGGGTCTTCCTGCCCCCCACACCGCCATCCTCTTCACTGGAAATGGCGAATCGAGGCATTTCGATGATGGCTGAGCAGCAGCGGCGACGTACCGTCAGAGGTGGGCTGGAATCACTCTCAGTGTGAGACGACTCGGAAACAGAGAGACGCTTCCTTAAGCTGCATAAACATGTTTATGACACAATGTTGGACAAATAGTTTTTGTTATTTATTCATCAGATTGATTTGAGGTGTTTCACTCACATCTCGGGCGAGCCAACCAGCCAGCTCCGGTCTCTAGACTTTAGGCCACTGAGACTGTCGATCCGTTCTCCTCCTTCTTCACTCAGACTGCGCTTAGTGGGAGGAGGGGTGCGCTTCTCCTCATGCAAGGAAAGACGCTCCATACTACTATATACCTGAGAGAGGGAGATCGATGGGGAGAGATGAAGACAGATGAAGTTAAAAAAGGAAGAAGAGAGAGAAACAGAAGCATCACTGAACTTTGAAAACAGTATAAACTGTTTAAGGCATTAGGCTGAACTTATAATTAAGCAGAACAGATATCAACACTAGGTTATGATTACACAAGCCATAAGTTGTTGTATAGCAGATACAAAAACTGTAAACTGTGCTGGCAACCACAAACAGTCTACAGATAATAAAGGTAATAAAGAATTTTAGTTGTCCTCTACAGGTTATTATTCAGGAAGTGACTGAAATGGCGCCCCTATCACAGTACTAAAATGGTTTGAAGTGCAAAATTATGTTTATTTCCCTTCTGTCCCATTTTTCTTTATTTTCATATGCCCTATATTCCACCCTGCTTTGAAAGTACCTTACTTAGCAGAATAATTGTTTATTTTGATTATTATTAATGAATAAACTATTAATTGAACATCTTATATCATTTTGTAAAGAGTGCTAGCATGTGTTACTTCACACCTTGCTAAATCGTGGTGAACAGGAGGAGAACTGACGGATCTCCAGATGGTCATCATCATTAGTGTCATCCTCTTCCTCCGAGTCTACATGATGATACCGATCTGAGCGTGCTAGAGGGTTGAAGAAAGAGATATCAGATTGTGTTTTAGAGAACATAAGCCCATGTGGTGTGTGCTGTGCTGCAGGTATGGAAGAGAGTAAAGTATCTTGTTATAAATTTCAGTCCATTCCCTACTGCCTGAAGACGTACTGTCAAAGTAGCTAGTGTCATCCTCCGACTCCAGCTGAGGAATGAACTCAGCCTTCTGCCTCAGGAGACTGTTCCAGTCCAGATCAGTAAAAAAGCGGTGCTGTTTCACCTCAAACGCACTCCCTGTGAGACAGAGAGAGAGAAGATCTCTTCAAATATTTCTCAGAGAACAGAGATGTGGGATTCTTCTCAAAATTTTCTGCTCAGGTTCATTCATACACTATTAATCTCAGCACATCAGTCAAGTCACTCCTGTAAGACTAAACCAGGGAATAGATCAAGGAGAAGTCAGTCTGTGCAAGTAAGTGTGAATTTGTGCGCTAGAACACCTGTCCCCAGACGCTCCAGAGGGTTTTGTCGCAGTAGTTTGGAGATGAGATCTTGAGCCTCAGGAGGCAAAGCTTCATCACCTTCTGGCCAGATTATCTCATCTGTTGAATCAAACATACAGAAATCGTCAACAACACAATTAGGTTCACAGGTCAGATTTCAAATAAAACAGACTGATTTAAGGAGTGCATGAAGTTTTATTTTTCAAAATTAACTATTGGCTGACTAGAGAAAAGTACGATTAAAACTGATAATTGATATCACATGCCATACCAGTCAAAAGTTTGGAAACTCACGACTGTATAATAAATGTAATGTTTCTCATGATTAAATATTTTTTTGAACTTTCTTCTAGATACGACACTAACCACTGATGACTTGTCCAAACAGTTCCTCGGGTGTATCTCCAAAGAAGGGAGCACAGCCCACAAGAAACTCGTACAAGATGACACCCATAGCCCACCAGTCCACTGGTTTACCATAGCCCTGCCTCAGAATGACCTCAGGAGCAATGTATTCAGGAGTACCACACACCTGAGAAAGAAAGATCTTTGAGAACTGCCGTTCCTTTTATATATATATAAATAAAAAACAGAAACAACGCAACAAATTACAGTCCCAGAGGACACTTGTACCTGTTTGTCAAGGAATTCACGGGCATCTTTTTCAATGTGGCCCTCATATAGATTGGTTGTTAAACTCATTAAACCAATTTTGGACAGGCCGAAGTCAGTCAGTTTGACGTGTCCCATTGAAGTAATCAGGAGACTGTAGAAAAACAGGATTTTTTTTTATTCTGACATCAATGAATGTGAAAGTCCATCCATCCATCTAAAACAAATGCTGTCTAAACCAAAGCCAATTGATCTGTTACAGCCTAAGAAAGCAAGCATGCTAAACAAACATGTTTTTATATATATTATATAGAGTTAGATGGAATCTAAAGAATAAAAACAACCCTGAAGGAGGTCTTTGACTGAATCAAAGTGATACCTAAAGATTTGCAACCTTCAATAGTGCATGAGATGTTTAATTTTTTTCCCAATTAAATTAAGAATAGAAAGTCAACTACTAACAGGGTGGTTTGGTGTTGCATTTTCTTACTTGTCAGGTTTGAGGTCTCTGTGCACAATGCCATAGTTGTGAAGGTATTCCAGTGCTAGAACGGTCTCAGCAAAGTACATACGTGCCATGTCCACAGGCAGAGCTCCAATGTGCTTCAGCAAAGTGGCACAGTCCCCACCTGTAGACACACAAACAGTTTCAACTACAGCATCACTCTGGGGTGTATCCCATATTTAAGTCATCCATGAACATAGTCACCCTCCACAAAGATGTTGTATGATTATTTCTCACCCTCCACATACTCCATAACCATGCAAAGATGTCTCCTTGTCTCAAAGGAGCAGAACATGCTGACAACAAAAGGGTTCTCTGCAAATGTTAGGATGTCTCTTTCCACAAAGGCCTGCTGGATCTGGTTTCTCAGGATCAGGTTCTGCTTGTTGATCTTCTTCATGGCAAATCGCTGACGGGTCTCCTTATGCCTCACCAAAAACACAGCCCTGAGTGGAGAGAGGCATGCATCACTTCAAACTGCCTCCTTATCCTATGACTATTAAAGAGATGACATTCTAAAAGTGTCACACCTTAGCATTTATAATCATTTCTGTAGCTGTGAAATTCAACTGTCTTACCCATAGGCTCCATTACTGATGAGTTTAATGGTCTCAAAGTCTTCCTCACGAGGAGTTTTAGTTTTGGACTGAGGCTGAAGCTGGTGTGGCTGTACGGTGGCTCCTCGACTCTGCATATAAACACAAGCATTTGGTCTTAGTTGAATGCTAGTATACTGAGTCGATAGAGTTATTGAAGACATTTCTATTCGATTACTCACATCTGTGGAATCTGTCTCTGTCTCTGGGGTTTCAGGGTTACCACTGTCATAGCTACTCAGCTGGGCCATTTCTAGAGAGCGAGAGTGAAAAGAGGGAATGAAAGGGAAAAGGTGTCATTGAAAAACAACACAAATGTTATTGTAGCTCCTGATAAAAGACTGCAAAACCAATAACATCAGATTTGCTTCATACAGTCCCCAAAAAGCATTTGAACACTTACGCCACACTTAACAATATATGAATGACAATGCATTAGATAATAAATTATCATTTGTTTCAGAAGATGTTACAATACAAAAAAAAAAAGGGGTGTGGGGGGGGGGGATCTCATAACATTTTTAAGTGTAGCTTAGTGTTCAAATGCTTTTAGGGTGACTGTATGTAGCATTCTTACCCTCAAGGGGGTCCCTGGTGAGGCCCAGCTGGCTGATGATGTACCGAGGGATGTCAGACTTGATGCCTTGACCTTCTTTAGCATGACCTTCAGCAGCCTCTAACAGGTGGTAGAACTCCTCTGGGTTAAACTCCTAAGCACATACACAGGGAGAAATATGATCACATAATATGAACATTAAAATCTGACAAAAACTAAGTCCCACTCAATCCTCAATCATTATATTTATTCTAGAGATCTGGAGTAGATCGAATATCCAATACTTCAGGACAAACATTTCAAATGATGATGAACTTAATACTGTAATAACACTGTATTTATTATTTATTAATAACAGTCAAATATCTATAAATCACCATATACATAACTCTTTTTTTCTTCATAAACATTTCGGACAAAAATGTCTTCTTATTCAGGGATATTCACACAAAAAGATGAAACAATGTTACATGTACAGTATGTTAACAAACTATCATTTTAAAATTAAAGAATGAAAGGAAAATAAGAGCCAAATTAAGTGCCAAAATCAATCAATGTCAATTTATTTAAGGAACAGTATAGATATTGTGTGTATGTGTGTGCTTATTCAGGCAGGTTTGTCTCCAGGTGTCACACTGAGGTATTTGGATGCCTTGTGCACACATGAAGCAGAACAGGTTAACAGCTCATTTACTCTCTCAGCTGCTGGTCCTCCATCAGTGCTGAGCTGTACTGTATGTTGTCATACTACTGAATGCAGCAGATTACTCAAAATACACGTGACCACAATTTCTGGTAAGCTGCGCTTTTTTATTATTTCAATTCAATTATTGTGATTTGATTTAATATTGACTCATTTGGATAAATATTAGGTAGGCTACACAAGATGGGCATTCATTTTTCTCAAGAAAAAAACAACTCACCTAATGCTGTAAACATTCAGAGAGCCCTGTCAGCTGGCAGTATTATTTAAGGTAAAAAATAACACAAATTAAATATAATGCGTTTTTTTATTATAATAACAACTTTATTTAATGATATAAGTAAAAATATAATAAACATGCAATATAGTACACATATTTAGCAAAATACTCTCTATAGCTTTTTTCTAGCCAACTAACGTGCTATTAGCCTATATTATTATGGTCATTAAATGGCTTTCCTGAGGTAAATGTTATGTGACATAATTGTTCTCCAGCTGTTTTATTGACCCCTTTTTTTGATTGATTGGTCGATATTATATATGAGGAATATACATTTCGGTAAATTGTACTGTATCTTTCAACAGTGTTCATTCGTGTTTTAATGTTATTTACTATTAGCTACAGATGATCGGTTCACGTGACGCTAGGGATCTGTCGCGTCACATTTACAAGCGCCAAAACGGTATTTGTCTGAATTTCGTAATGAAAGTGACAGAATCTGAGAGCTGCGATTTGTTTTTTTATATCATAAGTAACCTGCTCTGTCTAGTCTGTTGGTCTCCGTGTCCTCTTTGCTTCGCGATTTTTCTGTGCGTGAGAAAATGGATGTGTGGCGTGAGAGCGTGTGAAAAGTGTCCAATTGCGTGTGTCTCACGGTGAATGCGTGAGAGTTGGCAGCTATGGTTTTATAATGCACTGAAGTCTGCCATGATTCTTTAAAACAAAACAATGAATCACACATCATTGTGCATTTTGAAGCTTTGCAGTTTGGTCTTTATTCCAAAAGTAAATTTTAATTAATTATACAGTACTGAGCATGTGCTTCATTAGTTATGGAAAAGCAGTTTGCTCTGAAGCCTTGCTAAAACTTCTCTCAAAGATTCCTGATTAGAATCCTTTCAAATATCAGTGCTTACCAAACACTCCAGCAGACGGGCGGGCCGGGCGATGACTATCATCAGTTTCTTTACCAGCTGGGTGACAAACGTCACCTCCCCACTTTCTGAACGCTCATGAGCCTAGCAATAGACAGAGAAGACAATAGTTTTGGAATAGCATACTAGCACACTATTCAGTTTGCAGCATGTGTACTGCATGACTGGAACACCTAGTAAATCTGTCAAAATGAGCAGTATACAAATTAGAGAACACAATGCAATGTTAAACTTGACCCTCCATTTCCACTGAGACAATTAAGCCAGAAGCGATATCAATCACTCAGTATTAGAATAAAAGATAGTTGAATGAAGTGTACAGAGAGTGCATAAAAAGTAAGAGCATAAAAGGAGCAGGAGAGTTCATCAATTGTGTAGGGAAGAGCTGTTTAGAGTCGATGGTTAAACAGTCGGCTGATGGTAATAGAGCAATCTCTGACAGACAGCACAGTCACCTCAGGGGATGTCTAATCAACCTCTGAATTATTTATACATGTAATGAAACCGCCAGTGAATCACATACACTCAGGATAATAAAGGGTCTTTGCACTGAGTAAACACACTATAGAGTGTCAGAAGTAACAGGAGTGAGAGCTGTAGGATGAGGGAGGGATTTGGTTTAGCACACCCTAAACTAGATGAAAGTAGATGCTGTATACTCAGCTATACATAAGGTCAATAGAAGATTCCCAGGATTCCTTTAGGGCCAGACGTCATGGTGACAGCCAGGTCATTAAGTGACCCTAACTTGAGATTGGCTCCTGTGGTTTTTAATGATGCAACCATGGGAGACTGAATGTTATAGACTGATCATTTAAAAATGTACAACTAGTCTGACCTTAAGACAAATGTCCAGTTGAATGAATAAAGCCTATTGCTGAGGACAAAGAAGAGAAGGCATTTGAAAAAATTCAGGTCAATAGTCCAAGACCACATAAAAAAAAAAAAAAAAGAGAAGATGAATCAATAAAACTGTTACTTTAACATCTTTCAATATGAACTGGGGATGCATGATGCATATGTATCATATCAGTTATGCGCCAATATTTAGTTGAAAAGTCACTATTGGTCCATATGAGATATTAGCAAATATTTAATTGTGCACACTTATTTCATCCTATTTTCGCATTTGGATTACCTCTGCTGTCATTTAGATAATACTGATAATTATTATTTGACATTATTAAATTTAACATATCACAAAATTAACATTTATTATATTCATATATTTATTTCTTATATACATGATTTCATACATTTTAAGTAGAATGTTGTGATGCCAAGCAAGAAACAATCTGGATTTTATTTTTAGTGCTTTCTTCATTTTATTTTTCTAAATACAAAATAGCATTAAATTTTAATTCTGGCCATAATATCAAAAATATTACTGTTGTGTTGATATCAGTCAGAATTTTAGGTAACACTTTATTTTACAGTGTCCTTGTTACATATTTTACATGTAAATTATGCATAATTACATCAGCAACTAATCATCAACCAAATCCTAATCCTACCCTAACTCTATAGTAAGTACATGTATTTAATTAATATTACTCAGTACTTATAAACTAAATATATAATTGCACTGTAACAAATATAATATAATTGCACTGACACAAAATAAAGTGTAACCAAATTTTAAAATCAGTGCATTCCTTATATGGGTAACTAAAGTCTGGGTTCGAAGTGTAATACTCTATAACAAATAACAAAAAACTACTATGATTCACAATTCAAATTTGAATAAAGTAAACCCTAGCAGGTGAATTATAAAAATTTAAATAGTCTAGTTACAGTACATGTTTTGAGTGCTAAACTGTCAACAAGTCTTCAAATCAACAACATAAAATAGCATCTGAGACTATGACCTTGACTCAATGCACCCCTGGAAAGTAAAAACAATCAAACTCAACTGTTGGATCCACATGGTTTCTGAGCGTGCTCTGCTCCCAACGCTTTAAAACGTGCTGAAGAACCTCCTCTTCCTCTAGCCGCCTCTGCCACGAAACGCAGGACATCCTTTGAGCGAGCGAGGAAGCATTAAATGGAGAAATTTGGAATGCTTTTCTGAGTTCACCTGCTGAAGATGCGATTTATACCGCGTCCCTGTCTGGCCCACCTGTCACCATCGGCTCCCAAACTAAAACAGCCAATTAGCACGGGCTGGATGATGTCATCCCTACTCGCCTGAATGCCAAGTATGTCTGCGGTGATAGCGCGGCGACTGCATGAGATCACGATGTGCGCATTTTTGATTCTGGCAGGTAACAGCAACGGGATGGTTATGGACAACCAACCGAAAGAGGGGAAAACCTGACCTAATCCCTCCTTCCAATCTCACTCTCTCCCTTTCTCTCTCTCTCCCGCCTTGTCTCTCACTCCCCGCACCCCCCTGTTGGGTGCCTGGAATACTCATCCGTCACCAGTGGTGGTTACTGGGGTGTGAAATTAAATTCAGGAAGGTGCTGCACTCCCCATTCCAATACACAACAAACACACACACTTTCATACTTTCCTGCACACATACGATTTGTGGGATCAGTATGGGACCTCTGGGAGTCATAACGTTGCCCCTGTGGCACCGTAACTGAGCTAATCAAGACATCAACGACATCTCCTGAGTCCTGACTAATGCAGATGTGACAGGTGACCACAGACTCAACAGAATAACGAACGAACATCAGGGAACCAAAAACACATGTGATAGAGTTCTTTATGACTACCCAGCAGTATAGAGATGACCTCTGGCCTGCTGTGATGACATCATACTTAGGCAGACATGGATTTATGGCTAAGGAACAACAGGAAGGACCTCACTGAAGCTGTGTGTGACAAGGAGTCAATACTCTTGAAATATATGCCATCAGCTTCCAACATACTCTCCACACGTGGCTGTCCTTGCATACTCACATCCTGGTGTAGCTTCTCAAGGTTCTCCTGTAGCTCGTAGAAGTAGCGGGAGGTGATGAGACCCTCACGGGATTTGTCCAGGCAGTCCCGAGACAGTTCGATGACCTGGTGGTGGATGAAGCTCAGGACGCCGTCAGCTAAAGGCATGACTTTGTCAGGAGCTGATGAGGATATGAAATCAGCCAACCGTTCCTCCATCTGAGCAGTAGCCTGTGGGACAGAAAGATCCTAGTTCAACAAAGGCCAAGCTATGGAGAAACAGAGGCATCCAGCCACCCATAATGCATGACTACGTTTAGTCAAATATATTTCTATTTATTGATTTTATTTTTTTACCACATTTATGACCTTTTTTTTTTTTTTTATCCTTTAACAAAATAAAAAATAAAGTCCATTTTGTCATTATATTACACCTTTAAACACATTCTGACATAGCTGAGCAGGCCAGAGCAAATGGAAAAAGACGTAATATTTTAATACAACAGTGAGTGATTTACATATTTATTTATTCATAGTCTGTACACATTTATGCTAATTAATGTCTTTGTTTACATTTTTTTGAATTAATTTTATTTCAAATATTGCTCATTTATTAACAGTAGCATTATTAATTCATTTGTAATTATTATTACTATTAGTATTATTAATATTTTTTATATTACAGTTATTATTCAATTAACATTCTGGCACCTTAGTATTTATTAACAGTAAATATTTCTCTCTTTTCTGTCTCTGTGTGTATTGGTGCTTTAGCAATGTCAATAAAGTAGTTTAACGTGTGAAAATGAGACTCTGTCCAGTGTATTTGAGTTGTGCAAGTTCTGCGTCAGTTTTAGACCTCACCTTAGGGAAACGCTCCTTGTAAACATGGTTCATCATGATGATCTCATGGTCAAATGATATGGGTGAGCGTCCAGGGCTGAAGAACAGAAGAAAGAAAGAAAAATAAGTGGAGAAAAGAATCAACAAATGGGATTTACCTTACCTTTCTTTTTGTTGCTGATCATATAGTTTCAACCCTAATGTCCCTCTGCCTTCAAGCAAACATTGTTTAGTGCCCTATACCTGTAATCTAATGTGGATGATGCACTGGAGCACCTGTAGTTTCTGACATAGCCAACCTCATTCATGTCAAAGTAGAATCTTCAATCAGAGACGCTCCACAGGGAATATTGAGAGATATGGCTTGTGTAGATATACTAGTATGTGTGTGTGTGCGTGCGTTTTATTCAGGGACACAGATTACAGATGCAGCTGGGACCATATGAGTCACTCCGGTTAGTAAAGGTAAGCTGGTCATGTGACCCGAGGATGAGGTAATGCTATAAGTCGTCATTCGAAGGCTTGCGCTCCCTATTAGCCCACCTGATTGAATAAAAACAAACTAACCATAGCACATCTGGTCCACCTCCAGGGTGCTGTTGAGAAATGCGCCAACACACACACTTACACACTAAATTGGCTCATCTACAGGTGTGTCAATAACAATATGAGACAGGGGAAAATATTCTAGTCAAATCTTCAACTTACTTGAGAGCCATTTCAATCAAAAATTATGATCTGACCATGACTGCGGTAAAGGTTAACTCTGACAGAGATTGATTCGCAGCTGAAGGGAGCTGCATTAACAATCACACTGAGAATATTTCTCCAGCTGAGTGAGGTAGAGAGAAAAGACGAGGGAAAAAGAACATGCCTTGGAGCGATCCTCTACTTTTATTAAATAAAGAATTTACTGTGTGCAAAGAATCAATGTGAACCTCCTGCGGCGCAATAACATTCTGGATTCAGACAGATGATAATTAGTGAATGTAATTATTTTTCTCTGATGGATGCAGAAATGTCCTTGCAGCCCCAAAAAGCATCATGTTTTTGAGAAATTACCTTGAAAAAATATTCTAGTTATAGTTTTGAGCCACATGGATTTAATTGAAGTAATGTTCTGTGCAGGAACATAATGGATGTAATGGGGGAAATAAAGGACGGACAGCTATTCATATACGATTTGTTATGGGAGAAAATAATGTAGTGTTTGGGTTAGAAAGTATAAAAAGAAAATTGAGTGATAAAAGGAGAGGAACAAATTTGAACAAATTCCTAAGTATGAAACTTTGACATGCCAACATTTTCTCTTACAGCTCTTTGAGGAAAGATGTGTTCTTACTTTTCCAAAGAATTTGGACTTTATTGCATCAGAATATGCCTACGTCCTAATATTTTCTATGTCTAAATATTCAGTATTTACAAAACAGAAATGTCATCGTCATCAAAGGTTACGTGACAATGCCAACACGGCAGATTTAAATGTTTTTTGAAAGAAGTCTCTTATGCTCAGCAAGGCTGATCAAAAATACAGTAATATCAGTAATATTGTAAAATATTTTAAAAATATTAAATTTAAATTAAATTAAATTAATTTTTTAATTTAAAATAACCACTTTATTATTATTTTTTGGAATTTATGTACAAATATATTCAAATTAAAGTCATGTAAAATTCTTAATTGAATTAATTAATGTTCGAGAACTTCGTAAAAATATTTTGTCTCAGGAAACTGCCTGTTATTTGTCCCTCGCATCACCCTGGTTAGTACACAGCTTTACAATGAAGGACAAAATATGAATATTGGTTTCAGTAACTGTAAAAATGAAAAT
The DNA here is from genome assembly GCF_963993115.1 of Abramis brama. Classification (NCBI taxonomy): domain Eukaryota; kingdom Metazoa; phylum Chordata; class Actinopteri; order Cypriniformes; family Leuciscidae; genus Abramis; species Abramis brama. The sequence continues at coordinate 14,682,798 of NC_139973.1, read as the reverse complement.
TTATCTGAAAAGAATGTGAAGACTAACCGAGAGAGATGCTATCACATGGAACAAAAGAAAAACAAAGGGAGAGGGGAGAGGATGAGAGTGTGTAAATGTGTCACAGCTGAGCACAGAAATGACCTCTAAATCCCTCCGAGGTGCTGGAAACCAGGGAAATCAGCTAGTTAATTGGCCGTGACAGAATGGTCTGCACTAACACACACAATCGGATGACATCACCAACAAAGCCATAGACACCGTCACAGTCATTTTAGGCACATTCTGATATATTATGCATGTTCATTTAAAAATAAAGAAATGGCTTGGCTAGCCGGAAGGAATCCAGAATGTGTCTGTTGTATTTTGGCACTGAGCCCTTTATTAAAATAATATTCTAATTTCCAGCTACTGCTACCAAACCATTTGACATATGGATGATGGATGGTGACCACTGCACATTGAGCTCATTACTCATCGACTGTGTGTTTGAGTGAGTTAAAAGATGTAAAGAGGAAGAATGATGGAGAACCGTGAGTGAACACTGCATGAAGAAGCGTCGCTGTCAGTTCTCTCCACATGTCTGCTGTCCAGGGTGTGAAATTAGCATAATACTGCTACATTTCCTCATCTCTAATTAACCAGTTTGAGCTTGACTGCAAATCCCCTCAACCTCCTCCCTCATTCAGTCTTTTCATCCTTCTCTCCCTTCTTTCAACAGAAGAAATGGACAATCCTGGGAAGCAATAATCTGTAAAATGTGGCAACAGCAAACCTCACTATCTCATCCAATATTTATGGATCTAATTCTGGAGTGCTGAACCCCCTGCTGAGTGTGTCTAGATACTAAAAGAGGCAAGGCCAGTGTTTCCTGAATAAGTCATCTTAACAGAAAAAGAGAAAGAGCCAAAGGGGAAGGAGAGCGAGGAAGAGAGATGTGTTTACAGATAAGAAGCTCATGAAGGAGGTCTCTTTCTTAGAGTTCAGGAGGAAATGATTTAGTCTGTCAGGTCCTGGGCAGAAGTTTGAATGACTACTAGAGTCATCATACAACTCTACTGCAGAAAAAGAGTGGATACGAGTGGAGATGTATATCCTGTATATATATATATATATATATATACATACACACACAGTGCTTAACATATTTATTAGACCACTACCCAATGCAAGGTTTGTGCAACAGCTTCCCTAAACTAACAGCATTAGTGATTACCAAAATCAATTTTTATGTTTCTGTAATAGTTAATCCACCAGTATGTGTAAGCTCTTTAGTCACAGTTGGCCAAGTCAAAGTCAGGACTTTGAACAAATTTTTGATTTAGTGGATTCAAAATAGATCGCACAAAAGTTTCTTCAAAAGCAAGTCTTTGAGAACAACTGGAAACTATTTGGAATAATTCCAATAACAACAGAGAAAAGTACAGTACATAAAAACAATGCCAGCAAGAACGCAAGCTGTTATCAAGGCCAAAAGACGGCATACAAAATATTAGGTTTTTTGGTTATTATGTGTGAATAAAGACATTTTTAGTTTTAAATAAGTTTTTGACAGATTCCTAATTTATCTTTATAATGACAGGTGGTCTAATAAATCTGTTAAGCTCTATAAATCTAATAAATATTTCTCCTCTATCATGCTCATCAACCATGACTGATCTGGACATTCAACCTTTTTTTTTTTTTGTTGTTGTTGTAATTTTCATTATTCTTAATGGTGACTCCTATTACTCATTACAGTAATACAGTGTTTTTTTTTTATTAAATCAGAATAAAGGCAGTAAAACAAATACTACATATAAAAATATAATTATTCTTTTACAGTAATATGATTTAGTTTTTTTTGTGAAATTGGTGGAAATAATGGTCATTCAATTAAATTTACATTTCATTTCAAATTTACAATTTGCATTATTCTGGGGTTAAATATGACATGGACATTTTTATTGACAGGCAGAGAGAGGCATGAAGAAGATGTGAAGGCAGAGGAGTGAAGAGGCATCAATGTGAAGGGCACAAAGGCTGAATTATTTGTCTTCTACTTCTTCTAGGAGGGAGTTAAGAGTCTAGAGAATGAGGTGGCAGAGTCCTGTCAGATCTGAAGATTTGGCCTTTAAAAATGTGAGTGAGTGAGAGCCTGAGGGCCCAGCTGACATCACACACACTCACAACGTCAAGTTCACTTGAAAGGCAACTTTTGATTGCTGTGAAATGGGAATCTGTAAGTGTTTGTACCTGAGACTGCGGGAGCGTGGTCGCATGGCTGGCGATCTTCTCCCGTCCTCATCCGTGATGCTCTCCGAGCTGAAGTGTTTGGTGAGGAAATGCAGCTCGTCTGCAGTGGGCTGGAAGGGCAACTGGTGCAGCTTCTCCTGAGATGAACATGATGACTGTGAGAAGCAGAGAGGGAGGGATTACAAGGACAGAAGGCATTGCATAGGCTGCCCTGACTCTCAATCAACTGCATTTGTTTGCCGAAAAGTTGTTGATTGTTAGTCTTTGCAAATCAATTTTCCTCAAAATATTCAGGCCAAATGGGAAAAATATTGAAAATAATAATACATTTATTTAACTATAATATATAGCTTTCTTTTTTTCTATTTTTTTAAACAAATAAATAAATAATAAAATCATGAGAAAATGTCCAGGTTATATTTCAAGTTAAATAAATAAATAAAAAGTTAATAATTATATTTTGCATAAAGAAATTGGAACATATTTTAGGACCATTAATTGCATTATGAGATTATTACTTTAATACAAAAAAAACAAAAAACATTCTTATAACTATATTGCATGATGATAATTGCCATTAAAATATTATGACATAGCAAAAAATCTTAATTACCCTAACAATAGGCTTTATTTTCATTATAATATATATTTTTTATTTCTGGACATTTCTTAAGAGTTTTCTTAAGACATTTAGTTCTTAATCAGTAGATTTTTCCCCTTATGTTTTGAGTTGAATAAAATCTCTACAGCCTTTAGAATAAAATTTGGCCTGAACTAGAAAATGTATTTTCATCTTTCTGCAGAGACTTTAATGGGGCTTGTGCGGTTTGAACTGATTCCCCAATGAAAGCAGCAGCCAGACTGAGTTACAGTCAGTTTTCGGGGACAGAACTCTTTTGAAGTGAATGCATTGATATGAAGCTACTGGCTTTACTTCAGGCTAAGGCGACCTGCTTTGTGTCTAGAGTTTATCCCACTGTAGGGTCAATAGGATAAACCTTCCGGGCAAGTTAAGGCTTGGGATCAAATGCAATACCAAACAGTGAGGCATATATATGGGGGTTGATACAACACGGAGGGACTACAGAAAGAACATGAGCACAAACACACACAGATACTCACCGAGACTGTTGAGCTGGGGGTGTTGGTTCCATAGCCAGAGGACGGCAGAGAGGCGAGAGACCAGCGACGACCATCCGTCCTAAAAGTGTGGATGAGGGAAAGGTGAAAATCTGGTCTTGACAAATCACTGCTGATATTCTTGCAAGTATCAGGACCAGTAGAAATACATGGCACAAGGAGCATTCAGACGAACAACAATAAAATCACACAATCAGAGCAGAATAAAGCACCACAGATTAAAATGTCCACAAAAACTAACATTTGAAAAATAAACAATGATTATGATTATTAAATTCAACTGTGCAGCTAAATAAGGCTTGCATATGAAAGCCATTTAGCATCTGTGATAATGGCTAAGCTGCCCATACAGGAACTTACTTTTATTTCAGATATGCATATGAAGCCTTTTCATGCAGATCAAATAAATAGCACAGTGTGAATTCACCCTACGTGGCATGATGGCTTTTAGCACACAACAGCAACACATTGATGTATCATTCAAGCACATAAATCAATGATGAATGATATTAGGAATTTAGCAGAGCGTAAGCGTTCCTTTACTTGGACACAAGGAATTTTGCATAATCTATTTGACCCCTGATTACAATGTGCAAAACATACACAAGACATTAATGATTTTAATAATCACAGGTACAACTGTAGCAAATAAGACATTAAAAAATACAGTAACATTTAAAAGTTTGGGGTCAGTATGTTTTTTTTTTTTAACAAATTAATTTAGCAAGGATGCATTAAATTGATCAAATGTGACACTGAAGACATTAAGAAATGCAATGCTTATTAATCAATTAACCCTTCAATATGAAGAGTTGTTCATGTCAAGTTCATATCAAATTCATGTAATGTTTGGTTTTCAAAAAAATTTAGGCAAAACAATGGTATTCAAGATTGATAATAATACGAATTTTGTTAGGCAGTAAATCAGCATATTAGAATGATTTCTGAAAAATCATGTGACACTGAAGACTGGAGTAATCGCTGTTGAAAATTCCCTTTTTGCTATAACAGGAATAAAATGCATATTAAAATATAAAACAGTTATTTTAAATTGCAATAATCTTTCACAATATTACTGTTTTTTATGCAGAGACTTTCAAAGACATGAAAAATCTTACCAACCCAAAACTTTTGAATGGCAGTGTACATCTTTAATTTAAATAATTTTGATATGAAAATATTGCACAAGAAAACATGTAGCCAACATTTACCACATGTTTACATCTTATATGTATAGAGAGAGAGAGAGAAAGAGAGAGAGAGAGAGAGAGAGAGAGAGAGAGAGAGAGAGAGAGAGAGAGAGAGAGAGAGAGAGAGAGAGAGAGAGAGAGAATATTTATAATTTCATTTATGCCAAGAAACTTGTGGAATATTTTTGAAGATTGGATATCAGTTCTAAACACACAGTCAAGCTGAATGAGTTGGGATGATTAATAATTTATCATTCCAATACATAAATTAAGTGGTCTGAGATGTTTTTAAACACATCTGACTGTCAGCTCTAATGAAATGGAAACATGATGTTTGGTGTAAACAGCCATGCTGAAAGCAGACACAGGAAATGATGTTGTAAGGGAAGCGGGGTAATTATTACCTGTCAGCCCTGTGTCCATGGCTGTATGGAAGAGAGTACAGCATTAAAAAGAGATGCTACTGTGAAGGCATCTGATCTAATGTGCATCTTTTACTTTCTCATGACCTTCACTCACACTATCAGATTCAGCTCTCCCTTTCGTTAAATGTGGAATTCGTATACACCCGAATTGGATTCTTGTCTTAAAGTTATTTTGTAACATCAGTGTGCTGTACTTTGTCCATTAGGTGGCACTGTTGGTCCATGAGCGATTTGGACTGGATGACTCAATGGTCTTTGCTCTATGGCTGACATTCAAACGAATCTTTTTAATTAAGCCTGGGGTCATCAGCTCTGTGTTCTCTCCCAGTAGTTAAAGCATTACCATCTTTTGCTGCTCAATTACCAATTCAGATTTACTCATTAACATTCTTGGTGTCATTATTCAGAGCCACAGTGAAGGATTACAAATGAATTGAAAGTGGGGTGCTTAATAACCAGCAGATGAGAGGCAAACTATGACAACAATATTTGCAAGAAGAGCAAAGAGATTTCTTGCTCAGTACTTGCTCAAACATGATAAAGACTGTAAAAAGTTTTATAAGAACTTACTCACAGAATGTGAAATATTGTACAATTAAATGTTTTGTTCTATAAGATGCTGATAAACTGTGACTCACCTGCGAGCTGGCACAAAAGAGAAGTGGGCCGCAGTGTTTGGGGAGAAATTGCGTGGACTGTCCAATGGGCTGGATCCTGAAAAAGACCAAAAACTTGACATTTAGGGAATTATTCACAACAATTAAGCTCAACTACCCATTATCAGGCCAGACGGGTACAAATAACTGCTGGAAAAAAAGCACAGACTTCATACTTTAAACCACTAGGAGGCATATCATGCCCATCATAAGTAAACATAATTGCCCTACGGTCCTTACCTCTTCTTTTCTGCTAAAATCTTTCCCCTTTTATTCATCAAAGCCCTTTTAAGATAACAAAACCCTTTAGAAGAGTGGGCTTCTTATGTAGGCTGTGTTGAGACCATAGTGACGTGGATAAAACACACTTTGATCACAGGTCTTTTCTTTTCTCCTGCACAGCTCTCTGAGAATAGATTAGTGCGTAGAATGTGAAGCACTTACGGTGTTTAAGTGCTTTAGACAACAGGGCCCCTTCCACTAAAAATGCCTCAAGTAGAGTGATGTTTCATAATGAGTGTTATAAAATGATTTGCAGACCATGCGCAAAGAATCCTTTACTGATTAACTGATTAATTGATTAGCTCCAATTCATATTCAGGCGCTTTTGCTAAAACATACTCTTTATCTCTATTCCAGTGATATTTAAATGGCAAGAAGATTTCATAGCCTGGGCTCACAGTATGGTATATTTTTAAGTCACAATTTAGGATAGATTACATAGAAGTTTATAGATTAAGACATGTATAACTGCTATGACTAATATTACTAGAAAAAAAAAGTGATCTAAAAACCACTATTCCTAGTCATGTGTGAATTAAGGAGCACAGATCCAGGCATCATCAATCAATCCAGTCAATGCGAGCAACGGGGTGCTTCTATCTGGACTGTCTAGTGCAGCTCGAGTCACAATCCCCCATGCATTAATCATGCATTAATGCATTCGTCAAGCGGCCTGTGCCAAATCTTAAATATTAATGAGAGCATAATTCTTTGTCAGGAAGTGACTGTAGGAACAGCTGCACACAGCTGGACTGGGACACGGAGCAGTGTGGATCTGTCACGGAGATGCATTCATTTCAAGGAGAATCCCATCATGGAGAGTGTAGGAGAAGGCATAATGGTGTGCTACACAGCGAAACATCTGCTTATTTTTCATCACGGAAACTGTAGAGGATGAAGGGTTAGCTGAAGAGAAGCAGACTCTTTCTCATATGATACACAGCTGAGAGAAGAAAACTAATCAGCACCCTGTTGAATTACACATGCTATGTTCACACCACAGCTGGATGTGGTACGGATCAGTTTTCTGGATGATAGTGTGAAAATTACAGAATTGTGTGTGAAAATCTTATTTTCATGTGTGAAAATAAACAGCATACTAACAGATTTTTAAAAATGTGACAGGAATAAATGCAGCGCTTTCGTCAATCTAACTCGACATCCTTCATAACTGCATGCTTAATTTATCCTTGGATCATTCATAATATGAATGTATATATATATTGCACAATATTAAGCACTGCACAGAAAAATCGAAAAATACAAAATAAAAATACAATTAAATAATATTATATATAGATCAAATATTATTACACTTTGATAAATATTAAAATACTAATGCTGATGAATAAACATATAGTAAATAAATGTTATTCGAATTTATAATAAATAATAATAATAAATGAAATCACATACAAGTATACAATAACATTTATAAAAATAAAAAAACTTAAATAGAAAATTAAGAGCTGGAATTTACAAAGATTAAAAATCAGATGTTTTGTGATCTTCATTTTTTTCACATAGTGATCAATTATGTTCTATACAGATCAATCTAATATGCTTACTGAAACAACAGCATCACAGTAGTAGTGAGTGCTTTCCAGTTCTTTCAGATCTATTTGTCTTAAGTGTAATGATTCACAAAGCACTGAGTGCAGTATTTAATTATTGTGCTGCTGGTGACATAACCTGGCAAACAGCTTCCTGAAACAGACTGTAATGGGGTGCAGTGTAGCAGTGCATACCCCCTGTTGATTGTGCTCAGTTGAGTTTGAAATAATTTAGCCTCCGCCGCTTTTGTTGGCAGTCACATTAAAATGCTGCTAATGGCTTTGAAGTGCTTAAAATGAAGCAGCATTTGGGTTTATGTTCCCTTTTAGATTTAAATATTGCAAGCACATAACTGAGTGATGCAGTATGGACAAAAACAAACAATGTTTCCTCATGTGATTTATATCAGGACCGAGCACTTCAAAGTACAATAAAAATCCTGAATCTTTATTCTACAATGCTAGTGTGGTGACAAACTAAGCTTTTTGTTGTCTCTTTACACACTGTACTGTGTGTGCTGATGGTTTAATCCAGTAATTCAGTGAGAAGATGGAGTTGACAAGCCGACGTCAATGATTAGGACTGCAGCACAGTATTTACCATTTTAAGAGCCCGGCTGAACAGTGTGAGCATGATCTGAGCGCTTTATGTGTGCTCATGACTGGAGATCAGTTATAAACACACAATCAGTCATCTCCTTAATCTCTCTACACACACACACACACGCACAAGAGAGAGAGAGAGAGAGAGCTGACTTTGACAGCTGATCTCCTGCTGGCTTTGACAGCTGATCTCTCCATTTCTCTATCATGCTCAGGGGATACACCTACCAGAGCAGCAGCACCTTTACAAAGTGTTTTTTCACCAGCTCCAGCTTTATTAAAACATTACTGTGACAACTGCTGTGACACCAAGGCTCGAAACTGCAACCATTTTGGTCGCATATGCACCCGGAAATAATTGTTGAGGTGCGACCTGTTTTAATTTCTCTACAAAATGTTCGCCAATTACTGCACAGAATGTGCCTGCTGTGAGCTGACACAGTGACCAATCCACTGTTCTATCACATAACCAACTAAACTTCATCTTTACGTTCTTAACTTTAAAGCAGATTGTAGGTTGGTTAATATTAGCCGTCAATCACTCCCTTTCACTGCGCTCCGCTGTCACGTGACAAGGAGCTAACTAGCGTGAAAATGTAAAGAGCTGAAGAGAGAAGATAAAAAGCACACTGCTACATATCTCATACCCAGCACTTGATTCGTCTTGGTTAACTACTTCACTAAAACACTCCCTCCCACACTCCCAACATTTTTGGTGTGGTGCTCCTAACATTTTAGTATATTTAAACATTTATTTGTGCTGCTCCTAAATTTTTGCTGGTGCTTCTAACTTTTTAAAGGTTGAGAGCACCAGTGCTACCAATTAAAAAAAGTTAATTTCGAGCCCTTTTGTTTTTTGTTTATATTAAATACTAAAATTCAAAGTGAAAGATTTTAATATAATTAGTTTCATAATTATAAAACAATGGTACATTTATAAACAAACACTAATAAATGCTGAAAAAGGTTATTGTTCATAGTTAGTTCATAATAACTAGACTAATGAATTAATGTTAGCAAACTGATTGTAAGCAATAACTATCATATTTTTGGTGTTTGTGGTCACTGCCATGTTGAAAATACTTCAAGTTCCAATTTTATTAGTGGACTGAGAGGTTCTACTGCAGCACTCCCTGTATTTTGCACCATCCATTTTTCTTTCTGTTAATAAAATGGCCAGGTGCCCAAAGCAGGAAACTACATCACTATAATTCACTGTAGATATGGTGTTTTGTGGCCTGTGTTAGATTTTGCACAAAGTAAATCATATTGTTTTTCAGTTAAAAGCTATATCTTGGTTTCTTCTGACCACAAAATATCTTTCCTACATTATAAAAGGGTCACAATGGTTATTACTGGCAAATCCCTGACGTGTTTTCACATGGTGTTTCTTGAGTAATGGCTTCTTTTGGCCACCCATAGATTCTTTCCTTGTGAAATATTCTTCTTAAGAATGCTCTTTAGCTTTCTTCATAGCAGTTCTTTAAATCATAATATTTTAACTGTTGGGTTACATAGAGTGCTGGCTATTTTAATGATCCTTCTAACACATCTAATGTCCAATTTTTGCCATTTGCGTACTCCTCATTTGCAATTATGTATAATGAAAATGTTTGCTTGCACTCATTGACACCACAAAGGCAACTGAGAATCACTCATATGAAAACATAAAACGATCTTCTCCTTACATAAACACTACTTTAGTTTGTGCGCATGTATAACACATGGATTTGATTATGCCTCATGTTTTACAGGTTAATAAAACATTTTTCAATGTTTTACAAGACAGAAGGCAAAAATCATCCAATCCACAAGGAGGCATCCAGAGAAATTGCATTACAAAATGTCAACTGTCAATCTATTCATGATGCACATGAATTAGATGAGAAATCCCTGCGCCACATTTGAATTACTCCATGGCAAACTGAGATGGTTGCTATGGAGATATAATGTAATATTTTGTGAACAGCTGCCACACAGCTTTCCATTTATGTGACAAGATGAACAGCATGTGTGTCTTACTTGTGAAGTGTGTACAATTTGTATGGCTCTGGTCCAGACTCTAGTAAAGTGCCTACTGTCTTATGTGGCCAGCTACCTACTAAGACAACATGCTAACAAAAAATAAACCTTGAAAATTACTGAAATGCTCTAAATAGGCATCAACTCTTACAGTTAAAGGATAACTTAACCTTAAAATAAAGTCAGTGTACACCAACATGATACTAATAGCACAAACACATAGTATACACAAATATAGGGTGAAAAAGTTCATTTCTAATAAGATTTAACTTTTTTTATTGATACATTTTAGTACTAAATAAAATGCATTTCTAATCAACATTTACTCTGTCCGCCATCTTGGGTGCTTTTATATATATATATAACAAGTTATCTTATAAGGCAGCATAATGTTTCTGCCTATTTTCTGGAACAGACTTTACATTGGGAACATAAAAAGGCCTAAACATGTATTTTTGGTAAACAGCTCAAAAGGGTTTAGAACACATGTCATATAAGGAAGAGAGAGGTATATCTTTTACCTGGGTGTCCGTGCAGTGGAGAATGGGGTCGAGGCAGAGTGGGAGAAGTGCTGGATGTCACTATCAAACTCTTTCTGTTGCTGGTCCGACAGCTGTAAAAAAGAACCAAAATACACTTATTCTCATACACTTATGCATAATAATGACTAAATAGACTCATTGCGCTATCGTGCCAAAACATCAATTAAGAGGACAGTCTTTAGATCAAATAAATGTAAAAACAGACATTGTAAAGTATTGAGTATGAGAGTATGCCCATTCAAAAACATTACAGACAGCAAAGAACAGAATTGCTTCCCCTTTGAAATGGCAGTGGTGTCAGACAGTTACTCTCTTATTCAGGTCACACAAACCTGTCTCATTTTATGAGGCTGGGAGTGCACAGAATTATCTGTTCTTTTTTCGTCTAGCGTAAATGCTAAAAGCCTCCAGCTCAAGCTGACAGGGGGAAAAACAGCCACCTACAGCTCAAACGAACCTTGAGGTTCCAGCTAGGACTATACAGTCTTACGCTCCATTGAAGAGAGGAGAGATTTCAGAACGCAAGATGGAGAGCAGTGTGGTGAAAAGTAAAGGATGAGTGCTCTTTAATTCGATGTGAGCAAAATATTGACACACACAGCAAACGATCAAAAAGGCAATCTATGAGAAAAATCACAGAGAAATCCCGATACTGCTTTTCGCATCTACAATCCATTACACAACATTACAATGACGCACAGTTTTGAGTTTGCAGTCTGAATTGAATGTGATGACATAAAGCATGTGCTCCATGAAATATTGCCAAGACAGTATTTATTAGGCTATATTCTCTTAAGTGACTACACTAAGACAAATATGATCTCATACTGCAAGAGTCACACAAAAAAGTAATCTTTCACTGAATAAACTCACAGAATCAGTCAGAATTGTTACAGAACGGCAAGTCATTACTTTCAGTAGTGTCTGACTTGAAATGATGTTTTGTGTAGTTAAGGTTGTGAAACTTAAACCAGTATAATAACTGTTTGTTCATTATGAAAAGATGTAGTTAAAGATGACCATAAGCAGCACAACTGCATGTTTTGTCATTTTTTCAATTAATAATAATTTTAATTAAGACTAAATAAAATAAAAATAAATACAACCAATGAAAATATTTTCAAAAAAAATCTTTAAAACATTACAGCATTACATCCTGATCATTCTGCGATAGCAACCGGCTGGATATAAATTTTTCCTTACATAATTATTATTATTTTATTTTTTATCTAACTCTTTACATATGAGCTAATTAAACAATCATAATTTAGTTAATTACAGTGACAATGAAGGAATAACTCACTATTTCTATAGCCTATTAATATATTAACAAATGTAGACACTACAATATATTAATTATGAATTAACTACAAACAAGCCAAGTAGGTTACTTTATTACTGAATACTTATAAAGTGTTACCCATTATTCATTATTAAAATGTCTTTAAAGTTTTTAAAATAAATGTCACTATTCTGTCCTATCAAAAACAAGTCAAAAACAAATCCAAATACCGTTTGAGCGTTTATAAAAACAGAAATCTGCACCACACACTGCAGGAGATTGTCCACAGCTGTGAGCTTTTCACACATTTTACAGTATGTTACTGCTGTTCTGTGACTTTTCAGCCCATGACAATTACATTAAAAGTGTTTGGTAATTTTCTGGATAACTGCATGAATGCATCTTGGTCCAAACAGTGTTGCAGAAAGAGTAAGTATCACAGCAGAGACCTGCGCCACTTTCACAGTGGCAGCCATCACTCAGTGTGTAATGGAGGTTCAGAAGTGAGTTGAGTCACAGCAGGAGACATGGAGAGAAAGAGAAAGAGAGGGGTGGGATGAAGAAAAAAAGCGAGAAAGCAGGAGAAAATCGATGACTCACAAGCTAACGCTGGCACATTAATACTTAAAAAAAGGCCTTTCTTCTAAATTGCCTGATAAGAAAGGCTTTCTTTTGGTGCTGGCTTAAAGATTTTTTTTTTTTTTTTTTTTTTTGAGAATGATGTTAGGTAAAACATCATCAGAAAAGCACTTTGATTTTGTCTGCCAAGATGTGCATGCTGACCGCAAAGTGCTTAAAAATGTTTACGATCAAGAAATCTCACATCTCCTACTCACAGAGGGGTTTATACTGCATCTATTTACTCTACAATAAAGATCTAACAGCAGCATGCTCTGAGTAGAGCAGTCTGTTCGTGTCAAAGCAAGACCAAGCAACCTGAAATATTAATGTTTCTTTAATGGATTTATGTTGATATTAACAATGAAGACTTGTCCCATTTAATGACCTAATAAAACAGGGCTTCAATAAAGTAGTCTTATCTAAAAGAGCGCTTACACTGACAGGGATCTGCAGCGACTCAAGTCATACATTTTCAATGAGAACTGGTAATTTTCAAAGACATGAGTGACAGTGGCCGTCGGCAAAAGGATCTGAGTGTCGATGCAAAAAATGTTGAGAAAAAAAATCTCTCTATGCAAATAAAATCCAATAAAAAATTAAAAAAAGATTTTAGCAATGTGCAATGTTTAACAATGGTCTTGTGAGCTATACTGTAATTACTTAAAAAGTTTCTACATATAATTTCTAAGAAAAAAATCGTATTCTTTAAGGGGTCATCGGATGCAAAAATTCACTTTTATATGGTGTTTGCATACTGTATAAATGTGTCTTTGCAGTGTGTGGACAACCACCATACAATGAAAAAAATCTAAACACTCTCAATAATCAAGCCATTTGGTTTTTCTGAGCAATATGATGTCATATTGCTCAGCCCACGACCACTGATGACGGACTGTCCCTTATTAGCATATTTCTCGTATTAGCATATTTCCCGTATTAGCATATTTACGCTCTCAGCCATTTGTATACTGTCCACCAAGGGAGCACTTTACGTGTCTCGTGTCGACCCCCCCATGGAAGAGAGGGGTGGGGTGAGCTCATTATCATTTAAAGAGACATTTTTTTATTTTGATTTTACACAACCATTGAGGAATTTTAACCAAAGTATGTTACAAACTTTAAATGAAGACCCTAAAGAATCTAAAGAATCATACCAACTTGTGGAAAATGGGCATCCGATGACCGAAATTAAAGTGTCATTTTGAATGCACAGTTTGAAGCGTCTGTCATAGAAAAGTGATGCATGCTGTCGCGAATCATTTAGTGACCCGCCTTCTCATAAAACAAGGACGCACAGTCTCATGAATAATTATGAGACACTGATGAGTCATAGATGTACTATAATGTGAGAAATTATGCAGATTTTAAACCTGGTAGAAGACAAAGATTTTAAACCCAGAGACAAAAATATTGCAAAAAGCTCAAAATTGATCAGTTTTGAAATTCAGCTGAACAAATTCTTACATTGTATTTTAAAATGTACAACACAAACACAAGAAAATATAGTTTAGTGTTTCATTACCCTTTCAGGGCTTGACAATAAGGACTGATTGATGGCCCGGGGCCAGCGTGAAAGACACTCGGGCCAGTTGACGGAACTGTCACTTGCACGATCAGGCCAGTGCTGCATCTTCACAGAAGTTTGCATATTTTTAAGCCTTGCCAATTTAAATATTCAAGCGCTCGTAGACGTGAAAGTACCCGCGTCTCTCAGTTTGGTACTCACGTCTCACAGCACGAGAATACTCTTTCAAGTCTTCCTGAGCTTACACGGACATATTTACACAAAATTCTCAAAGATCATAAACATAGTCAGTTATTAAGTCTTAAGTGAACTTAAACGTGAGATAAGATGCATGTGTATATCGGATCCGTACAGCTCTTAAAGTGACAGCAATCTACTATTCCTGCTGCTGTCTTTTTTATGTTAATCAAACAAAAGAGAAGAAATAAAATCGCTCACTGCACTTGACTGAATAACTGTAATAAGGGTTAATCTATATTTATACAGTGAAGACTATGCAGTGATATTTTACATTTGATTACTGTTTCTGTACCTGAAAATCTAGTTTAGACCTACATGAAAAACCTAAAAAAAAACTGTTTAGTTAATTTGTAAATGTTTGTCCTGTTGTATTTATTGTGTCCATTTAATACTTAAGAGACTTATACCTTTTAAATCTTCTCTTGCAGGTTTTTTTTTTAAATTCTTACCAGAAATACTTTCAATAAAGATATTTTTACTTTTACTCGAGAATGACTGTTACACAATGTCACAACAGCCACAACCTGAAAGTGCTGTCATGAAAGCTTAACGCAGCTGAACAACGGCCAAGATGTTAAAATTTCACATTGTTTATAGGTGAGTGTGTGGGTGGATATCGACATGAATTAGCAAAAATGAACAAAATTAAAGTGCATTTTGCCATAAATTGAGCTTGAATGTGAAACTCCAGGAGGCATGCTGCTGAAAAGAGCTGCACGTTCTCATTAAAACTTCATTTCACCAATAGAAAATAAAAGGGAAGGGAAACATGGCAGGAAAAAACCCCGGTGCAATTTACATGCTAATAACATGTGCAGCTGTGCAGGGTTCATGCATGCGAAAAGAAAGTTATCCCTTAATTACAGTAATTGGAGAGAGAATTGATTCTAAACATCAAGAAATGTCAATTCTATTTGCGAGCAAACTTGCTTGTTTTCATTTCCGTCTGAATTAATTTGCATTTGTTTGAATTAATTAAGCTTCTTTTGGACTTATTTGAGTGAAACCGGATTTGTTTTGGGCTGTTTTGAATGGCATTATGTGTGGTAGAACTTGTTTAGGTTTGGATACAATTAACGACTATGAACATGAATCATATTTATGAATCTGGTGTCTCCAAGCTTGTGTCTATAGTTTTTGTTTTACCGTCTGTTTAACAACAAATGTTGTGCATTTTGTTAATGCATCTTAGTGAATAGAGGCACTGCTTGTTTGAAATTTTTGTTCACTTTACATCAGTTCAAATGGACATTGCATCTCTCTGAAAGTGGGTCACCTGAACTAAGCAAAAAATAATCCACTCACACACTCACTTATCCTGGATTAGATTGTACAATTACTCCAGTAAAAAGCTAACACATAAGAAAACACACTCATGCACACATAGCCTTAAGTATAAATCTTGAGGATGAGAGATGCTATAGTGAGATGTTTATGAGAGACTGTCAGAGCTCTTCCACTCTATTCATCCGATCTTGATTATAGAAAAGCCAGATGAGACGCTATAATAGAGGGTCTTCATTCATGAGAAATTAAGAGTCTCGGTATCTCGGTAGATAACAGAAGGAAATTACACTCCCCTACACTGCTGGGCAGGATAATGTCAGCAAAACTGCCTTTACTTTGCCCTGCACCCCAGGCAACAGAATAACGCTGTGTCCAGACACATCCTGACAGTTTTCCAGCAACAAGTATTAAATGTGTCTTAAAATGTAGGCAACAACAAGTAGCCTAATTTTTCTGTTCTTGCTAAAAGCAAAAAGACATAATTACAGCCACAGCGTCTCTGCAGAGTGCTTAAATCAAATTTAAGACCTTTTTTAAGACTTGCACAAATATGATTAATACTGTATGTCCATGCAGAACAAACCTACTTACAAACCTAAGAAAGAAAGAATGATAGATAGAAAGAAACGCATAATGTTGGACTTTTAATTATAAATAAGCCGGAATTACACACTCTTACAACAGTATTTATCAACAGTAAATCTTACAGTAAATCTTAAGCAATCCCTTTTTGCATACATGCTTGGTATTCATTATTTGTGAACTGTTTTGAAACCGCAAGCATGTAGCCTAGAACGTGCAACAGCACCACGTTTTGACTTGAACATGTAGTAGTGCATACATTTATTTGATTCAATCATAGCATTTATAAGTTTAATAATTAAGTTTAATAAAACTTGTTTTATACGTTTAAAATATAAAGACTTTTAATTACCTGAAATTTCATTAAAATTAATTTAAGACATTTTAAGACTGTTTGAGGACCAACGGGGACCCTGCAGCCAATCAAAATCTATTTGCTGCTAAAGTTATGTGGAGATTTCACTGTGAGTGGAACAGAAATCAATGACTCACAAAATGTCTTGTCGGATAGATAGGAGACAAACTTGGATTTTACATAGAAGAGATGGCATTTATCACTTGCCGCTTTATCACATTGTGACAGTGTTATTTCACATCTGCACATAAAAGCATTGAGGACTATGACTTAAATTCCCTGTAAAATGACAGGTGTTTAAATGTTCTTCTAATTGCATTGAAAATTCTAAACGCACCTAAGTATGTAAACAGATTGATATGCATCAACAGATATGCACAAACAAAATAAATATAACATAAAATATAAATATAAAACATTATTAAAGACAAGTAAACGGTCTATAATAAAATAAGAACAAATAATGAAACTACAAGCAATAGCACAAATAAAAAATAGAACAAAGATACAAATAATATAAACAATGCAGGTTTTTCAGGTAGATCTCAGTAGTTGGGTAGAATAGGTACAGAAATTGAATAAAGTAATCAAATGTAAAATAACACTGCAAAGTCTTCACTGTATAAATTAAATATAGATTCATCCTTACAAAAGTTATTCAGTCAAGAGCAGTGACTGATTTTTGTTGTTTGATTACCATTAAAAACAGACAGCAGCAAGATTATAGGCTGTTGTCACTTTAAGACAATGCACGGACACAATTTACTGATAGGGTTACACATGAAGTGTCTTCTTGACTGTTTAGTTCACTTAATGGGATAGTTTTTCCAAACCTGTATGAGTTTCTTTCTTTAATACTCCAATTTTCTTTTTTCTTTTTTAATTAATTAAAAGTTTTAGGACAGACAGCAGAGAGAAGACTGGACACATGACTGTTACAGACATTTATTACAGTATTCACGTAAACACAATCAGTTAAGTCTTAAAGGGGTGGTTCAGGATTTTGAACATCGGACCTCATTTTCAAGTGAGCCTGGTTGTTATTCATCAGTGGAGACAGTTTTCAAAAAAAATCATCCAGTCCTTACTTTTGGATAGTTCGCCTATGCTAGGCTAGCGCGAGTCAACGGTTTCTGCCTAGCCTGCCATTAAAAACAGTTTTACCCACTCCACAAAACACCAAAAGCAAATCAATTATAACGCCAGACTATCGATGTAAATGTCTGTTGAGAGAATAATGTTAGAAATCAAACTACCCTTTCATTGCATTGCAATAGTTATACTTTGTTCCCTGTATTTATTAGCAGTCTACAGCAGCGGCGGAGTGATATTAAGTTACCTAGGCAACCGAGACTACTACTAGCTAGCTAGAAGTCCCGACTGTAGTGCGCTTCTGTTCTGTGTTTACTTTTCGGCGCAGTACTACTAACCGGTAGCCTGGGTGCCAGCCCGAACCCCGCCCACAACATTTTTTGGTCGGGAAATTCGGTCTGGACTCGATCCGTTGAGGAGTAATTATGCTCGGCTCCCAGAAGGCCGAGCCAATCAAATTGCCAGGGCGGGCTTTAATCGATGATGGACAGATGATCTGCGGTTATGTAAATCACCCACGTCACCAAAGAGCGCTTGGGTTGAATTGGTTTTCAACAAAGACGACTGCAGCAGGAGAATTGAGAAGTTTAGATTCCGCTATCGTGTCTGTTATAAAAGAAATCGACAGCGCATTCATTTTAAAAGACGAACAGAGAACCGCAATCAAGGCATTTGTCGATCGGAAAGACGTGTTTGCCGTCCTTCCTACGGGATTCGGCAAAAGTTTAATTTATCAGCTGACTCCAATGGTCGCTAAGAAGATGGGATGCAAAGAAAACCCTGTGGTCATTGTGGTTTCTCCTTTGGTCGCACTCATGGAGTGCTTTATTATTACTTTACTACTTCTTCCTGCGTGTGTGCAGTTGAGCTCTGTTGACAACTATGCTTCGCTCAACACACATCACTTACTGCGTTGCTCTGATTGGTTGTAGGTATATCCAATTGAGTGCAGAGTTTTTTTTTTCCTGGCTCGGTTAAGACACGCCTCATAATCAAAGCTCTATGAAGCAGTATCAGACTCACATTCTGCCTAGAATACGAGTATGACGAAGTCAGGCTAACTAACCGGAGCAAAGTAAAATTCTGCTGCTGCTGAGAAACTAGTTCCTGTAAATGTAATGCGATCATTGAGATTCAAGTGTAGTTCGAATTCTAACATTATTCTCTCAACAGACACTTACATCGATAGTCTGGCGTTATAATTGATTTGCTTTTGGTGTACTGTGGAGTGGGTAAAACTGTTTTTAATGGCAGGCTAGGCAGAAACCGTTGACTCGCGCTAGCCTAGCATAGGCGAACTATCCAAAAGTAAGGACTGGATGAATTTTTTTGAAAACTGTCTCCACTGATGAATAACAACCAGGCTCACCTGAAAATGAGGTCCGATGTTCAAAATCCTGAACCACCCCTTTAAGTAGACTAAACAGTCGAGAAAGAAAGAAAATGTGTAACAATATACTGGATTCGACAGCAGCCTAATAAACCTGTTTCTGTCTGTGTGCTTAATGTTAATTAAACAACAAAAACTCACTCACTGCTCATGACTGAATAACTTTTGTATCTTTAATAAGAATCAGTATTTAATTCATACAGTAAGCAGTGTTTTATTTTTACATCTGATTATTCAATTTCTGTTGTTAAATAAACCTAATTTAGTCCTACCTGAAACCCTAGACTCACTGGTTTACACTGACGTTAAAAATGACACTTACTTTTTATGTAATGCTATAGGTTAGTTATAGGGATGTTTTCTTCTTACAAAAAAAAGTGAAACATGTATGTTGGTTATATCATTTTCAGTTTTTAAATATATTTAAATATAATTTAAATTTATTTTACACACTTAAAGCATTATTGTATCACATATTGTATATATATATTTAATAAAAAAAAAATCAGCTGGTTAGCATTTCAAAGGATTATCCACCTTATAGACTGAAGAAAACAGAGTTTTCGGGCTAGGGCTCATACTGTGAAACGTCATAAGCTGAATGGTATAATTGCCATGAGCAGATGCAACGAGCCAATTAATACTGAACACTGCAATTATGAGCAAACACCTGCTAACCTAGCGCTCCACCCCACTCAACACTGTGGACAGGTTGAGAGGGGGAAAATGATCAAATAAACAAATGCATTGCCTCTTTTATAACAAGCTTGACCCGATTTGAGGTTTGGCAAGCATAATATAATGGAAACAATGGGAATAGCATGTTTCAAGAGATGCAAAAGGGTCGGACAGAATCAATGCTGGCCAGAAAGCCAATTACGACACTGATCGTTTCTGCCTTGAGTTTCCTTCCTGTAATCAAGGTACTATCAATATTGTGCACAGTCATTTTCATTTTAAATTAGACCAATTTTCTTCTCGAAAGATGGGAATATGGTGGCCCCAAAGCTGCCACATGTATACTTATTACATTGCCTGTAGCTTGGATAATTAAAATGCATACAACCATCAACCACTGTCTGAAATACAATGAATCAATGACTGAGACCTGCTCAGATGTGCCTATGAAGGCTTTACACAGGCTAAGTGGCTATATTCAATGCAGAAAATTATGAAAAAGAGAAAGAGAGAAATCAATCGAGCAATCTATATCATCAAGGAAGAGGACAATTTAACAGTCTGAACAATCTGAAATTGGTTCTGCTGAATGTTTCATGAGATTCAAAGACCTGTCATGTGGAGTGACTATAATGAGAATGCTGAGGGGAGCCTGAACGATATGAGGCACCAGAGGAAGAGATAGAATGATGAAGAGAAAATAAGGAAGTGTAAAGAGAGATAAAGTTAAAGATTTAGTTATTACATCCCAAAGTGGCTGTGACAGCATCACATGGGCTCAAAAACGTACTGTTGAGAGGCAGCGTGAACATTCTGCTTGACTTTACATTTCTTTACATTTCCACTGTGTAACATGTTACACAGACCACATCAAGACATGATACCTCTGGGAAATTCCATATTGGAGTCATGTGAGCTGCTGCATGTTGACAAGTGAGGTGTCAAGACTGCAGCTAGTTCGGCATCACCCCAGAGACAGACGAAGAGGAGACTGGTGAGTTCTAATAGCTTCTCACACACACTCGCACAGGCAAGAACGTTTGTGCGAGCGGTCAAATCCACTTCTTGGTCAAAATGTTTGTGTTAGGAGAAAAATTTATGTAAACAGGTTTTTTCTTGTGGTTGTAAACAGGCAAATTGGAAGCATATGAATACACTGCTGTTCAAAAGAGGGTTTAGAAAGATTTGTATTTAATGTTTTTTAAAAAGAAGTCTCTCATGCTTACCATGGCTGCATATATTTAATACAAATACAGTAAAAATTGTTACATTGTAAAATATTATTGACATTTTAAGTAACTGTTTCTATTTTAACATATTTGAAAATAAACATTTTGTCTTGGTAAAGCTGAATTGTCAGGAGCTATTACTCCCATCAGTGTCACAGGATTTTTCACAAATCATTCATTATTCTGGTAACACTTTACAATAAGGTTCATTAGTAAATATTAGTTAACACCTGGGTGTGCTCTTTGATACCAATCTTTCATTTGAAAGCCACGTTTCTAGCATCTGTAAAACCGCATTCTTCCATCTTAAAAATATATCTAAATTAAGACATATGCTTTCAATGAAAAATGCGGAACAGTTAGTTCATGCGTTCATGACATCGAGGCTAGATTATTGTAATGCTATTATGGGTGGTTGCCCTGCACGCTTAATAAACAAAGTCCAGTTGGTCCAAAACGCAGCAGCTAGAGTTCTTACTAGAACCAGAAAGTATGACCGTATTAGTCCCGTTCTGTCAACACTGCACTGGCTTCCTTAAACATCGTATACATTTTAAAATATTGCTGACTACTTACAAAGCACTAAATGGTTTAGCTCCCCAGTACTTGAGCGAGCTTTTAACGCATTACAGTCCTTCACGTCTACTGCGATCTCAAAATTCCAGCCAGTTGATAATACCTAGAATATCAAAATCGACTGCTGGCGGTAGATCCTTCTCCTATTTAGCACCTAAACTTTGGAACAGTCTTCCTAACATCGTCCGGGAAGCAGACACACTCTGTCAGTTTAAATCTAGACTAAAAACGCATCTCTTTTACCTGGCATTCATATAGAATATTATACATTTCTATTATTCAAATCAGTTAAATGATTATTAGGCTGCATAGATTAGGTCAGCCGGAACCGGGGACACTTCCTATAACACCTGATGTACTCGTTACATCAAAAGAAGAATGGCATCTATGCTAATGTTAGTCTTTCTGTTTATTCCGAGGTTTACTAAAGTCAGCCGGATCCGGGCCGTATCCAGATCAGATGGTGGAGCTGCACCTGGACCCATCCATGACGCATCCCTGAGGTGCCAGCCTCATCAGCCCTGTGAAGGCCTCATCGACACGACAGCCATCGGCACTGATCCTCAACAAACACATCTCCATACCAACCCAATGGAACTGGATAAATATTCTGAATGTTCTGATCCAATCTGACTTCTGACCTGTAATGCTGCCTGAATCATAATCATACACTGTTCGTTCATTGGCCAGAGGAGAACTGGCCCCGACTGAGCCTGGTTTCTCCCAAGGTTTTTTTTCCTCCATTCTGTCACCTGATGGAGTTTTGGTTCCTTGCCACTGTTGCCTTGGCTTTAGGCTTGCTTAGTTGGGGACCAGGGATGTTAACCGATGACCGTTTGACCGATGGTTGACCGTATAAACGTTAACCGATCAAAGTTGTCGGTAGTCGGTTAAAAAATCTCTAAATTAGGCTATTATAGACAGTGGACTAAACGCTACTACAGTTAGCCATCTCATTCCAAGATCTTTTTGTGTGAAGTGAACAAATCCCTCACACTCAATTTTTCATAACTCGCCTGTTTGTACTTAATAAACCAATAAAAATGTTTGGCGCGAGGTCACAGCGCTTGGGTTCGCGCGCTCACAAGGTTTGCGAAAAGTAAAGGCTACAGGCTAAAACACTCGAGGTTAGAGCCAGGGCAGACGACAGGATGAAGCGTGCAAAGAAAAGTAGTGTGTGGGACCATTTCACCAAAAAGAATGACACAGATGTAAGTTGCAACTTGTGTGATACAGTGCTTAAATACAGTAGTAGCACATCATCTATGATGTAAGGTGATGATGGTCATCATATTTCTTTATTATTGTTAGCACTATACCTCAAACTAAAGCGGCGTCTCTTCGGAGCTGTCATTTTCTTAAATGAGGCGCGGCAATGTTTCAAATGAGCTTCTAACGCTAGACAAACGCCTTTATTTTCAACGCGATCACCTTGTACCCAAACCATTTTGAAACTAAGGAGTCATTTGTCCTCCGTCCGATTACATACAAGCTCCTCGGCGCCGCGTTTGCGGGACTCATGTTTCGCGCTGTAGGGGATTTTAAAAAAGTGACGTGAGTGGAAGGGCCGGGAGGCAGAGCGGCAGAGAGATGCGAAAAGTTGCGAAATTGCAGGCGCGGCTCGAAATGGCTGTTATTTCAAATAGCGTAGCATATTTTAAACTAATCGGTTAACCGGTTTCAACCGGCTAATGAGGCTCGGTGGTCGGTCAAGAAAATTTTTAGTTTTCGCCATCCCTATTGGGGACATTTAATATTCAACAGTATTATTGATCTGCCTTACTTAAGGTGGACGATGATGCAATTTTCTTCTAGAAACAAACTTTGTTGTATTATTTTCATGTTATCACTGTGAAGCTGCTTTGATACAATCTGTATTGTAAAAAGCACTAGGCCTATATAAATAAAGGTGACTTGACTTGACATGAACTAAGAATGAACAATACTTCTACAGCATTTTATTAACCTTTGTTAATATTAATTTCAACATTAATATTATTAAAATCAAAGGTTGTATTTGTTAACATTAACATTAGGGTTAACATTAACACTGTGAACTAACATGAACAAACAATGAACAACTGAATTTTTATTAACTAACATTAACAAAGATTAATAAATACTGTAACAAATGTATTGTTCATGGTTAGTTCAGGAATCATTTCTCATCAATCATTTGAAACAGAAATCTTTTGTAACATTATAAGTGTCTTTACTGTCACTTTTGATCAATGCATCCTTGCAGAATAATGGTACGCCTGGTAAAGTATGGCAGTATAAATGGCAAGTCTATATGATTTTTAAAATGTATTCTCTGCTATACAAAATTCTGATTGCTTAGAAAGTAACAAGACACCTCTCGTCTATAAGATACATGATTCAAAGTCTCATTCATCCTTTCATACATCATTCACACCATGACTCCAACCTCATGGCTACTGAATGAATCAGACATTTAGCATCATTGTTAGAATGACCCTACTTCACAGAGATAGACGAAGAGGGGAAAGAAGCAGATCACTCTACAACAGCTCTGTTGCTATGCAAGCACTGTGCCCTCCCCTATATCTGTCTCTCCAGGCTACAGGAAGACAGCAAGAACACAAGCAGGGAAGGATGGAAAGCAATTATAGGTGATCTCTATCTAACTCAACCACACATTTGAACACATCTGCATGCAAGTTCACTCCGACATGGTAGGACAGAGCAGAACTGCCCGGTCTCAAGCATCATTTTATGAAAGACAAACTTTGCTCGCCTGCGTGTTTGCATGCATGTCTGGCCACATCATAATTTGCACTCCTAGCTGACGGGCGGTCGTTACTTTTACGCACATTGACCAAGAGGAAGGAACATTGTACGATGTGCATGTAGAGTGGCTGAAATGAGCGTGACCACCAGAATACACAACAACAACAATGAGAAAAATCACAGAGCACACAAACATAAGCAAAACCACAAGACTGCCTGCAGCATGCCATCCATTACAGCTCATATGACTAAAAAAACAAGTTGACTAACATGATAAGAACAAACAGAAAGAACAGAGATAGAAAAAAGAAAATGGTGAGCTGTACCTCTTGGATCGGCGGAGCATGCTTCTCTCCGGCATAGAGAAATTAGAGAGAACGGTCCAGAAGGAGTCAGACATGATATCGGTGCACTAACATGGCTGTCATCCAAAGATCAAATGTCATAAAGCGGCAGAGAAGGAAGAACAGCTGGCTAAATGAACAGGCTTTCTATCTGATAGCAAGCACTAGATGACGTTTCTACAGCTGCTGCTGCCGGCAACCTGTGACACAACTAAAGCTATCGTGAGATGCTGTCATGTGCTTTTTCTCTCTCTCTCTCTTCTCTCTCCTCAACACCCTCCACTCCTCTCTCTCTCACTCAAATACACAGCAGCACATGTATAAAGATGAAGCCAACTCTAAATACAACCTCCAGATTACCTCCAGAAGAGTCAGAGTGTGAGAGACTGCTAGTAAAACTAGACATTTTGAGAGAAATAGTGAAACATTTTAATGCTAGATGATCTGTCAACCAGAAATGGCTGAATCCGACAAGAGTATTCAATACAGCATCCCTGGAGAAAGTGACGGGATTGAAGTGAAATGACAGGGGATTAAAGTGCACACACACGCACACACATATGCAGGATTATTTGGTCAAATGGTACAAGCTTAAGTGAGATTTTCTGTGCGGTCCAAACTGTTCAGTCATTAGTCCAGCAGGTCAAAGGACTCAACTCAAAAAAGTGAAAAATGAGGAATCAAAAAGATAAACAAGGCTGTTTTAAATCATATTTGTTTTGCAGTTTTGCAGCAGGCTAGATGCAGACAGGCATGGGAGCACTGTGTCACCTTGAGCTGACCGACACCATGGGCTCAGTCGCTTCAAGACACACATCAAAGAACAAACAGCTACTGTAGGGGGAGAAAACATCTCCACCCAACACCGGTGGAGGCAGGCAGTAGACAGTGCTAACATTGTATATATGAGGGCGTTTTCACTGTGGAAGAAAGGGATTTTTTTGGCTTCCTCAAAAAATAAAAATCGAAAGAGAAAATGACAGTGTGCAAACACAAAACAAAAAAAAACAAAAAAACAAATAGGCTACTACAACTTTTTGCGAAAAATTATATAGTCCAAAAGTGGCTCCAAATGATTAAAGGGTTATTAGTTCATCCCAAAAATGAAAATTCTGTTATCATTTACTCACCCTCATGTTGTTCCAAACCAATAAGACTTTCGTTCATCTTCGGAACGCAAATGAAGATATAATAAAAATAAAATAATAAAGATAAGATAAAGATAATAAAATCTGTCCCTCCATTGACAGGTAAGCAACTACCTTTTTGACGCTTCAAAAAGTTCATAAAAGATATTGTAAAACGAATCAATTGTTTTGCCTTTTTTTTAAACCATATACAGTATATACATACATACATACATCAAGTTATATTTAGTTTTACTGCTCAGGGTGTCCCCTGTCTGTGGCCTGTAATGCAAAAATGCATAAATAAAAATAAATAAGCAAATCAATAAATAATGGCTAATACTAATATGGGCACCAAAATGTAGTTCATCTGTAATGTTACATTTAAATTTTTAGAACTTCATTATAGTTCTAGTGTATATCTATGGTTGATCAGTAGATGACAATGAGGATATTATTCGAACTGATCAGAGTCAGTCGATCGTAACTGAATTGGGGTTAATTTAATTTGCTGATATTGGGCAGCTAGTCAGAGAATCACAAGAGAGAAAAAGTCTAGACAAAACAAAAAGGAGCTTTCATTCACATAAAAAAGTGGAATTAAGTGTGATGTGCAGTGAGATGAAAGACCCAATGATGGAGAAAAGGAATAAGCAACAGTCTTTGGAACAGTTCCCTGCCTTTCTCTTGAATGTCCTGTTGAGTTGAGCTCTTAAAGGTTTTAAGACTTGATTTCCTGCAGCTTCACTGTTGGTCTAAACCTGTGGGGAACTGTAAAAAATAGCCTTTCCACTCATACGATAACATCTTTTAGAAATGGGAAATGATGTCTGGTCAAGCCAATACACATGGGAAATGAGGCTTCACAGGAAAGGAAAATGATTTTGAACACTTTCTATTATTGTGATCATGATCAATAGAGGATGGACAGCACAAAGTAAGGAAAGAAAATCTGCCTTTAAAAAAAGAAGAAGCAGACTGTAGTGATTTCCTCAAGCTATACTGAATGTGAATGGAGTTTCCACACGGCTCCTGATCACTGTGCCCCCTAAATAACCTAAAATGAGTCCTTTACTACTTACAATGCAAAAAAACCTACAAAAAACCACACAAAAAACAACACACATTGTGTTCCAACATTGTGAACGCAGATATTCTTAACCCACAGGCTGAAGACGTCCCGACTCCCGATAGCAGACTGTGCTCAGCAATTTGTCATCAAACAAGAGATCAGTGATGGATCAAGGTGAACACACAAACACTTGTAGTCAAATGGGAGAGAACATTGAGTTCTGACATTCCAGAGCAACTCATTAGTGCAGAATCACTCTCATTCTGCTCCACAGGCATTCAACACACACACACACACACACACACACACACACACACACACACACACACACACACACACACACACACACACACACACTTGAGTTAATGAGCAGGGCTTAAACAAACCATATCAAAGCTTAGGCCATCCTTAAAAATATTCTTGTTTGCCGTAACCTGACTGACCCTGTCAATTTAGTACCGACCCAATTATTATTTTTTTTTCCCTTTTAGTCCGACCGACTTGACGGTTGTAAAATGCGTTAAGACCGACCGATTTTTTTTTTTTTAACTCTTCAAACAACTAATACAAATGCAATAAAATAATATTAGTTATTAAGTATTGTGAATATAAATTGCCTAGACCTACATACAAACATAAGCTACGTTCTTTCTTTTAAATAAAAACCCGTGGCGCGTCATCTATGATTATGTTTACACATTGTTAACGCATGTCACAATACGGCCTGCAGGCTAAGTTCGCTTCGTTTCATTCACTGTCAATGGTTCGCGCTTGGTAATGATGGCTGCGGCTTTACTCTAAAGATTATTTCATTTTTATATGTTGTTGAATATGGTTTATTAAAAAATAAACATATGAGAGCGTGTTATAGGCTATATGTCATGTTTTAGTCAGATATGACGACGCTACTGCAACACGCATCGCCGCAGATGAGAAGCTGAGCATCAACGTGCTATCGCAAATCAAAGTGAAAGTAAGTCGCAGACGCTTAACAGACACAATCATCTTCATTAAATGTAAAGAAACTAAATGATCTTACCAGGGCTGTTTCCGCTTTCTCTTATTGCGGGCTTTGATTCAGAAATTTTAGCTGATGATCAATAAAATAATGTAGCCTATCTCATAACTGTTGCTTTCGGTGACGTGCACTCCATTAAATCTGCATATAGCGGGAATTGAAGATCGGATTTATCCGCAAAAAAACACACACACATTTGTATATGTAACCAGGTGTAAATGGAATCGTTTTGATAAATCAGATTGCAATCTGATCTGAGAAAACGCATGAAGTGGCCTGGTGTGAACAGCCCCTAGACATCGGTGAAATTTTTTTTTATAAAAAAAAATACTTTTTTATATATATATTTTTTATATACATAAAAATATAGACCTACCTACCGACCCTTTTTTTCTTTTTTTTTGCTGTTACTGCAAACCAAAATATTTTTAAGGATGGCCTTATTGGCACCATATTTGCTCAAAATAATCTGCACAATAAGGCTGAGCGATAACACACAAAAAAATGCACTACAGTTCAAAAGTTTGGGGTAAATAAGATTTATATTTAAGAAATGAATACTTTTATTCAACAAGGACTACAAGAAAATGCCTAACATTATTACAGAAACTTCTATTTCAGTTCTTTTGAACTTTCTAATCATCAAAGATGAAAAAATCTTTGTAATCTGGTAAAAATGTATCAGGGTTTCCACAAAAATATTAAGCAGCACAACTGTTTTCAACATTGATAATAATAAGAGATGTTTTGTGAGCACAATTTCTGAAGGATCACATGAGACTAACTATGTTTCCATCCAAAGTTGTGAATTTAACTTAGCCGCAAAATTGGAACATCACATAAAACATAAAGCAGCATTTACATCCCATCCCACAAAAAAAATTCACTTCCTGGGAAATTGGTGCAAAATATCAGTTAAAAAAGATGCTGCAATCGAAGAAGCCACTGTGGCTCTTTATTACTACATCATAAATGACTTGCATCTCAGAGCACACAGCCGAAACGCAATAAAC
Source organism: Abramis brama (assembly GCF_963993115.1). Taxonomy (NCBI): domain Eukaryota; kingdom Metazoa; phylum Chordata; class Actinopteri; order Cypriniformes; family Leuciscidae; genus Abramis; species Abramis brama. The sequence continues at coordinate 14,653,989 of NC_139973.1, read as the reverse complement.
ATGTTATCTTGCGTTCGGATGCCTGGCGTTTGAGAAAGCAATCATGTGAGACACTTCTGGAAGGGAATACAACCAAATCATTTTGATGACAGACTTTAGCTCAGGCATTTCAGAATGATCAAACCAACATTTGAGATGCTGTGCAATGAAATTGGTCCGCTGGTTAGTCCAGTTATCCAATCACATCCACTGTTGAAGCAAAGTCAGTTTACACAAAGAAAAGTTTAAGCTTTTAAAAAATATGTATAATAAACTTAAAATGTAAAATTTAATTAAAGAGAGAAAACCCTTAACCTTTTCACTGGGATTTTGTTTTAATATTTCACAGATATTGTGATGTATCATTATTCATTACAGGATTGCCTAGCAATAGATATCGATTATTGCAGAATTGCTGTATCATGATATTATCTTTTCGTGAGCCATGTATCTTGTATCGTATCGTGAGGTACATTACCACCCCTACTGTATAGCCAAATAAATAAATAAAAATAAACTAAACAAATCAAGTTAAAAATCAATGTACTGCATGTTTTCCACTAACAACTTCACTAAATGAACACAAGGAAGTTAAATGGTAAATTTAATAGGACATTGAAATCACTTCAATGTTGCTTAAGTAGATATAGGCTATATTGTCAACAAAATCATTGTGAATATATCGTGATTATTCAATATATCGTCCAGCCCTACTGCACAGTATATAAAATTATCGTCCAAAAACCTAATCCAAAAACTCCACAAACCATTCTAATCAACAAACAAAAACCCATCCATCCATCCATCCATCCATCCATCCATCCATCCATCCATCCATCCATCCATCCATCCATCCATCCATCCATCCATCCATCCATCCATCCATCCATCCATCCATCCATCCATCCATCCATCCATCCATCCATCCATCCATCCATCCATCCATCCATCCATCACACACAGTAGCAGAAACTGGCCCTAACAGAAAAATCAGGCTACAGTTATTAATAAGTAGTCATTTCAGCAAATTGCCTTTATGCTTTAACCAAAAGTGACAAAGTATATTTAGAACATGAACAATCCCACTTGAGTAACCTGGGGTTAAGTGCATTGCTTAAGGGCACAGTGCTGAAGGCACCGGTACATGCAGCCTTCCAGTTACCCACCTTAAGCATTTAGGCACTAAACCACACCACCCCATTAGAAAAACAGATTAGACGAAATAGGAACCACACGATGCCTAGTTATCCAGCATGCTGCTGTAAAGGAGGTTGAATCAGGAGCAAGTGCAAGGGCACTCTTACCTCCAGAAGAAAGGGTTGGCGCTGGGGGCAAGGACAGGGGCAGACGAAGGCCCCTCGGGTCCGCCCGGGGACGGAGGGAAGAGAGCAGAGGGGGAGGAGGTAGGGGAGAGGAGATGCTGCAGGAGGCTGCTGTTGCCATGACAACGGTACTGAGCAGTTGGCCAGATTCTTTTAAGTGAATACAGCAAGAGAGGAAAGCAAGGAGTAATGTGAATGCATGTTTGACCTTGTGAGTCTGTGAAGGGCATGGAAAGGTAGGATGTCCTACGGCAGTTTATAAACATGACCAAGGCAAAGGCTTAATATCACACTGTCACAGTTTCTGCCTCAGTGTACAGTACATGTCCACACTTTAACCATCCGTGAATTGAACACTCCCTGCCTCTCAGTTCCAGTAAGACATGTCTACGAGCTCCAATTAAACACGTGGCAAAACAAGATCCTGTTGTAAGTTGTTTGCATGACAGTCAGTTGCCCTGGTATTCCTGAGAGATGCTGCTGACAGGCTGTTTTAGCAGTTCAGCACACGCACACTGGGCACACTGAAGTTAAAGCTGGTTGGCACTAGGATAGGATGACAGTTCTGTCAGGCTCTACTACCTCCCTTCGCTTTGGGCAAGTTGTCAAACAGAGAGAAAGGGGAGAATCCATTCACATTTATTCTTGCTGCATCAAAACGTTGAATATATTTGTTTTGCTTACAACCTACAAAATGAGGAATACATGGTTGGGGTACAGGATCTTTGTGGCGAGGGGGGTGTGGTTCAGAGAAGTCTGCAACGGGAGAAGAGGTGTGCAAGTAGGTCAAGTGCAAAGGACAAACACCTGTGTCTTGTTTCAGTAATTGGCATGGAGAGACAGGATAAAAGCCACCAGGAAATGGATACAGAGGGAGAGAGAGACTGGACTGGGACTTCATGCATGTCTGAGAACTGGAAACCCAAGTGCTGCAGTGAAAGAGTTGATTTATTGTTATTTGCGCAGAGCGCAACCTTTTGTTTATGATTTCTTGGAATTACTTTAATAAAACGCAGTCCCAGTCCAGTCTCTCTCTCCCTCTGTATCCATTTCCTGGTGGCTTTTATCCTGTCTCTCCATGTCAGTTACTGAAACAAGACACAGGTGTTTATCATTTGCACTTGACCTACTTACACACCTCTCATCTCCTGCCTCTCTCTCCCGTTGCAGACCTCGCTGAACCACGCCCCCCTCGCCACAATCTTGTTTTTCATTGATTTCAATAATAAGGAATTTATTCCAATACTGCACCCAATGACTTTTAGTCTGGGGCAGCAACAACGCGTGAGTTCTTCCTTTTGAAATGGCTAGACAGAGCATAACTCAATGGAAAAGACTGCAGGTACTTCAGATTAACAGGGAAAGAGAATGGGGACGGGAATGGGACAGGCCCAGGCTGGGCTTGAACCTAAATCCTCACGAGCACAACAGATCTATATACAAGGGAACTTTATCAGGATGCATAGTATCCTAAAAAAAATTTAAAAAAAATACTTAAAAATAAAAATCTGCCTGCCTCTATGGGAATTTAACATAGGGGTGTACTCACTTATGCACCATGTATTTTAAGGAAGAACATTTATTTATTTACGATACATTATTCATTCACAAAGAAAACTGGTGTCCTTAAAGGTTGGATTTTTCCTAATTTTTTTAATTAAGGCATTAAGTTCAATTTCCGAAATATGATTTTTTATTCCTCTTTTTAGTCAACTTTAGCATGGGTGTATTCACTTATGCATTGCACTGTATATATATATATATATATATATATATATATATATATATGATAAAATATTGGAATATTGGAATATATGTCGTTATATAGGAAAAATCAAATGTAAAATATTAATACAGCAATAATACAGCTGTAAAATAAACATTCCAATTTGTATGCAATTTTTATTTAATTAACACCACTTCCCTTTGCTCCGTTTGCTGTTTTGGTCCTTGTATTCAAAGATCAACAATATCAATAGTAGTTCCAGACACAGAAAAGTATTTTTTTCTGTGGAAAAAAAAAGATATATACATTTTCATATATATATAAACTGCACCTATTCAGCCTAAATAAACAAGTGAACAAATCAATGAATGAACGAACAAAAAAATACTTTTTTCCCCAGCCTGCCCGAGATGCTGGAATAGGCTCCAACACCCCCGAGACCCTACAGAGGACAAGCGGTTTGGAAAATGGATGGATGACAAGGTTTTTTCTGGAATCCATACAGATGCATTTTGTTTTGTTTTGACATCTTAGTGTGAACAGAGCTTAAAGTTAGAAAAGCTAAAGGGATAAAAACTAAGTTATTAAGTGATAAGGGGGAGTCACTCTGGAGTTGTAAGTGTATGGACCATCTCACTTTTTTTAATCACCATGCTAGACTAAAACTTGGTTTTCATGCAACAGGGAGCTGCTTCAGCCAGCCAAGACACAGATGTTCTCTCAGAATGAAGGAAGAGAAGCTGACTGGGCATAAGCTGGCATTTGACATGACTGAATCATGCACAAACGCACACACACTCTGCTGAGTGAAGACTTCTCTTCACTTATATTGAGTCTGCTGGGTTGTGTTTTTGAGGCTGTAAACTGAGCTACACACTGTGGCTGTCAATCATCGAGACGAGAGCTAGAAACTCAGCCACCACTCAGAGCATGAGGGGAAAGCAGGTATCAGGTTCCCAGACAGACTGAGACAGAGAAAGAGGAAACCCGGTGCTTAACTGCCAAGGAGGTCCGAGTCTGTGGTCTGTTTGTGTAAAGCTAATGCTGTGGTCATGTTTAGAAACCTCAACCGATGGAGTTCATTCATTACAAAAATGAGTGACAGTCAGCTGAACTCAAGTAAACGTTTAAAAACAAGGAAATAATAAAAGTTTTGTAAACAAATACAAGCAATATTTGTTGGCTCATACTATGGCTGCACGATTATTCGAAATAAAACCAAAATCAGGAAACGGCGATTTTCACATCGCAAATGCTACAGTTTAATTAAACAAATACTGTGTTCTTTTACATGCGAGCAGCTCAGTGTTTTCATCATCTCAGAGCAGGTCGATTTGAGGTAAATGATGCTCAACATGAACTCATCTCTGCATCTGTCGTGGAGCACTTATAAACAAAAGAAAAGCTTAAAGGTCTCCTGAAATAAATAGGGTTGGGTGTCGTTTGAATTTTAACGATTCCGATTCCAATTTCGATTCTGCTTATCGATTCCTAATTTCAATTTCAATAAGGTATATAAAAAAAAAGCACCTTAGATATCATTCACATTTAGTCTTATTGCAAAACATTTAACTGTAGCTGAATATCATGAACAAAAATAAACAGACTAAAGAACACTTTTGCAAGGAATTTTGCCTATGGTTTAAAAATACTACTGTTTTAAAAAAAAACAACTAGCCTAACTAATATACATTTTAAGCATTATTAAAAGGCAAGTACACACTCAGTAATTAAAAAAGAACAAGTAAAAAATTTGCAATCGCAAAAAAAGTTGGAACAAAGATATGATTGTATAGAAGATTTTCAGGTATTCAGGTACAGAAACTGTAATCAAATGTAAAATAACACTGCACTTTATGAGTAAAATATACATTACAAATATAGTTACAAAGGTTATTCAGTCAAAAACTAGTGTATTTTCTCTGTCTTTTGTTGTTTGATTAGTGTTATTATAGACGCAGCAGGAATATTAAGCTGCAGTCACTTTAAGAGCTGCATGGATCCAATATACTGTTACACATGAACAGAAAACAGAGTCGTCTCACGATTGAATTGTTTAAAGTAATATTGAAATACTCGCAAAGGAATCGATAAGAGGAATCGAATTTTTAATTTTATGGGTTAGGGTTAATATCCGATTCCAGAATTGGAATCGATTTTCGATTCCCAACCCTAGAAATAAAAGCTTGATGGTTTAATGTTAAAAAATAAAAATTAAGACAGTGTATTGAATATTAGTCAATTAGTCAAGAATATTAGTATTGCAATTTTACAGATATATTAAAATAGTAATTCTTATTTTTTGTATATTTATTTAGTAAAAATTATAGCATAACATAATAAGCACTATTAATATCTTATAGTCATATTGATATAAATTCACAATGTTTTGCCAAACTGTATTTTCTTTAATTACAATCACAATTTTTATCAGAAAAAAAAAAAAACATTCCATTTTTTCCTCAAATCGTGCAGCCTTAACTCATACTTATGATCTAAATAAACTCTTACTGTAAATGCAGGTTAGGGGCTCCAAGTCTTTCCTTTCTTTTCTTCATGTTCATGAGTATAATAGATGGATAAGCAAAAAAAAGTCTTTACTCAGAGGTGCAACTGGGAAGAGTCCAGCGACAGGTCGTAAAAGAACTACATGGCGTAGTGTAAAAGTCTGTTATCAAACTACCAACTCTGATTGTGAAAGTTTCAGCATTTCCAGCCATACTTCCTTTAACTCCTTATCACAAACATCAACTGTCAAATCACAATGTGCCTTCAAGTCTTATCTTGTCCGCGGCCAGAGCGAGTATCCACTTCTGTCATGACGGTATTTGTTGTTAAACGACAGTCCTCTAAAGTTGTGTCCGGGAGCGTTCTGTCTTTCTGAGCACTGTGAAGTACCATAACATCAGTCTGAAGAGAAAATGTTAAGAGTGTAACAATCCAAATTCTAAACACATTAGAAGCTTCACTCTCCTCTGAGCTCTACTTCTAGTGTATGTGTTGGCAAGACTGTCAGAGGCACAGAAACACATCGAGTAATGAGGGAGAGGGCATTCTTATGATATCACAAGACCCTGGGGGAGGTGCAGCTGTTGCCCCTACCTCACACCGGTCCATCTCTGTATACACACATACACACAGTTCTGAGAATCAACTGTCCCCAGGCGAATGCTTTTGGCTAAATGTAGCCTCAAGGAGACAATAGGCAGGATCAAAGAGCAGAGAATCACCAGCACGAGAGTTAAGCCTGACTGGTTCAACACTGACACACACCACTACAGGAAAGCAAATTACACTGACACATGATCTATAGCTCTGTGTGAGTATGCTCAAAGGAACAGATCACTTAAACATGAAAATTTGCTTATGATTTACCCTAATTTCTCTCCAAATCCATATGACTTGCTATTTTCTGTGGAACACAAAAGGAGATATTTGCACAAAACCTGTGTCATTCTTTTTTATATAATGAAAATGAAAGGGAATAGATACTGTCAGTGTCAAGCTCCAAAAAATAAAAAAATAAAAAAATAAATACTATAAAGTTAAAGTAGGGATGCACTGATACTAAATGTTTGGTACCAATACCAATGAGTCATTTTACATATTAAATTCTACCACATTTTAACTAAATAAATGAAAAATAATACATTAAAATTGTAATTATAAACTATTTTGAATGTTAAGTGAATTTAGACATCACAACATTATATTGTACATGCATGAAGTATGAAAAAAAATCATTTTGAGATTTGCTAAAGATTTTATTCAACAGTGTTAAACGTTATTAATGTTGTTGTTGTTATTATTATTAATATACATATATATTTTAGATTTTTTTAATGTTTTTATAGATTAGCCTACTGGGCATTCGGTGATGGAAAAGGTAATCTTATGGTGCTTGTCTGCTTTGCCTTTCTCTGAATTGCTTTAATTGTATGAACAAAAGCAGCATGAACATTCTGTTAAACATCTCCTTTTGGGTTCCACTTAAGAAAGTAAGTAATACAGGTTTTGACTGACATGAGGGTGAGTAAAAAAATGATTGAATTTTCATTTCCCCTTTACAGGGTTCCCACACCAGAAAGTGAAAAGGTGAGATGAAAAGGAAGGAGATACGAGAGGGGGAGTCAGAAAGTACCAAAATCCTAAATGAATGAGGGCTAAAATGAGATTTCACGGACAAACAGTGTGGCTGAATAGAAGGCTTGATTTGATTAAGTCCTGTAATCCCGTGGCGGGTGGAACAAACTCGGTGAACCCTCACAATAGCCAGCATTCTTCCTGCCCCTGCCAGTCACTCTGAGCTATACAAAGACGAGAAAAACAAAACCCTTAGCCTGTGTGCATAAGAAAGAACACAACAACAGTATGCCACACACAACCTTTGCAGCACACTATATTACATCAAAAATATAACACCGAAATTTTGTCTGCTCACCCCTATTCTCATGATGCTGATAATGCACCTTCGTATGATTGGCTGTAAAGAGCACATTCTTTGCAGGCAGTGGGTTAAAAATAAACAGAAAGGAAGATATAGATAGGTGTGCTAGAACAGGAACCAGAAATGCCCAGCTGTCGGAAAAGGCCTGCAGTAATCTGTCTGTCACTGCCCTGCCAGTCACCTACGACCCCCATGACCCAGTCCATGTGCAATAAACAGTGTTGACACTGTGATCTGGTAAGAATGCTAACCAAACTGATACAGCAGTGTCTGAAACATTAAACACACTGCCTTATCAGGCAATATCCACACACATAGGAAGGCATTAATGCAAGTCTAAAATATATGACTACATTACATCCTGACTAAGATGCATCCATCTTGTCGATTTTTGAAGGCAAAATAGATGTATCCTTTACTGTGTATGATAATCCACAATCCTGTGCATGTGGTTCAATGATCAATTTAAAAAAAAAGGATCAGTAGAAAAAGGATAATTTACAGTAAATTAATGTCATGTGACAGATCATGCTAATATCTACTGCTGATCTCACAATATCAGAAGTGTTATTTTGTACTGGACATACGTCACATTTAATAATCAGATGCAGATCTGTGACTTTGAATTTATCAGAAGCAAAACAAAATGACTGGAGTATCTGCAACATCAATAATACACAATAACTAAATTAGTAATCGTGTGTACACACAATGTACAACAATGAAGAATTCCACAGAGTCTTCCCTGCATTCTTTAAGCAGTATGGAAGAAATGTATGCAACTCACAGTACGTACTAAAGTGCAATTAAAAGAGATGACCAGAACTACACACCTCTTTGCTTAATGGACAGCATCCTGTTCACATAGAATTTTTTATACAATTTCCCAAGGTCAGACTATTCACAATAGACCAGGTTTCGCTATCCTCATTCAGAAAAAAAAATAATTCTCAAGTACTCACAAACTGCCTCTTCTGGGAAGACTCAGCTCCTTCTGAAATGAAGAAAGAGAAGAACACAAGATTAACTGTAAATCAAATGAATGTGTCTGTGTCACAAAGCAAAGAGCAGAGCTTGTGAACTTGTGCACAAGATATCATGGAAACCTAAATTGGATACAGACACTAAACCATCCACCAGGTGGCACAATTCAACTTGGGTCACAATGAAACAACATATTTACAGTTTAACTGGAGGGAACTCTTAACAACAGGCTTTTCTTTAAATATTAGGCTGTGTTATATGATTCAAATAACAATTGAGTGGAATAGTGGCTTGCATCCAGCATTATGAGTTTTGTTTTCTCCCATATTGAAGGTAAAAAAAATAAAATAAAAAAAACACCACTAGATGGCAAAAGTGAACCATTATTACACAGACAGATTTACCTTAGAGCACTTGGATGCCTACTGATAGCTGGACTGAGAAAAGATAACTGATATCAGGTCCAGTGGACCCATGGGACAGAGAGGACAGACACAGAATAAGGCCATACCATCTGTCATAGTTCATAGTGAATCTCCTCTCATGTAAATATCCCAAGCACACACACACATAAATCAAACACTATATAACAGTGATGTTATATACACAAACCTGACTAGAAATTTTTTGATTAAATTCAAAGAGTAAAGAGCTTTTCACAATAAGCATTGCTTCAGAGGAATTCTCTCTGATTTTCAACAGACCCCCCTAGAAACCTCTTGTGGTCCCTGGACCCCTTTTCAAAACCTCATTTGATGTGTGGAGAGTTAAATCTTTCTATCAAAACAAAATCTGAACAGTGTTATTAGCGCTCTTGACAGATAAATAGCCACCCAAAACAATGGCTTTTAGATACGTCGTTACATTCAATTATGGGATGTGTTTACAATGCGCAACATCCATTAAAAGTGTGGGTGTATGGGCAGAGGCCACGTGCGTACTGATCCTTACTGATTCAACTCATCCAGTTACACAACACAAGCATGTAGTAGTGAGTACTTTCTCTTGACACCATGTTTCCTTTCATCTGGCTTAGCTGTCACTTTAAACAACAGCAGTCTTTAAATCAGAAGTATGCAAATACAACTAAATATCATAATAGTAGCAACTTGGAAGTGATTTCCATGTTGCTCATCATCATCTAGAAAAAAAATATATGAATAAAACATAGGGGTGGGTGATACACCAGTTGAAACCATAAACTGACAGAAATTTGGCAACTAGTAGAACTTTTCAAAAACGCTGTAAGAAAAAAACAAAGAAAAAAAAAAAACATAGAAAAATGGATAATGTCCTGGCAAAAAATTACCAGTACCTTTTCAGTTAAGTTTCCTTCAACCCTGAAACATGACAAAATGCAATGAATACTTTAAAAATGTGTATAACACCAGTGAAAAAAATCAATACAGAAAATTCCATAATAAAATAAATTTACTATAATATGTATATTATGCATAATTATCTATTATCTTTTTTTCCAAATACGAAAACCTCAAAATCAAATATGTTATGCAAAATCTTTATAAAAAATTTTATATTTTACAGTATTATAATTAAGTCTTTTCAAGATCAAAATTCTTTTTAGTTTTTGAATCACTTATAAAGTTTATATATTGCGATATATATCATTATCTCAAATGTGATAGCTATGATTTCAATTGCGGCTGTCAATGGAATGCTAAAGACGTGTTTGTTCAGAGAATGAGAATGATTCTCAGTACAATCTCTGGCTGAGAGCATAACTCATTTCAAGTGCACTAAAAAAAAAAAAAACCTTCAGCCTCCTACTGAAACCAGCTCTTATTACTGCAGGGATATTTGACAGAAGTGGAGAAAGAACATATTAGACCAGACAAATGCAATACTGTACTGACCAGAGGAGAAACAGCAGGTAGAATTCTGAGAGGATAGAGAGTGTGAGAGAGAGTGATCGAGCTGTAACTGTATTCAGAGCGTGTCTATGAGACATCTGTCTCCCCACACCGGTGGAGGACTGAGCCAGGGAACCTTCACGCCTTCCTGACCCATCTGCAGAATATTAATACAGCAACTTCTCAAAGTGCAGCCTTAGCAAAACATGAGCCTACTTTTTTAATTAGCAACTCCACCGATACAAACCTGATATGCCTAGAGGCTTCATATATGGCAGCTTTTCCCTCTTTTTATGTCAACTTGAAATCACTTTCCCTCTGTGCTGTCAGAAAAAGTGCATCTCTCCCTCTCTCTTGAACTCTGTAGCCTCTCCTCTCCTCTCTCCATAACAAGCCTGAAGTGCTCATCAGTGCATCCCCACTGCTCTGACCCTACTCAGGTATGGATGCATCAGCCTTCAAGCACTGTAGATGGACTAAACCTTGTTAGCTTGGGTGTAAGATGAAGTGAGAATCTACACTCGTCGCAAAATCTGATTAGTTGTGGAGCAAACCAGTGCTGCCTGATATCTGGATGGTATGTATGTGTGATAGTGTTCAGGAGAACTGTGACAGGAGTGAGAGCGTGCCATAGAATTGTTCATGCCTATTATCTACAGCTCCGCACTGAACGCAGAAAAAAATATGACAAAGCCAGACTGAGGCTGGGTTTCAAAACTTTGTAAGCTGTCTACCTAGCATAAGCAGTACTTTTTGAACTACGGTGTACAGCCTAAGTTTTGTTTGTCTCTAAAATAGAAGCGAGTAGTTTGCAGTGATGCGACAAATAGATCACTTAGCTTATAATCTCCGAAGCTGTCCTTGGATCCCTTTCGGGTGCCCCATTACTATTTCTGTATTTCTACTCCAGCCAATTATCTCTAATAAAATAATTGTATTTTATTTTATTTTTAGGGCTGTTGATTTAACGTGTTATTTTAATTAATTAGATATGGAAAAATAATGCAAATAAAATTATTTAAGGTATTTAATGCACCCGCCCCGCCCCGCCCCAGACCTGCGTAGGTCATCTTACATTTTATACAGTTAATTGGTGACGAACATGATGGAGGGCAACAACTCACTGCGTGATGTAACCTATAGAATGCAGTTAGAATGCCCCTAAAACTCAAGATATCAGGGCTAAAATGTCCCTATATGATTTTTTAAGTTAATAATAAGTTAATATTGTGTTATATTTTAGACACAATATTGTCTGTTTTTGTTCAATTTTGCCAACGGAAATATTACCTGTAAAGCCAGATCACAACTGCTGTGAATCTCCAAACACACAGTGGTGTTTCATTTCTGAATGAATCCGCATTTTAAGCGAATCAATTAGGTGAACGAATAATTCAATGGCCCATTCATGAAGAGAGCCATTTACTTCATCCCTGAAAGAATCACCAGTTTGAACGAATCGAATGAATGAATGAATGACTCAATGACTTTAGACATTTACCGCCACCTACTGGCAGTTTTAGTTTCTTATTTAGAGTATCACTTCATTCAAGAAAAATTATTTCATATTTTGGGGATAGTTTGCCCAAAAGTAAAAATTCTGTACATTTACTCACCATCAAGGTGTTTCAAACCTGTATGACTTTCTTTCTTTTTTTTTTAAAGAACATAAAAGAAGATATTTTAAAGAATTTTGGTAATCAAACTGTTTTCGTCTGTAAAGATATCTAAATACCAATTCAGATGCAGCAGGGCTCCAGACTGCAACCAAATGGTCGCATTTTGCGACCAAAATTTGAGAGTGTGCGACCAGTAATTTTTTTTAACGTTAAACGTGGAAGGGGCGCGTCAATGAATCCGGAATGTGTAGCAGGCCAATGATGACGAGTGTGAGAAGAATAGGGAATGGCCACTGTAACTGGCTAATGTGTGGAGGGGGAGGGTCCTAGAGATAATCGAGCGCGCGACCACGCGTAAACGTCTGTGGGAAGGAAACAGACTAAACGGAGACAAATATCAATGTCACAGACACAGTCGGATGATGATTCAGAGTCAGAGGTTTGTGAGGTGATAAAGTCCCGAACCCACCATTTTCGGGAAGACTGGCTGAGAGAATTCAACTGGTTGAGGTACTGTAAGGAGACGAACTTAATGAACTACAGAACTCCAGAACTGCGGGGAACACGAAGTTTGCAGACAGTGCAGGCACTTCGCAGTTTAAACACAATACGCTAGTTAGACACAATCTCAGCCTCAAGCATAGAGTGAAAACAAAATGAAAGTGGAAAAAACTGCGCTACTCATTTCTGCTTCACAGACCGTTTAATAGTTCGAACCAATAAGAGACAGCGCAGAGCTTCTCTCGCCAGTCGCGGGCGGATCTCGATCACGCAACACCGTTACATCGTTGAGATCCAGTGAAGAAATCCATTGAGTTTGCGACAGAATTAATAACATTGCTGCGAGATCCAGTGAGAAACATTCAGATTCGACGCAGAATTCTCTGTTATAAACTATATCAGATCAAACAGCGCTGACGTGGAAACCAGGAGAAACATCGTGACATGAACGAACAAGTTATAGAAGGCTTTAGGTCCACAGATCAGCAACATTCACCATGGATTTAATGTAGTAACACTAACTGTAACTATTATAACAGTAGCCTACACATATCTTTTTCCAGCACTTGAAAACTATAATATCATATTTAAATGTGTTGACCAAATCATTTTTTGTTCATCCTTTAAAGATTGTCCCTATTTATAAAACTAAAAGTTTCAAGAAGTAGGAAATCTCAAAATACAAAAAAAAAAAAAAAAAAGATTAAATTACCATTGTAAACATAGAGGACGCTTATTGGCTATTTTCACTCCCTAATAGCTATTTTGTCACTCATTTTGCTTTTGAATTAATATTGAGACATTATGAATGATAATAATTAAAGTTAACTTTATCTATACACCTCAAATTAAGCGCAGTGCTTTGTCATCCCACAGTGCTACCAAATAATTTCTGTAGAACTTAGTGCTTCTGCCCTCAAATGTTAGTCTGGAGCCCTGCGAACTTAAAATAAAACTGCACATTGTAATTTCTGTACGTTAAATCTATTTATTATCAAAGCATTTGTCAGTAATACAGTTATGTGGGGGGAAAATATGAATTGCATTGCAAGGTAATTTAAGGTGTGCCCCTAAATTTTCTGCTTGCGCTCCTAAAATTTTAAGTCAGGGGCTACAGCGCTCCTAATAAAAAAAGTTAGTCTGGAGCCCTGTGCAGCTTCAGAAAAAAAGAAGAAAAAAAACCCCATGGCCATTGTAGCCAAAACGTGTGTGTAATAAATGCTATGCTGAATCAAAACATTTCTTTCTTAAACTACTTTTTGTAATATATATTTGATGCCTTCTCATTTAACACAACAATGACATTATCTTTTGGGGGTAATTTCTCAGCCAAGTTTGATGTGCGATTAATTTGCGATTAATTAATCGGCACATCATGTAATTAATTAGATTAAAATTTGTAATTGCTTGTCAGCCCTAATTATTTTATACAAGATATTGATTGCTATGAATTGTATTATATATGAATTACATGTTTGAATAACTGTGATATCAAAGCCAATTTGTGATGTTTCTGTAATTATAAAAACAAAACATCAACAATTTTGGACAAGTATTTCATTTTTTATTTTTTTGATGCAATCTGAAGCGAATGAACTCTGTTCTGGCAGACTGATTTCATTAAGGCATATGGAGGGTGGGGTCTGAGGGAGACCAGGGAGCAGTTGCTCTGCTACACAAAGCCACACACATACACACAACAGCATTCTGGCCAAGGCTCTGTCATTGCCATGGGCTAAAAGGCTAGGCAATGAAATTAGCCAGAGTGACAGTTTGGAGCAGGCCCCCTGCTCTCCCACAAAAGCAATCTACCCAATGGAGCCCATTAATATTTCTTAAGTCCGTCCAGCATGACAGGAAGCCGTAGTGCAGGGAAATGTAATCAGTGAGATGGGCCGAAAGCAGCACCACACTGCTTAAATGGACTCCTGGAGACAGTTAAAGCCATCAGTAGCTGCAGCGAGATAAGCATATCTGTGTTTACACTGTTATAAGAGCTTACCAGAGGTGGCCGATTTCAGGTTTCAGGGGTTAAACAGTGTGTCGCATCAAGATGCTGCACAATTTTATTGTGACCTTGTGTAGAGTAGAACCTGATGGAATCTAGTTATCCTGGGCAACAGTTTTGAGTTTGACTGACAGCTATAAATCTCTCCCCGATTAGTGCGGACTTGTGGTGTTGTGCCCTCCAGGATAGATTTCAAGCTAGCAGAGCTTATTACAAAAACCTCGGAGCTCTTGAGGCTAAGCAGCCATACATTAAGACAAAACACACACTGAACATTCGTTTAGCATCATTATGATTTGTTACAGACAGAGTCAGGCTCCACTCATATCAACCTGACCCAGCAAGAGCAGAGTACTCAATAATAATCAGGGTTCCTGCAGGTTTCAGCAAGTCAAATTTAAGACCTTTTTAAGACATTTTAAGACCATAAAGATTGAAATTTAAGACCTACACGACGCATTGCCAAAAAATAATCAAATCAAAGAATTCATTTTATTTCAATGAATTCAGTAATTGAAAAAGCATTAACTTAATTTACAGATAAAGCAATCACATTAGTAACCTTCCAGACCCAGCAACGCGTGTCAGAGAAAATAACAGAATCAGATATTATTTTTTTTTATAGAAAATTGTACTTTGCATATTATAGGCCTACTGTAAAAAACACATAATTAGTTGATTTTAGTTGATCAAAGTTGATCATAACTAGAGATGAAATGGCATGAACATTTCATTTAATTATTATAGTGCCAAAAATTATCACTTATCACAGAATCCTGTTCAAAAAGTACTAATACTACACAATGAAATCAATTCACCAAGTTATGTCGAAAAACAGCAAATAACAAATAAAATTAGCATCAATACGCACTAACATAAACATTAAAATAATATGATTAAAAATGATAGCCAGATTTTAAGTGTCTTGCAACATGTTATATACTAACATGTACAAGTTCAAATAAAGTTGACAAAAAAGGTTTTTATAAAAAGATAAACCTCACATATTTCAGACTTTAATTTATCTTTTTTGACTCATTCTTTTTATAAAAAATGATTTAGTGACATTTACAATACACTTTAGCTTATCTTTTATTATTAATAGTAAAATTCGGTCCGATTTTCCCGTGGCGTCTGTCGTTGCTATGCAACTCCACAATGACAAAAAAAGTTTTAGTGGCTAATGGATTTCCACCGCCGAAAAACGCTTGCTGTAGCTCTGTTACAAGATTTATTTACGGAGAAGAGAAAAACATCCGTAGTGTTTGGGTGCACCCGCATCATTCATGTCTTTTTTCATGTTGCTGCGCCTGGAAAAAAAACGAGCGCGTCGCTTCAATTATAAGTGCGCTTACCGCGCGCCTACATTTGAATGAACTTTAGCGCAAAAAAGACTGTGAACTGCCTCTTGGCGAGCGACTTCGATACTTTTTTGCTACTTTGTAATAACTTAATGCGGCCAGCGTTTCTGGAAATGAACGAGGGTAAAATCTTTTTTAAGACCTGACTAAATGAAATTTAAGACCGCGGATGAAAATCTGGCTGTTTTTAAGACGTTTTAAGGCCTTAAATTTAAAGTTCAGAATTTAAGACATTTTAAGACTTTTTAAGACCCCGCGGGAACCCTGAATAATGCAACGGCAGTGCTAGAGCACTGAAACAAACCAGATCTGCTGTGACTGTACTGTGAATATGTTTTTGAAACAAGTCTATTGTGAAATTAATTAAATATTGTGCAATTTAAAATAAATGTTTTTATTTTAATATATTTTAAAATGTAATGTATTCCTGTGGCGATGAAGCTGAATGTTTAGCAGTTTTTACTTTAGTCTTCAGTGTCGCATGATCCTTCAGAAATTATTCTAATATGCTCATTTGTTTCTCAAGAAACATTTCTAATTATTATCAATTTTGAAAAAAAGTTGTCCTGCTTAATATTTTTGTGAAAACCGTTACAATACTTTTTTTTCAGGTTTCTTTGATGAATAGAAAGTTCAAAAACAGCATTTATTTGGAACATTTTGTAACATTATTTATTTGTAATGTTATTTGTAACATTAAAAATGTTGTTACTGTCACTTTTGAACAATGTAATGCATCCTTGCTGAATAAAAGTATTAATTTCTTAAAAAAAAATATTTTGAACGGTAGTTAAAAAAGAAAAAATCGTAAAAAATATTACTTATATTACTTGAATAATCGGGATCAGTATCGGCGGATCACGACGATGACACGCACACACACAAAGAAAACGGTAATCGGTATCGGCTGCAAAAATCCAGATTAGAGCATCCCTAGTATGTTTGCCTTGGCGAGCACTGCAAAAGGAAAAAGAAATGCAGCCACATGTGAGGTTCACAGTGACACTCGAAGCATAAAGAATTGATGACAGCTGTCAAAGTGCTGCCCTGTCCCGTGCAAGTACAGTGTCCAAAAGCTTCCAGGATGGAAACAGACAGCTCTGGTCAAAAAGTCAGAGTTCACTGGATCCCTTGAGACCAAACCAGGGACACTGGACAGCCTCTGACACTGACAGGCTGTGTGCGGAACAGCAAGATTGCCAGGACAGGCACTCAACATGTCAATCATGCCAGCTTTTTCTGTCCTTGAGTGAATGGCTGGCATATTTCCTCAAAGGAAGATTACAGATGCAGGAGGATAATCCAGAGTACCAATGACACACGGTTTTAAGATCAGTTAGCATAACAAGTGGTCTCTTAAAGATGGTTCGCAGCTTCTTAAGCATTTAGGAAATATGACATCCGTGCTGTGCATGAAACTGGTGCAATTTCAAGCAATCAGAAGATATTTCATGTTTAATGCACTGTTGTTGGGAGCAGACCAAAGAAATTCACTGTGGGCGGGACTAGCAATGAGCAGAAATTTAAACTATATAATTACCAAAATGCTTTTTTTTGCTTTTTGCTCGAGAAGCTAGAAAGAGATATGTTTTATTGTGTGTAGCTTTATCAAGTCACACCTGTTTAGGACACGGTGTGAGAGAGAAAGACACAAGCACGCTGCCACCCCTGGACACGTTGACGCAGTCTTGGCCGATTTCATTACGCAGGACTAATGAACTAATTACAGTGGACCCAAGGGAGGCCTTGCTCGTTGAGTTTCTGGGGAAAGGACAGAGTTACAGAGCTCCTAAAAGCTCAGCAACTATAACCAAAAGCTTTGCTAGCAAGATTACAACTTAGAAACCAACAAGTCTCCATTGCTTCCTGCCACTATATTTATAAAGTTTAAGAAGGGTATAGTGATTGCATGAAGCAGGCCTGAGGCTGTTTGATTGTTTTATGGAGTAAATGGGGCGTAGCACTGCCTGTCGAGACTAATTGCTTGAAATGAACAAGCAAATGAAACTGATGGGGGTGAGAAAGGGAAAGAGAGGGAAAGGCAAATCAAAGAGTTATATGTACTAGGAGGATATTAATTAACTGGGTCATTGTAACAGATAGAACAATATACATAAGAAGGAGAGTGTGACGCCTGTGGCAGAGCAGACATCATTATAATGAGTGATTGAAAACTGTTGGGCTGTAACGGAGGATGATGGACAAATGTGCCAAACAACAAGGGAAAACATCTATAGAACGATATTGATACATTTAGGTTTATAATTTACAAGTGCAGGATAATTAAGAGCTCCATAAGAGCATACTTTTTTCAGAATATGAGAGGTGTTTGCCCATGTAAAACTCGCCATCATGATGCTAGAGTGTTGTAGATGGTAACTGGAGAGTTGCTAACATCTCGGTTTACCATAGTCATCATTTAACTTAGGATGCATGGAATAGACTGAACCCAGTTGCGTGTGAGAGAACTGAGTGTTTAATTCGGGTTGTGGCTCATTCATATTAATTGAAGCTGGTGCTGGGAGTATGTAGGGCAGGAAGATGGCTGAGGCGGGGCCACAGGGGAAGACAGGATGCGCATCAGCTTAGGTACAGGATAGGAAAAGAGTGAATAAAAGAACAGAGGGAGGGCAAGCGGAAGATGCAGAGAGAAATGCTGTGAAATACTTGTTAGACGCAGCTGCAGGTTTTAAGAGATGCCACATCATCATCATCATTACATACAAAGACAACTTGGCTGCCGCCAGCCTCCCGTCATACTACGTGAGGGCTAAACTGGTGCAATTAGCAGTCGTGATATACGAGGATCTCCTTGTGTTGTTGGAAGGAAGCACCAAGTAATTATCCCTACTATTGTGGTGCGCTTTTGGCAGAAGAGGACGTCTAGCCCTTAATTCACTCATTCTGTCTTTTCCTGCGCTCCCTCACTCAGATGCTAATCTAGTGATCAGTCAAGCTATTCACACTGACTATCAAACTGTGGAAATTAAAAAAAGAACATGAAAAAACCCCACTAATCCTAATTAGAATTTGCATATTCAAATTAATTCTACATTCCTAAGTGGAGATTATGTAGGGTAAAGAAAAACACAATGCTGGTGTGGAGATTGGCAGATGTGTTTTTCTTTTTTGAAGAAGAATAATTAAAATTCAGTAATGATGTACCAGCATGCCAAGCGGGAAGCGTATTTGCCTGCTTCTGTTTGACAGCTATGTTGCTTTTACCTTTATTTGGACTTTAACGCTTTAAGCCATTGCCAGCACTGTTTTTTCTACAGATCATTATGCATTAGCATCGAGCTAACGTGGCAATGCTGGAGCTACGTTCTGTCAGATCTCTCCACATGTAGCAGCAGGCTGTCTCATTGGTATATCTAGCCGGCTACGATATTCAAAGAGAGCTCATCCGTCTCCTACATACAGGGTGACAGTCGTCATCCCCCCACCCCACAATGCAGACGAAGGAGCTTCAAAACACAATGTTGGCAGGATTATTCACAACAATGCATTGCCCTCACAACAACGGGGCTTAAACAATACAGTGCTGCATGTGGTTTGATCATGCTAATATTCAGTATTGTTTTGCTCTAAGTGACAGTTGCAGGAATAGAACATTGCATTCATGAGTGGGAAAGAAGTAAAAAAAAAACTGTCTTTTGAGGTGCTCAAACATATTAATGAAACCGTAAGGAAGCAGGAAGAAAACTGTAAAGACTGACCCACTTTTGAATCACTGAAAAGTCAGTGCTGCACTGATAAACTACAAACCAATCAGTAATGTGTTGCATCATATGCCATCGATTCCAGTAAAAGTGTGTTTTGAAATCATGGACTTACAATATAGATAGGGATGCACCGAAATTTCGTCCACCAAAAATTATCGGCATAAAATGGCATTTTCTGTTTTTGGCCGAAAAAGAAAAACGGCTGAAAATAGGCTATATGACGCCCTGCCCCTCAGTGCCCCTCATATATATATATATATATATATAAGAAATAAATCATTTAAAAAAATGTTTTTTAAAAAAACATTTATAATTTATTAGAAATAATATATAATAATTATTTCCTAAAAAGTTTGGGGCAATTGTTTTTGCACTTGCTACTAAACAGATCCCATGCTCCTCTGGGAGAGTAATGAAGTCATATTTGTCCCATCTTTGTCTCTGACATTCTCCCACTATTCTTCCTGTCCCCCATGACAGAGAGTCTGAGTTCATTACTGGTACGCAAACAGACACTTCTCCGGTCGTCAGTATTCGACTCCCAGGTGCTATCAAACTCCCTGACACACAAACATCTTCAATTCACACTTCTGGGATATCCGCCACCCCCCATAAACCATGAACACAATCCACACACACACACTCAGCACAAGCGTCTGCACACTAGCGAAGGAACCTCATTTGTCTTAGTCAAAGAAAACAGCTACAGAATTTTCCTGAATAATACAACAATTACTAAAATGCGCCTCTCAGGAAGACAACAAATGAGCGCTTGTAGTAGAAAATGAACACAAGAAATGAAAATGAATTCACAGAAGGTAAAGAAAATGAAAATATAATGAGAAGAGAAAATAGACTGGGAAAACAATAGAAGATGGAACCACGCCACACCCAGACAAATAAAAGAGCCAATGTAGAGAAAGAGCAATCAAGGCATGGAGCCCATGTATGTGTTATGGATGGCAGAAAAGACGCCAGATACACAGAGAGACAAAAGGAGCAATGGTGCTCATTACTAGCTGAAGGAGAAACGGCTGTGTGAGGGTAGACGGAGGTCTGGCTCCCCAGAGAGGACACCACACGAGAGGCAGACGATCAAAAGCCGCCCCCCAACTGCGCGAACAGACAGACAAGCAACCAACATACTGCTATTTTGCTGTGCATTTGATTAATGCCTACTGAGAGAGGTGCTACAGCAGAGACCACTAACTTCAAGTGCCAGACAAAAGGAAAAAAGAGAGATAGAAGCGAATGGAAGAAGAAAAAAAACACAGAGAAAGGGAAGTGACAGTAAAGGTATTATAGTTTCCATCAAGAGAGAATTGTTAGTTCTATGTGTAGGAAAAGATTACAGTGTCCTCATTTGTCCAACCATGTTGTTTTTGTGAAACTGTGTTTGGAAACAATATTTAGCCTACGGCCAAGTATAGAGAGGGGGGTGTCCAGACACTATTCTGGAATCTTACTCTATTCTTCACCCACAAACCAATAAAAAACTGATTTAGATTCACTAACTAAATATCTGTGGCAGGCTTTTAATAAAGGCAAGGTTTTTTTGTGTGCAGCTTGACTTTGATGAAGTGTCTAAAAGGCAAAAGCTTCAGTAGAGGACACACTTTATTTACAACCTCTCATTTAGCTCTAAAGTCAAAATTAAATAAAAATGTACACTATTTCAGGGGTGCAAACACATGTATGGTCAAAAAAGAGAGAGGTAATCGAAGCCCTCGTCCCGCGGCAAATATCCAGATACTACATTGCCACCATCCCCAACCCAACCCTATAGGCACATAAAGTCAAATGAAATTTTGAAAAACTATCTTGCACTTCTTCTTCTTGCTTCACTGCTACTTCCTGAAAACAATTTCACCTGATGATTGACGGACACTGGCTTATTTTTTCGTGCACATGTCTGTTCAAACACAAATAGATAAGAAAGAAAAGGGAATTCGGTGTTCACGAACTGCACGTGCTGTCTGCGACTGCGTGGCTCTGTGCGCCGACAGACCATCTACATTTGGATGTTAAACATAATATATATAGCCTGATACAGCAAAAACAACGTCGGTAGTATTGACGGCAAAATAGGCTACAGAATATTTCGTTCTGTAGGCCTATTGACGGGCAATATTTGAAAATCGATAATTAGGCCTATTTTTTAAATTACAATTATATATGCATTTGTCAAAACCGAGAGACTTTCAAGCATAAAAATGTAATTTATTAATATGTATTTGCGCCTTCTATTTTGTCTGAAAACTTCCAACACTCTTGCGTGTTGCGTGAAAAATAGGCGTCGGTTGCGGTTCTATTTCTAGCACGCGGTTTCGGCGCGGCTCGAGAAGTGTGTGTGTCACGCAGGCATTGTGCTCTAACACAAGCTCTAACCAGTTAACATGAGAGCCGACATAAAAACGGACACTCCACGCCACGCAAAGAGAAATGTGATGCAGTGGCAGATCCAGACTTCCAGAGTGAGAGTGAGACAGAAACACTAGTGGTTCACGCTTGCGCACATACTGCTGGTTTGGCGCGCAGTGTTCTGATTCGCTTATTTCCTATTTACTTGTTGGTGGACGCAATCCAGAATTACTGTTGGTTAAATTGTAATCAGACCCTCTCAAACCACCCCTCCCCCCCCTCCCCCCCTCCCCTTTAAAAAAAAAAAAAAAAAAAAACTCTTCGGATCTGCACGATTCACACAAGTCACCCAAACTGATGTGAAAAAAGCAGGAGGCGCCGAAAAGCGCGCTGTTTGCACCCCTGCTATTTACTTACTTAACACATGTCCCTGGTCATTAATGATTCATTAGTGCATGTCATTCCAAATGAAAATAAATGTTTGCATACGTAATCTTTCATAAAAATGCAATGACTCGCTCTGGCTCTGAAATGACCTTCCTTTTAGGTGATGTCATCTAGGTTGTGCAGATATAGAAAATGATGTTAATCAATAGCCATATAGATAACGCATTTTGAAGCTAGTATTGTAGGTGATACAAAACATAAAAGTTATGGCAATAACAGTAAATAATTTATTTAACAAATCTTCCTCAATTGACTTTAACCTTGATCAGAATCCATTTTGATATGGACCACCCACTTTTCACAATTCAATCAATTCCTGATGAACAAAATCAAGCCATTTTCTTCTTATTGAATATCTTGTTTCACTGTAAAATGTCACGTTACATAAATAAAATTTGCTAATGTTTAATATTTTACACTGTTTGTGATTTGCGATTATGATATTAACCAATTTGTCATTGATTGAAAGTCTTTTAGTGTCTATCTTAATGTTTTATCTCTAAGACAAGGGGGACAAAACAGATTAAGCCTGAATTCATTACTGCTAAGTAATACTGTCTGCCGTGAAGCCACCAATCCAAGTCTGGGTTTGTGTATGCATGTTTCAATCTCTGGCAGCTGAGTCCACTCTCTTTCTGGCACTTTCCCCTTCACCCACCTCCTCCTCCCTCCTCTATTCAGTCTAAAACGATGAGCTCATGCTCTCATGTTGGTCTCAAAGTGAGCTTATTGCTGTGCCCGTAATTCATGTATCCCAAGTCTTTGACCGGGGGGCCGGCAGCATTGCCCATACCCCAATTAGGAGCATGGTGAAATGCATATTTTAGACAACATTGTCAGAAATCACAGCCTTAGAGCTTTAAAGTCCAGGTTTGTTAAGCAGTCTCAACCATCTTGGAATACGACGAGGCTTTACTGTGCTGACAGAGCAGCCAAAAGTATACAGCACAACAAATGGATGGGAAGTAAATGGAATATGATTGCAAAAAAAGAAATAAGTTGATGATCTCTCAATTAGTCTTTTATATTTATTCTCTGCCTTCTTTATTTGTTACATCAACATCCTGTATTATCCTACCTTCCGCCTTCCTTCAAACACAGGCCACATTTGTCTTGGTTAGGAAAAATCAACCACAAAAAACTGCACAAACACAAACGCACTCTTTTGCCATTTTTTCCCCTGGACGCTGATAATCAGGTTATCATGAAACAGCCTGATCATATTACAAAAACATGCAAAACAAGTTTTAGTGAAGAACTCATTTTCAGGGAAACAGGTACTAGGAAAATACAGTGAAAAGTGTTTAGAATGCACTGTACTGTTTTGAGGATAGACAAAACTAGGACACAGGCATCTCTGCAGTCTGAACGACCTTAAAGAGTGAGCTTTCTTGAATCAAAGTATGGTGCACTAGAATAATATGACTTCCACAGTGCTGGTGTTCATTCGAGCATGTCTCATACAGGGCGAAAAGGGGCTTAGGACAACGTCTACAATGGGAAACGCTGTACATCCATTTTAAACAGCTATTCTTAGTGTATACTAAGTGACTGATGTGCTGAAACCAACAGGATTTTATCCTTAATTATGATATCAACGTATTCTTTGGGGCAATTCAGTATTAAAAGAGGAATATTAATGGTAATGTAAATCTCTGGGGAAACTAGACTAATGCCCATTCTAATACATTGCTGAGTCATCAGAAACTATCCCTTTAGCTTCTTGGTAAGCGGCTGTTCTGGTCAGAGTGCGGTCATGAGTTATTTAGCGGCTCAATAGCCATGACTGTTGTTTTTACCGTGCGAAAATACAGTGCTGCGTCAGTATTCACAAAGTGTCAGTAATGTCTCCAGCCAGGATCTGACAGAGACAATAAGAAACAGAAATGACGAGATGATGTTTTTGAAATTAATTTTGTGATGAATTTTCAAAGCTGAAGGTTTGAAGAGCACATTTATAAAAGAAAGCAGCAATCACTGGGGTCCAAGCATATTAGAAAAGTGAAAAACATAACCACAATTGCCAAATTTCAATGAATAGATAATGTGGATGATTTGATCCAGTGAGTTTCAACAGATTGCACAAATGACCTCAGAGTCTGTGCATTACTATAGTGTAAAGATCATTCATAGAAACGAAATACTGTATATCACATCAAGCAGACAAACGGGAAGGACCTATTTGTCTTAATTCTATTATTCCTTTTTTTTAAAGTTTTATACTAAATATGGCTGTAAATGGAGAATTTCATAAAATATTGAAAAATGTAACATATTGAAATATACTGGCAAAAAGGTACTTTTTAGACGGCCCTAAAAAACTCCTCTCACAAAACATGATTTTTTCTAATGAATAAGCACTGCTTACAAACCCTAATGATAGATTTTTTCTCTTACCTGCCTAGCTAGAGATGCAGCCTGTATCGATTCCTTGAGAACGCACAGTCTGACTCCGTACCAGCTCACTGACCGCCTGCAGGCTAATGGCTTTCTGTTCTTATCACTGTCCATTGGTAGCATCCTAGAGCAGGCCATGGCCATAAGTGACCAGCACACTCTCCAAACACCAGCCCTTCACCATTCCCTTTAGAACAATTGTGCCTGATTAAGACACCTTAAAAAAGATTTGACCACTTTAATTCTGCTAAAATAAAAGCAGATTACTTGATACGCCGCTGTTTTTGCTTACACAGCCCCAATACGATAATTCCTTGCTGAATTAGAACCACTTCCTTCAATATTGGTAGTCTGCCAGTATACAGAACTAGGGGGGCTGAGATTTTTTGTTGTTGTTTTGTGTATTATATTTCACTGGTATTGATTGAACAACAACTCTAGAGAATTTTTTTTCTTACATAAAAATAAGTTGATCCAGTTTTAAGAAAGGAGGGACAACTATTTATCAGTGCCAGCAGTTGAAAATGAATAAGCATATAAAAGTGGGTCATTGCGTCAGGCCATTGTGGTTGATAAAAAGCAATAGGAGTCAAAATGTGCCAGTACAACCTGAACTACCACCTAAAGAGCTCATTCCCCAAAAGCTGCACCATCTCCATCACCTCCTCCCTTTCTTTTCCGATTCAATACAGCCCACAGGTACAATCTTCAGATGTCTGAAATCCTCGCCTACAAACGCACCAGGGCATAAGAACAATTTAACACTCTAACCTGTCAGGAAATAGGAGAAACATAACGATAAAGAGCCCAGCGGCACATCTACGCTCCACACCTCCAGAGCTCATCTGCACCTGAAGACCAAAAGCCCTGACACCATCACCTCTATCTCTAGCTCATCAACACAAACAAAAGAGCTAGTGAACAGAGACCTGCATTCTTAGTGCTAATACCTTGACAAAGGGTACAGTTCACCGATTAACTGCCTGAAACGGCAAGGTTCAAATTAGGTAATATCTTCACAACACAGATTAAGTCACACAAGAGCATGTATGTAACACGCAAAACTGAATTCCTGTGGATACATTCACCTAATAATCATGAGGAAAAATCAAGCCTGCAACATCAACACAGATAAAAGTGAGGAGCAAAACACAGCATAATCAGATTTATTATTCTAGATAGGTTATTTATTTCACTTTCACTTCAAATGAACTTCCACTTCTAAGCTGGATGGATATATTCATTCTAAAGGTGAATTTCCAA
Organism: Abramis brama; assembly: GCF_963993115.1. NCBI lineage: Eukaryota > Metazoa > Chordata > Actinopteri > Cypriniformes > Leuciscidae > Abramis > Abramis brama. Next base: position 14,627,978 of record NC_139973.1, on the reverse strand, counting down.
AGAAGGAATAAAAGGGAGCACAAAACCTGCCATTATGTAACAGGACAATCTCTACTTAACCTTTAAAAATGACTGAAATACTAAGCTGTCATATTTTTAAAGTCTGAAGTGTTTAAATAGGCTATATTATATGGTTTCATTTATTTACAGTCAAACCAAAAAGACACCAGATATAATTTTTTATATTTTTTTACAAGAGGGTGCAGGACACTATAGTTCATTTATGTAAGTGAGGATAGCAAAATAAAGTAAACTGTGACATATTATACCCAAAAATTCTTCATACAGTCATACAGACTATAATTTTTTATAAAAATTTGGGACCACAAATTATTCAGACACTTTGACCTGACCATGTTTTGCTTTTATTTTTTGCTTTAATTGCTAATGCGACCTTTTTACACCACAGACTGAACAAAATGAAGCTAATTGTGTACTTAAATTTAACAGCTGACAGCTATTCAACCTAATTCATTTGTGAGAGTCTAACAGAAGGATGGACAAAACCAGTGAAATATAAACTAATTTGATAACTCTTGAGTTCTTGTCATATTTTATTACCATTTTCTAAACTATAGCGAATAAACTGTGATAATATGATAAGGTGTCTGAATAAATTTTGGTTTGACTGTATGTGTAGATCAATTTATAATGCTAGACAATGTTTCTTGCATCAAAAAAAAAAAATCATAATTTAGTTTTACATGACCATTTAAGCCATTGACCAACAACCTTTTTGTTAAACCTTCTTTACATTGTGAATGTCAAAACAATCTGATAGATATAATCACAATGGTAGGGCAAATACCATTTATTTCTATAATCAATTTGGTAAATCACTTTTTTAAAAATTCTTATTTAAATAAATATACACTTTTACAAAACAGTTTATATAAACTAGGGCTCACAAATAATACATTGCAATACACGACGATTAAAGGGTTAGTTTACCCAAAAATGAAAATTCTGTCAGTAATTACTCACCCTCATGTTGTTCCAACCCCGTAAGACCTTCGTTCATCTTCGGAACACAAATTAAGATATTTTTGATTAAATCTGAGAGCTGTCTCACTCCTCCATAGGCTTCTAAGACATTATAACTTGCTGGCCCAGAAAATGTATTAAAGACATCGTTAAAATAGTCCAAGTGACTACAGTGGCTCAATCTTAAGTTTATAAAGCGACGAGAATACTTTTTGTGCGCAAAAAACAAACAAAAATAACTTTATTCCACTTTTCATTTCCTTCTCTCTGGGCCTCGAGTTTTTTCACGTAGTGTTTTAGCGTAGCGCTTCTGTGTTATACGTCACACGCATCACACACATGACCAGCATCGGCCAATAGTGAGCCTACGTGTGACGTGCAACACAGACGCGCTGCGCTAAAACACTACGTGAAAAAACTCGAGGCCCAAAGAGAAGGAAATGAAAAGTGGAATAAAGTCGTTATTTTTGTATATACACAAAAAGTATTCTCGTCGCTCGTCTAGTCACTTGGACTATATTAACGATGTCTTTAATACATTTTCTGGGCCAGCAAGTTATAATGTCTTAGTAGCCTATGGAGGAGTGAGACAGCTCTCAGATTTAATCAAAAATATCTTAATTTGTGTTCCGAAGATGAACGAAGGTCTTACGGGGTTGGAACAACATGAGGGTGAGTGATTACTGACAGAATTTTCATTTTTGGGTGAACTAACCCTTTAAATACATTGTGAACAGAGAGCTAGTTAGAAATAAACATCAGCCAATACAATACAATATTTATCTATGATGAATTGTTTGAGCACTAAAATGCTAATAATCACACACATGTGACTCCATATGCCAATTTGCTACATTGTTTGCCAAATATGAACAGCCTACATACAGTATAAGCGTGTAGCTCAGAAAAAGTTTATTTTTATTCATTAACAATTTGATAACGTGTTTCGCGTCATGCCTAAGTGCCTAATGAACAATTTATCACTATTTAAAAATATGTGACCAAAGAGTGTTTGATTGTCTGGGGCATGTGGATGACCACTGACATTGAGGGAAAAACATTAACAGGTCTGGGCCTCTGGAGACCACTTAGAAGCATTACGGAGAATCTCATCCCATAAACACTGCCAAATGCGGCTTTCCAGGGCATTGAGTCTCGCACTGGCCAGCCATACTGGGCTCGGTCCCCATGTGACTAACTGCCCAGACCACTTTAGAGCATTAAGGGAATGCATGGCTTAAAGCCATAATGACCTATTCATCAGCAATCAGTCAATAGGTTCGTAAAAAATATGGATTTCAAGGAGCCCCAGAGAAAAATGTGCATACATTACTGTTCACAAGTTTGGGGTGAGAAAATGTTTTGACAGTAAAGACTGTTTTAGACAGTAAAGACTTTTACAAAAGACTGTTACGAAAGAAAATCTATTACAAATAAATGCTGTTCTTTTGAACTTTGGATTTAAAGTATACTGAAACAAAAATGTATCATGGTTTCCACAAAAAAAATATTAGGCAGCACAACTGTCTTTAACATCAATAATAATAATAAATGTTTCTTGAGCACCAAATTAGCATATTAGAATAATTTCTGAAGAATTGTGTGACACTGAAGACTGGAGTAATGGCTGCTGAAAACTCAGATTTGCCATCACAGAAATAAATTACATTTTTAAATATATTAAAATAGAAAACGGCTATTTTAAATTATAATAATATTTCACAATATTACATTTTTTACTGTGATTAATGGTAATTAATGGTGAGGATAAGACTTATTTTAAAAACATTTTAAAAAAAAAACGTACTAACCACTTTTGAATGGTATTATTTGTGTTTCGAGTGGTGTTGTTCAGATTCTGCTGACGCACTCAGAGTGATTGTAGAAACAGGATATGAAGTTAAATGAGATGTTACAGTAGAAAGCGGAATAAGCCCGCTGCTTCATCTCACTGTCCGGCTCTGGCAGAAAGAAAGCCCTACGGTGGATTTATCGAGACAAACCCTCCCCACTGCACAGCTGAGTGAACAGACACAACACAGTTCAGCTCAACCACATCCAGCCTCACAGCCAACGGGCAAAAACACAGACACCCTAGCACAAAAGATAGCACTGAGCGCAAGAACTGCAAAGTGCCTTAAAACCTCCGCTATTACCCAGAATGGAAGCAAACTATGCCTGTGCTGCACATCAAAAGCAAAATGCTTTTCCAGTGAATGACACTTCAGTGCAATCCTGCACCCTCCATTTCACAAGTGTCTTTTAAATATTATCCAAATTACAGCCGGACATTGTCATTTCTCTTTTCATCTCGTTTACAAACATCTTATCTTGCCCACTGAAAACCCCTGCGGACAAGGAGTTAAATTATACAATCAAATATTTTCTCAAATAGCAGTCCGAATCCTGCACTGCATTGTGTAGCTAACACTGTGTTTAAATTAGAGTTTATACTAAATATATGTATATGAGATATGAAAAACACTTGTGCATCTCTTGACATGTACTTAGCATCAAGAGGCTATGTTTTTAAATTTAGCAGAGTAGTCGTCATCTACTTGGTTTAAGTAGCAGATGGACTTACTGAATGCAGTTACACAAGATACTCTTGGACTGTTACAATATTACAGAAAAAAAACAAGACTGAAGGGTGTAAAAGAGGTGGGTGTGCAAAAAGCCAGGAATATTTATTGATGTGTGTGATTACACTCCCAGTTTAGCATCTGCGTCAGATGATTAAGTGTTGATGTGTGTCTATATATATACATACATACATACACACACACACACACACACACACACACACACAAGCGTGTTTTTATTGGTTCACATTCTAGCTCAGTCTAATTCAATCGTTGTTCAGCTGTCCAAAAAAAAAGTTTGTACCCATATAAAACACTGAGTCATGATGATGACTATTGACAGTTCCTGTAATTCAAATAAGAAAGGAGACAGGAAAGATAGTAAGCAAATTATTTGAAGAATAAGGGACAGAAAAGCAGATACGAGAAGGAAAATGCTGAATTTAGCCATGAATTAATTTGAAATCCCTCCCTGAGCAAGGTAATCTGTTATCACCGAGACACATTCGAAAGGTACACACTGCTTGACAAAACTGGATAATTTGATCCCAAGGAAGAGTTTTCTTGCTTTCTGCAGTGCTTAAAATTTTTGAAAGTGCTGACACATCACAGCAACAGTGAAAAATAAGAAAGGAAGCAAACCAACTAGTCACATATATGAAAGTGGAGTAAACTGGAGAAAAACTTTCAAACAAGTTTTTAAATAATGTTAGAAGTATCATTCATCCTTACCTGAAGGCCTCTCCGCCTTAATATACTGGAATCATCCATTTTACGGTCTTGTATCTGGATCTTGACTTTAGTGAAGTTGTCTCACTTTCCTAATCAAGGATAAAGTCCTCTACCCAAGAATTATCAGAAGTCCATGAGGCACAAATGATCTGACAGAGACCAGGCTTTGGATACTAGTGGTGAAAATTCGCACTTTGTTGATGTCATGCTCATCCACAGCAAAAACAGATGCGATCATCCTAAGATTAGCAAATGACAATTGAACAACTTTTCCCACTTGCTACAAGTCTTGTTTGTAATTTTTCTCACCGAATAGCATCTGACATTCATGAAAATAACAATGTGCTCTATTTGACAGTATAGATTTTCAACAGGTATTCCAAAAATGGAAAAATTTGAAGAATATGATTCAAAATGAGGACACTGAAAGAGTCAATTGAGAGTAGGAGAGCATTTCAGCACATGGCCAAGAGTCTTTTTCTCTGTTCACTGTTTGCTTCTGGCAGTTCAGAGAAAGGAGTGATTTGAGAACAGTGTGTTTTTGTACCTCTCTGTATCTTCACTTCCTCAGAGTGAGGAATGACTGGAAAATAAGCGTCTCCCTGAAACTCTTCCTTCATTCATCCATTCAGAGACCTCCACTATAATCCAAACATCTTTTCATCCCAGGTTAAAGGAAACACAACAGATTTATTTTCCTGCACCTCACCTCACCTTACTCTGACACTCTCAGTCTCCAGAGAATCCCAGATATCTTCATTTCTATGGAAACTACAGCCTCTGCATAACCGGTGAACAGTTAATGATAAAAATGGCACCTCGAGGGATGAAAATAGAAAAATATTCAGGCCAGCGCAATCCTCCAGAGATGCAGAATCAGTTTAGGGGGCAACAGACTCCATTAAATCAACCAAGTTAAGTTCAACCCCCAGTGCATCCATTCACCAAGTAGGTTAAGTCAAGTCATCAAGTTAGTTGTTTATCACTTGCTTCTGCCCAAGAGTGGCTAAAAGTGGAAGGGCGGAAGCAAGCAGAGAATCTTTTCAGCCTACACTCTTGAGATAATCTGGAAACAGTCAGTAGCAGCAGCAGGAGGAACGCAGGCACTGCCTGCCCACTGACAGCACAAGGCAAACAACAACTCTAGTCAGAGCCGCATGGCTGAATTCCATTCCCCTCGGCCGAGAGGCCTCGGTCTCTCATTCGCCAGGAAGGCAGGCGGACGACAAAAGCCGTGCTGGCAGAGCTGTCTTTCAGTGGCAGGTGCAAACAGACGCTGCACTCACGCTGATTGCTTGTCTGCTTTTTCTTCGCATATCTTCCCGGCTTTATTCAGCTTCCTCAGCTCAGCCTGATGAACTGGACTAGAGCCAAGATTGGTCTCCTGAAAACCACTGAGACCGAGGACAAGATAAAAATTCCATGCAGGAGGAGTGTCAGTCAGAATTTCCTCATCTTCTCCCCTGTCAGAGCGCTTGAAGCGGTCCGCTGTTTGTGAATGGGCTGCCTGCCGGAGGGGCTGCAACGGTAGAGTCACAATCCAGTCACATTCAGTCTTGTCATTTAAATCTTCCGTTTGTACAGTCTTCTATCAGTGCACATGCAGGTGGTTAAAGGAATTAAATAGCTATATTTCTTTGCTTGTGCTGTACATTAATGCCTTCTATATCTTCCGTTTCTCCTTCTCTGTTCCTTGTAAGCTGTCCTCCTCCTCTTCCCAGCGCCTCACTGCTGAATGCTGCTTTATCTGTCCTATCAGCCAGCAACACATCCAGCCAGCCAATCAGACGCACACAGGCTCAGAGCTATTTGCATAATATGAATGGGGGAGCCAAAAAGCTCCACCCCTTCACTCCCTTCTCTGCCATTCTGCTCACAACACTCTGCTTTACCCTAAAACACAAAAATGCACATGCACAAAAATTATATTTCTCTCCTTTTACTATTCTACCAACAAGCACAAAATGATCTATTCTTTGTGCCTCTCCTTCCTGTTCAAATAGGGCGTCTATGAAGAAAAATAAGTGAGGCTAATATCAGTATATTCGGTAATGACAGTCTAATGAGATTGTGCAGGGCTTTCCTTCAGTACAGTGATACATTAGCAGCGGCTGTGTTCATCTCAAGGGACTGCAGGAACAAAAGCAAGAGGGATTATCTTCCATAGGCAGAACATTGCCAACACCATACATATATATTAATCACCCACCTCTCCTCTCTCTCCTTGACGTCATAGAAGCATAACAGGCAAGATAAGCAACGTGAGCATAGCAGAAAATGTATGTGTAGTGGAGAGAAAGAGAGAGAGTGAAAGAGAGAGAAGTGGAAAGAGAAGCTCTGTCCTCCTACGCACACAGTGAAGAGCGGACAGAGAGTCATTATATGATCAGGTGAGTGCCAGAGGAAAAGCAAATTATGTGTTTGGGTATTCTGTGTGTCTTTGTAGTAAGATCACCCATAAAACCATAGTAACTAAGTGTGCAGGCACTATAAGAATACAATTAATAATCTGAACTCTTCATTCACAAGTAGATTTGCAAAAAAAAAAAAAAGTAATTATTACTAGCTTTGTAATTTGTAATGATTAAGTATGTAATTACTAGGACTGTCAATTTAGTATGATTAATTCCAAACAAAAAAATAAAATAAAACTATTAAATCATTTAATCATGCTCCCTGACCTACACACAGTCTTAAATGACTTTAAAAAAAGACAGAGGGCAGCAACAGCTACTGAAGCTGTGGAGTTATTTTCCACAGCAACATAGCTGCTTTTTACATTTTCAGCCATTTATGATTGATCACTAATATTACTTTGTTGTTCTTTTTTTAAACTCAAAATTTAATAAAACACATGCAAAATGTCATGTGATTCACTTTTTTTTTTACAATATGTTTTCACAGGACTTATGTCTATACATGGATGTAAACACAGATGGTGATGGCCCTGAATCTATTAGAGGAGAAAGAAAGAATGGTGATTAGGTGAATCACAAAAAAACAAGTCAATGACTGACTGTCCATTAAAAAAACAATTCTATATCTCTAGAAGAACTATTCCCATTTTTATATCTCCAGTCACTATCCAGTCCAGTTCACTATAAACTCCAGAAACCTGTTTGCAGAATTGCTTTAAATAAACTGTCCAGCTAAATAAGCAAGATAAAGCAGTCAAAGTGACCTCATTGCACCCTTTACACGCACTTGTATATACAGAGTCTGATTTATCACATTTAAGTTCAAGGGTTAAAGGTCAAGTCATGGACTTGAAAGGTAACATAGCCCACTGCCACAAGTCTTATCAATGAACTGTTTTCTGAAAAGAGGGCACTATCTCATGTTTAGTTACTCAGTAACTGAAATTTTGCCAGTTAGCCAAAGGTGTGAGAAGGAGGCATCTGCTGGAGGCAGCCTACATTATTAACATCTTCAGGAATATTTGAAGGGCAGTGTGAAACATTGGGTCAAGTATTTTTAGCCAATGTTAGCATAGCACAAGCTGAATTATGCATCTAAATCCAGATAGTGTAAGTCAATCCATACAGGTCTGTAAACATTTTATGGAGCTCCTTAACAAGCCACTTAACTATAAATGACAGATTTATAATAACACATATGTTCTAAATCTGATGATGAAGTCAGAAAAGAGGGGGGACTGGATCTAAATGCAGATAAACTCATTTTAACAAACCCAAAACATACACACAAAAACCAGAACTGAGAACTAAAACCTAACAAAGAACAATCAAACACAAGGGCTATTGCTGCATTCACACCATGTTGTAATTACAAGATGACAACATGTGACTTTCTGCTCTGAGCCGTTCACATCCTCAGACTCGGAATTATGCATATCTACAGCAACACTATCAACGCCAAAATGAATCTGCAACATTTCGGTGGTAGAGCGGTCACGTGGTACAAGTCGGAGCTCTCCAAAAATTCTGAGTTTACAAGTTGTAATTATGAGTTCTACAAGGACGTAAATGCTGTACAAGTCGAAATCTCACAATTACGCAATTGCAGTAATTCCGATAATTCCAATATGGAGTGAACGTACCTTATATATACAGGGAATAACAGGGGAAATAGGGAAAACCTGAGGATGATCAAGGAATTAATCAACAAATATACTACTACTATGGTGCAAAACTAAAACAGTAAACAGGAAAAATAAACGTCCAAAACCAGACATTAGATATAAGGACTCCTTATAAGTAGATAGGTTTCCATCCAGGTATTTTTATGCAAAGTTTGGAATTGGGAGTGTGTCCCACAATTTGGAATCAAAGACTCAACCCACATCTCACTTAGGTCACTACTGAGACAGAAGAGTCGTTTTACCTTATTATTGTCGGGAAAGAAGGATTCAAATGAACTGTATGCTGTAAATATACATTACTAATGAACCCGCTTTATTACAACATCCTGTGAGGCTTCAAGTAACTGTATTATATTACAAATGTGAGTCTGGCTCAGTTACACTCGATGACCTGCACCTGGGAGGCACTTCACGGCATGAAAAGCTGACGCATGACAAATATTCAGACTGTTCATGTAATAAGATAGTCCTGACCTAGCACACACTCCACGACACTGCTCCTGTTTCAAATCTGAAGCTACAGGAATGTTAAAAAAAAGCATACTACCATAAGAGCCTGTGGTAACTGAGAATGATAACGATATTATCATGCACACAAAGAGATAATAGCATTATGTTTATTATATATAAAGGTGAGATGGAATTAGGCTGTCAATGTGTTTATTGTTGATCAGCTGGGAATTGTTTTTTTTTTATCTCAAATTGACTCCAACAATATCTATCCTCTTTTTCTTTATCACTATAGTTATGGAGAGGACTTCACTACTCTCTTAGAGTACCAATTATTTACTAGTTCAGTTACTCTTTTCCACAATTAATGTGTATGGAACAAATTTACCACATTTAAATCCGAAAATAACTTCTGAAGGCATGGGGTCCGGGTAGTTAAACCTCTTCACGATCACTGTGAGAACTGCTTCCCTAAATTAGTAGATTGGGATAAAACTAGACTGGGATTAAAAAGGTATAAAACCATAATTATTTCACACTGACCTGAACTGACATACTGATTTCTATGGAAACATTAAGTCGTGGTTCAATTCTACATACAATAATACAAAATAATTTTTATGTATACAGTATTGAATATATGGAACAGTATTTATATATACATACACAAACACAGATGTATTAATAAACTATATTTAGTTGTAGCAGTTCACACTTCAAATTACATGTGAACAAGTCAGCGTGTTTGTGGACTACAGTTCTCATTGAGCTGAGAAGTGATGTTCCTGCGCCATTCGTTGGGCACGTAATGAGGGAGTCGGGAAGTGCTAAAAGCAAACTTGACAGCAGAAATGGATGCCATTAATCTAGTGCGCCATTACAAATATGTGATATATACCACAAACAAAAACATTTAGACCTACCCGGGGGAAAGAGGAAACCAAAAATTAATTTAATTCAACATCTAGCACAGGACAACACTTCTATAAAAGCAAATCTTATTCTGGAACCCTCAGGGTTATAATGTGCTAATTACTCCTGTACAGCAATGCCATAGAAATACACAGAGAGACCGCAAAAACGGAAGTTCAAAGACAATATTCTAAAGATGGCTGCGCCCTTGTTTCTCTGGCGCATAAGGACCAGTGCACTGAATTGCACAATTTGAATTCCCAGCCCACTGAATGTCAAATATGTTCAAACAAAACCAGACGTCATCTGATGCCACTAAGCTACCTCATAGTGATAAGGGACTTGTTGAGGGCAGGTTCAGACTGCAGTAGAGGGTGTTATCAAGGGCTCAAGTATCTGTGGAGAGCAGGCACAGGCTGCTTCCAAGAAACGGCATCGTCAGGGGCACTAAATATTGAGTGCTGAGCAAGCTTTAACTTGGTCTTAGTTTTGGGAGTCGTGTGTGAGTGTGTGTGCTGATTCTGCTGAACATGACTGTTTATGAAGAACTGGTGGACTATCTGGGAAATCATATTCTACATTAAGTCCTAAAATTACTGAAATAACCAAAACATGTCCTGTAAACCTACTTTAAAAACTCAAGGATTAACTGCAACAGGGGGTGGGGGGTGCTTAATCCAAAGACGATGTGTGATGCAGAATGAATAATCAAGAATTACTCTAATAAACACAGACGATAACACAACTACCATACTTTAACTTCAGACAATGAACAAAAGGAACAGAGGGCTTAAATACAGAGGGGAAAATAATTAACGGAACATGGAACAGGTGAGAACTAATTAGAAATCATGACAACTAATGAATGAACAAGAACACAGGCAAAACAGGATTCATTAAAAAAACAATCGTTGAGATATTTTCCTCAGTAATTATTTGTCCTGGAAACTTTTTATTATTATTATTATTTAGACATTTACGTTACCTTGTATTACTTAATCTTCTCAATCTGACAATCATGTGCACATGCTCTCTCTGCACTGCAATAGAAGTGCTGATGATCTGACGACACCAACAAACATGTACATTGGAGTTTAGCGATGTTCATTGTGAAATTCTGCTCAAATTAAGGTGTCATACAGCCAGTCTATGTTTCTTCACGAGGCTGGCTGTGACTCTGTGACGAACTGTAATAAATCGAAACAAGATTCTAGACCATATTGTTTGCGATCCTAGTTGGTGAATAAAATGTGGTGTGTGCAACCTCCGTGCTACTATACAAAGTAAAAATTAAACATAATTTTGAATTCTTAAATAGGAATTTTCACTTTTGCACCTTTCGAATATCGTTCTTTGCGGTCTGTCTGTATGAATTTGCATTTGTGGACCAATCTGAATCTATGGTTCATCTCATTTGCATCTTAATTGCTTATAAAATATCTAATGTGAAGACAAATTACAAAGCACTCACCAAAATCTTGCATTACCAGAAGTCGCATTAATGGTAAGCAGTGTTCAATTTACTCTTATCAATACAATTGTAATCAATAAAGTTTTATTTTTAGTAATTTTCATTTGATAAAGCTATCATAGTTGATTAAATGAAGTCCATGTGCCACCTACAGGCCTATTAGGTGAAGTGTAGGTTGTTAGTGATATGTGAAATTGCCTTTGTTACATTACCCCATATATATATATACTGTATATAAAACAGTAGGTGAAAAATCAGATTCAGCAAATTCTCAATTTTCTATACTATACAGAAAATTGAGAATTTTCTGAATTAGATTTTTCGCCTACTGTTTTATAAATATTGCATAGTTGGACATAGTACTCACTTGACATACTGCACTGAAAAAAATTTGGAGTAGGATTTACTTGAAAAAAGCTAGGCAACTTTTTCCACTCAGAAAATGCTAGTAAATTTACAAAGATTTGCCAAGTAAAAACCTAAACATATTTATCAGTAGCTTTAATTAGAAATCTTTACGTTAAATTTACTTGGAATATGGAATTAAGTAAACTTTACTTAACCTAGTTAAGTGAAAGTAACAAAGAAAATAAGTAATTTTATCTTGGCTAGTTAAGGGTTGATTAATATCGATTTAGTTGAAATTTCCTTTGCATTACATTTGACTCAAACAATAATATTGAATTATACCAGTCATTTATAGTATGTGCTTTACTTAGATTATCTAAGTAATTTATACTACAGCATGTCAGATGTTAAGCATCATGTGAATGCAAAGACCTCAATACTTGGTAGACAATACACAATGACGGTAACATTTGATGGATCATTTTTGTGTTTGAATGTGTCATTTTTGAGCAGAAAATTTACTCGAAATGTCACAAAATGGCAAGTTACTAATCCTGACAACAAAAGCAATGATAAAACAGTGTAAATACAGCTGGAAACCAGTGAAAAATGAACCTCATTAATTATTCAAGGTCCAGTGCATGATGGGAACCCCAGTATCAGAAAAGTTGAGTCATTTTTACTTAATTTTATTGAGTTGATATTTACGCTTTCATTTCTACTCGCTTGAATTAAGTACTGATATGGAATTTACTTAGTTTTTTTAATTCTTGCCTGAACTAACTTTTTCATGTAAATTACATTGGGGTTTTTTCAGTAGTATTTACTTCACCAAAAAATCATTTTTTACAGTGTGCTTTTGATAAATTAAGTTTTGATGAAAATATTGAACAGTTTTTATTAAGGAAATTTTATTTTCAAATAAATGCTTTTCTTTCCAACTTTCTTTTTATTAAAGGATCCAGAGAAAAAAATCCACAAAAATATTAATTGAATTAAATTGTTTGAAAACACAATATTCCACACTTGACCTTTAATAACCTCCTTCCTTCATGTGCACAACTCAGGAATGTTATTAAGCAGGGCTTAAACAAACAAACAAACACTAGTCTCACAATGATGTAAGCATTTTGACAAACAAAGAACATCAAGATAAGAGCTCCTGTGATAAACTTTATCTCATCACCATTGAAAAGCTTGTCAATCAGCTTTCTCAGGCAAGCAGTAAAAAGTAAGGAAGAGGTTTAACAGCACCAATAGCACCTCTCCTCAACACATGCAAAGTAATGAACGTTTAGCCTACTTTTGCATGACTATTTACAAAGAACAATTCTGTTTCAACAAAACATTCTCATAAGGGGAGATATTATCATCTTTGTGAGATGAGGGCCTGGAGCAGGACACTCTCTTCTTAAAAAACTATTAAGCTAGAAAAGTTGATTTAGAAACAAACAAACAAACAGTGCTTTCTCTGCCAAGAGAGTAGCCTATTTTTTCATAGGCCAAAACCCAGAAACGAGACTTTTATTACTTACGGTTTCTTCGTCGTGAAGTCAATGGGTTTTTTAAACAGGTTTTTGGTTAAACATCTGAAAAAAGGACTGTGATTAACACAAGCTCAAGATATTTTCACGTTTTATTCTATGACATAAAATACATCAGTAATACCCCCTTGTGATTTTTGAAAGCTTTTATTGTCTTGAAAAAGGCAGTTGCTAACAAGTGGCTAAATGGGACTACAGACGCTGTCGAGGACGTTGAACGTCATCATGCAGGACAGGTAAACTCTTTTTACTGTGTTTCTAATCATGCTCTTGCAAACTATTCTAACTCAAATATAAACTTCTTTTTAAATAAAGACAAGAGTTGTCGGAAGCTTAATGGTGGTGACGCTGAAGTCATGCGGCCATAGTGTAGTTCGTTTATAGCCTATGTTTAGCTTTTTACTTCTGACGATTGCATTTAGACTTCAAAATTCATAGTTGTGTTCATTTGTGAAGATTATCATGATGAACAAACCATGTGAGATTCATAAACTTGTGTTGGTCACAGAGCTTATTTTCAACAATAATCTAAAAGCCAATGGAAAAATCCTATTGTGTTTGTTAAGGGAACTAGGGTGATGCTAACTTCCATGTTGTCCTACAAAAATAGCACTGCAACACTCTATAACCATACACTTCAGATGCCTATTCATCTACATTAAAAATCAACCACATGCACATATTGTAACATCTGCTTCACACTGAGGTTAAAGCATAGAGTTGATCCGCAAAGTCTATATGCTCAGGGAGTGCATGTTGCAAGTTTTCAGTTACTTGAATCAAATTTCCAATCTTGTACTTATTAAAAACAAAGATCGCTTTACTGCTCTCAAACCCGCACTGGGAGTTGTATCACAAGCTAAGCACTTTCTTCAAGGATGTTCTTGGGTTTGGTAAGCAGCCAGTCAGAACATCAATGCCAGACTTCATCCACCCAGGCATGAAAACAGGTCGGGGTAAAAAAGGTGAGAAGGATGCGGCATATATACCCCCCCCCCCCAAAAAAAATAATAAAAACAAGCAAATAAATAAATAAATAAATAAATAAACAAATGTAATGAGTGAGTAGGAACACGTGAGAGTTAACACGAACAGATGAAATAAGTAAAAAATTCTCACTTATTAATAGAATTGAACTATACTCCACAGTGATGGCATAGTGTTAGGCTACCAGTGTTTCTCACAGGATTTTTAGATCACTGCGTGATGAGTGGACCTCTGCCACTCTAGGGGGGTTCGGGGGCATGCTCCCCCGTAAGAAAATGTTGTGCTTTTTAATGTTAAATTCATCAATCTGGTGTAAATTAAACAAAGAAAAATTCAAAACTCTTTTAGTTACAGTGTCTGTCTACATTACTACTACAATAATAGTTATAATATTAATCCCATGATAGTAATAGCCATATATTGTAAAACAAATGCACTGAAAAATAAAGGAAACTTTCATAATTAGTTTTGTACTACTTTCTATACTTGAAAGAGTATATTTCTATACTTCACATTAAAGATGTGATTGGGCTAGCCCAGTGTAAATCAAGAAAAGAACCAATGGGCCGCTGATCTACGTGTTTCATCGGGTGTCAGAGAAAAAAAACTATTTAATACTACTATTTATCACGCATTAAAAATGCCCCAAACCAGTCGTCTGTATGATAATCTGAAACAAGGACTGGTGAGCCGTTGTCCTGCTTCACTTCACAGATGCTGAGTGAAAGGAGAATTATAGAATGAAAGGATACTCATTTATATGACACTTTATTCATCAGGAGAACAGCTCGTTCCGCGCGTCATACGTTGTCCTTTCAGTTTCGGTTTTCAATCGATCAAGTTTTTTCACGTTCTCTCGATAAACCACCCCTTTCAATCCGATCGAAATTATTTGTAATAGAGCTGACACTTTGAGTTTTTAACGGGTTATGTTAAAGCCCTACTTGTTATTAATGTTTTTATGAAATATCTCTAGTGAATGCATTATCATATCACCGTATTATTTACCGCCATGCGAGCCACATGAGCCGCGCAATGAATAACACTGCACTGTTACTTCCTGCTCGCTCAGCGTTCACGGCGCCCGCGCCCGCTCGAGATATTATCTCACCCACTTCTATGTCAAAATTAAAAATAATGACATTGGCAACATCGCTGTCTGTATCTGACAGGACAGTTAACATTGTAAGCTAACTTACCTCAGGCTTGCTTTCCGACGTGCGGTTCTTTGTTCGGCAGTGTGTGTCCAGTTGTCAGACTCGCGGTGACCCCCCCCCCCCCATAAATATTTTCTCATCGGATCTGCACAAATCACGTAGGTGACCCTTTTAGGTTTTAAAACGGCGAATTTCGCCGAAAGGTGAGGAGTTTTCATGCCTGTCCACCATAAGAAAGGCTCATCTATCATTGCTCACAATATAAAGACAACTTATTCACCTACCGAATGCACGGGGCAGTGTAATGATAGCAGTTGCAGTGTGTAAGTGAAAAATCGAGATTGCTGCCTTGAGTGACTGATCCTTCCCAGCACTGCTGTCAAATAGACGTTAAGAGTAGATCAGGTCTAAGCAGTGCAAGCCACAGAAGAGGTGACAGTAATTACAAAAAAACAAACAATATAATCCTATTCCTCAAGAACAATCGTTGCCATCTGCCCTAGTTTTAACTAAGGACGCATC
The DNA here is from genome assembly GCF_963993115.1 of Abramis brama. Lineage (NCBI taxonomy): Eukaryota > Metazoa > Chordata > Actinopteri > Cypriniformes > Leuciscidae > Abramis > Abramis brama. Next base: position 14,612,187 of record NC_139973.1, on the reverse strand, counting down.
AAGCACTTGATTAAAGCTTAAAGGGATACCTCACCCAAAAATTTTAAATATTTTTTTAATTTACACATTTACACAACCTCATGTCGTTCTCTCTTCTGTGGAACACTAAAGGTGAAGAAGGTTTGAAGAATGGAGGAAACCTAAAAGTTCTGTTTACCATTGACTTCCATTGTATGGACAACAAAAAACACATTTTTCGAAATCCCTTCATTTATGTTCCACAGAAGAAAGTAAGTCAGACATACAGAGGCTTGAAACAACATGAGGAAAAATCAGGACTGATATCGACCATTTTATTTGACAAGAAATTGGTCATTATAATCAGATGCAAGAATCCCATTTGGATACTTTATCCTAAACAACGTGTATGAGAATTTGAGTTCAGGCTAAAAGTTATAAAAAGCAAAGAAAATCAGACTTGATCAGAATCAAGTGTTCTAGAATACTGCTTAACAAGCATATTTGATTGTAAGTTTACATCTTTATATATTCTTTTTACAAATAAATACAGCATTCAACTCAAGTAAACTCCACAGCTGAGCTCTCAGGTTAAGCAAAAGCACAAGAATGTGTACCCTCAGAGCCTAAAAAACAACTCTCAACTGGAGAGCTCAGTGTCTCGGGGTGCTAGCCAAAGAGAGGCCCGAAAACCTTGCTGGCAGGAAAATGCATCCACATTAAATTTGTAGCAGAGGTGAAAATGCAATAATTATTAATGGCTTAGAGTGTGAGTCAATAGCAGCCTGTAGGACACTGATAGATTGGCAGAGAACAGTTTATCTAATGCACACACACACACACACATATATATATATATATATATAAGCATTGGAGGTAATAAGATCTCAGAGGATGAATGGATCAATACAGCTCAAATAACCACACTGGAAACTCTGTGATGGGTCAAGATCTCAGGGAAGGGAAGAAAGAGGGAGAAAGGCAATACATCTGATGTACAAATAATACTGAGTCTACAAAGGAATCAATAGAGTATAGATTATTCTCTATGTATCAATTATATACACAGACTGAAAATAAGGAAAAGAATAAAATTCGAACCAGCCACCTCAACTCAACTTAAATAATCAATTCATCTGATTTCAGCACAAATTCCGGTAGGTAGGCATCTGAGACAATAAATGAAAAACACTTGTAACAAGGTTCGTTGTTATGGTTAGGAGGCGGCGGGAACAGGCGAAACATTTTAATAAATAAATAAACCAATACAAAAACGAAAGTATAAGCCAGCAGCCCCTCTTGGACGACTGCTGGCCACACAAAACAGGAACAAAACATCACATAAAACTCAGGCCTGTCCTCTCGCTCTTCACTATCGTCACTCCTCCTTTATGCTTCCGCTCCTCCGTGAGAGATACGAGACCGGGGCGTCGCGCAGGTGTCGCTCATCAGTAATCACAACACCGGCCTTGTGCCGCTCTCTCACGGTCCTCGGCCTCGTCCTGCTCGCCACAACACTCACATGAGATTTCTATCTAAGCAACAACAAAAAAAAGGTCTGTCTGTGCATTTATGGGAAGTCGGTGGGGGTTCACGTTCACCATCATTGTGATAAATGAGATCAGCACAAGAACTATCCTGACAGACAAGCAATAGTGAATCACCAAGACAAAGTATGATGTCATTTTATAGGATGCTTAATAGCTCTCACTTAATTAAAACTCATCTATGTATAAATCACATCTATAGATAAATCACAGTGCAATCCAAACTTTGACATGTGCAACATTTATGTAGAAGCAGAGAGTCTGTGCTCATATTGTACAAGATTGTACAAGTTCTTGACCCAATAGTCAGGCAACATAAAATTATATTCTAGAAAATATTCTATTAGAGTCACAAAAACATAATCACAATTATTTCCTTAATATAGTGCAGCCTTAGTATCAAAGAGTCTCTTTCATCATCCTGCCTCATAGAAAATAGAGCAACAGAACCAACACTCTTTAATAGATGCTTTTATTCCTTACTGCAACATTTTATTTCTGTTTTTCAATGTAGCACTTTTCCTACAGCTGAAAAGCCTAATAGGAAAATTATGTTTGTGCATAAGCATCCAGAGGGATGTAAATGAAAAAGTGGAGCTGTTGCATTGTCTGTTTTTTTCGTGGTTAGACGTTGGGCTCATAAATGGTGTGAAATCTCCACTTTAAAAGTGTGAGACTCTACAGCGCTGGATGGTAGTTCATTTGACCAGACTTTCCAGGAGCCGACTCTACCATTGCACCAACCACAGCTCTGCTTACATAAAACTAAATTAAACCAGCAGCGAGTAACATGGCAAAAACTGCCACGGCACTGTTTATTGTGCAGATTACAAGAATCAAACAACTTGTCCCAATGGGGTGAGCTAATTTACACAGTCTTACAGTGACAATGAGGCACAGGGCTGGCTGCTGTATTGACAGACAGTCTGAAGCTACAAGCGGGTTAATTAAAAGGGAGACATCAGTTCCTCCCTGGCTGATCCAGACTTGACTCAATCAATCACTGTACAAACTCAATAACTGTTTTTTTCCAGCCCATCACATCCTGTTTGAGAGCATCTGATCGAATAGGAAAGGAGCTGGACACAGTCACCGTCTTTGGATCTAGGCTCCAAAAGCGATAATGAATAATGAATGAGGGTGTCTCAGCTGAAAGAAGAAAACCACAGGGTCAGCGGTATGTTTAGAAACCTGCTTTTGTCTTCAATAAGAATCAGAAAAGCATAACAAATATTACATTATATATTATATATAAACAACTACAGATCTTTCATTTTTCCCATTGCAAATTATGTTATCAGCATCATTATATTATAATTGTTGAATTTCAAATTTGCTATAGTCCCAGAAACTGATATCCAATTCTGCTATTTGATGCAACCACCTAGAACTATGTAAATACATATAAGGTCAAGGCTGGATGCGACCAGACACGCAGGATTCAATCTGTTTAAATAAATAAATAAGTCTCAACCACCAAATCTTGCAACTGATTGTAAGTGAGAGTGACACAAAGAGCAACAGAGAGAGGAGAAAAAAAAAAAAACTAAATGTGAATCAATTCACAAAGAGACAACATTCACAACAGCCCTGACAGTTTCCACGGCAACCTCACATGGCTTTTATCCATGGCTGTGTTGGCTGAAGAAATAGATCTGATCTATGAGTGAAATGGCATTCAGGTAGAGCTGACCTCCAATAAGCACCTGATGCCAAAGCATAGACAGCCAGTTATCAAGAAAACAAGAAAATTATCCATGATTTACTCACCCTCAAGCCATCCTAGATGTATATGACATTCTTCTTTCAGACAAACACAATTAGAGCTATATTAAAAAATATCATCGCTCTTCCAAGCTTTATAATAGTAGTGAATGGCGGTCCTGATTTTGAAGATCAAAAAAGTGCATCCATCCATCATAAAATTATTCCATACGACTCCAGGGGTTAATAAAGGCCTTCTGAAACGAAGCGATGCATTGGTGTAAGAAAAATATCCATATTTAAAACTTCATAAACTAAAATAACTAGCTTCCGGCAGACGGCCTACTCAAGTCGACTTGCGCCAAAAGAGTAACTTCTGACACGATGTATGACTTAGGATGTAAGAGTGTCCAAAGCTTTGACGCCTCTCGCGGTTCAAACAAATAGGGCTGACCAACAAACTCAGGCTCCTCTTCTCTTATATCGAAATCCTCCAACATTACTCTATAAAAATTCTCATTTTAGACTACTAATTCATCATATACACCCAGGGTGGCTTGAGGGTGAGTAAATCATGGGATAATTTTCATTTTTGGGTGAACTATCCCTTTAAAGCAACAAAATCATTAAAGCAACTAAGACCAAAAAAAGCATAAAATAGAGACCGTTTAATAACAGTTAACAGTTTCATTTGGCAATGGATTGATGTCAATTTTAAGATTAAGAGATCTAGTTATGTCAGTCCTCAATGCATCCATCTTAACCCCAACATTACCTGCAGATATATTGAATATTAACAACATAAAATTCCTGAAGATGTTGCTGCCAATATAACAACCTCAACTCAACCTGTCTGTTTTGTACAAATCAATTTGAAACTCTGATTCAATGATACTTGCGTCATATCTAAAAGAGGTTTTCAAAACAGTCATTTTTTTATATATTAAAAGTAAATCTCCTTTTAAGCCATTACTGACTACTACCACTACTACTAATTACATTATTAAGCCAGACTACAAGCATAACTGACAGAAAATGTTATTTCTAGAACAGCAGTCTTAAGATTTGACATCTCGGTTACCTGCTAAATTAACATGGTTCAAGCTTAGGGTCTGCTGAAAAAAGGAAAAGAAAAGTGAAACCTATCAAATACAGTGTTGATAACTATAAAACTGCAATAAAGATGCAGACAGACAGAAACGCCAGTGGGTTCATACATCTCATTCACCTAGCCAAAGGTTGACACAACCCAATCAAGACAAAGCCTTAGGCTCAGACATTAATCATCTGCCAACATCGACTGCTTTGTGCAAGAAAACCACTTCTAAGAAAGCCTGTTTAACAAATGGTAATTGATGTATACATATTTACAAGACAGCTGCATATTTTGAAAGCAGACATACAAACCATATAGTCAAGCCTTTTATCACAAGAAAGCAAACAGTGTACATAGTATGGCACATTGTACATGTAGTAAATACACAGATCCTTGAACAGATGGGTTGTGAGATCAGCAGGTGAGCTGAAACAGACATTGGTTCTTGCCTTAAGGCAGAAACACAGTCCACCACTGACAGCAATTAAACACCCTCCCTGAGCACCCAGCTAATGCATTTCAAATCAAGCTCTCACAAAAACCATATCAAGCATGCTATTAATATACATAAACACTTTACACAACACTTATTTTAATTGAACCACACACTAATTGAGCCTCATACATTAAATGCATGAATTCAAAGAAACAAGGTTGTAACGGGGCAAAATAAAACGTCTCAAAAGCAAGACAAATGTAAGACAACAATACTAGAGACAAGGAAAGAGGGAATACTACTATACTATGACAGTCCCGCTCATAGCACTTGTTAAGCCTCTTGAGAGAAATGATAGCTATTTGCATCTCAAACTAATTTCAAAACTGACAAAACAAGATACCCCAAGACCAAACGCCTCGTTGGAGCAGAGAGATGAAGAGTGTATGATATTTAGGCTGGTGTGGGATCGTAGCCTTATTAAAACAGTTGGGAATAAAGAGGTGTGTCAATTGTCATGGAGAACAAATGGTGTAAGGAATAGAATCAACATTTTTCTATTATTATTCAACAAACCACAATTTTTTTTTTACCAGAAAAATTTTCAATTCTAGTTAAAAAGTTAAGTGTGTAATGTCTAATAATGCAATGTGTCAAAGTCATTTATACGCTCCAAAGCTGCATTTATTTTATTAAATCTACAGTAATATTGTGAAATATTAGTATAATTTAAAATATCTATCTTCTATTTGAATATATTGTAAAATGTAATTTATTCCTGTGATGGTAAAGTTGAATTTTCAGGAGCCATTACTCCAGTCTTCAGTGTGTCACATGATACTTCAAAAATCTTTCAAATATGCAATTGCACAAGAAACATTTCTTCTTATCATTCATTTTGAAAACAGTTTAGTAATAATCTTAATATTTTTGTCGAAACGCTGATACATGTATTTCAGGATTCTTCAAAGACTAAAAAGAATAGTATTTATTTGAAATAGAAATCTTTTGTAACAAGGTATTTAGTCCTTACTGTCACTTGATCTAGTTAAAGGCACAATATGTAACTTTTTTGCTTTAAAAATAGCAAAAATCACTATATCTATGTTATAATTTTTTTTTAGTTGTGTACTTACATTATCCCGACTGTTTCCAACAACTTTCAAACCAGGAGAAATTTGTAATTTAATTTGAAGACACGTCCCGTTTCTTTATTTCCGTTTTGTCGCCGTCAATGGCGTCATATCCGCGTTGTCCCTGGTTTCCGCTCATTTCTTTTACTGTCTATGCTCGTACTGCCATAGCAACCAGAGCCCTCTGATAGTAACCAAAGCGACTGACGCGGACAACTTTGTAGTTCGCAATGTCTATTTGCACGCTGTTGTTGTTTCGTTCAAACATTATGGACCATGGCAAGCAGACTTTGGATAAAAAAGGACAACTAAAACGAGAATATCAGCGCGGTGTTTTCGAGATGCCTAGAGCTCCCATAGACAGTAACGTTATATAAACGAGAGCTCCACGTCCGAGACTTCGACCGCTCCTACATGTACTTTATTAAACAGGTGAGCACATTTACATAAAACTAATCAATGTTATATAGTTCAACAATGATAAAATGTTAGAATATGATCTGTATGTTATTCTCATGTTGATCTAGCTTACTGCTAGTCTCATACAGACAGACTAACACATACATTTTAACACATTCAAATGCAGTTTAGTGTGATAGTGTAATGTTAGACCAGGTGAAACAGCGTTGCGTTACCTCACAGGTTTAATTTGTCTAATAAACTGACCTGTGAGTAGTAATTCTGCGTGTAGTTCGGTAGAATGAAATGTCCATATTCCTTTTATATCCGCGGGACTCGCGTCGCGTGTGGAGCTGATAGCTGTCTCTTAGCAATCCCGAACTGCTTCATATCACAGTCATGTTAAAAGCATCAATGTATTCAGTCATCCATAAACATTATTAGATCGGTCGGCTTGACGTTGGCGACAAGATCCATAATTCTTAGCAAATGTTGCGTCATCAAACTACGCCTTTGTTATTGTAAAGAGGTTAGCGACCCCTAGTGGCGAAAAATTCCATACTGTACGTTTAATGCATCCTTGCTAAATAACAGTATTAATTTTGCAAATAAATAAATAAATAAATAAATTAATTAATTGTCTTGACCCCAAACTTTTGACCGCTACTGTCTGTGTGACACACATATATACACAGGTATTTTTTTATTTTATTATTATTACACTTCACCTTTCTGTAATTTGAAGTGGAAAAATTACATAACACAAAAAAAAGAATAAGTTTTATGCCTTATTATTTGTACCTGCCAATCTCAGAGTCTGTCAGTAATACAGGCTCAAAGAGCACGAATGCAATCCCTATGTTGTCAATTATGGCACCTGCTAAAAATATGGAGAAAATGCACAGCACAAACCATCAAAGTCTCTGGCACTCTTGCTTAGCATCAAACACAAAGAGGAAAAGATTTCCTTTAGCAATGTGACTTGTTTAAGTCCTCCAACAGCCCTGGAGCTCATAGTCCTTGAGGAACAGACATGGGAATAAGCAAAACAGGAACAAGAGAGCTTGCAAAAAAATAAAAAATGAAAACCTTGTCAGCCGATTAGTTTTGGAAAATGAGTTGCCGGAAGCCAAGAGTAATGTTGTGCTGTGTTTATTGACTCAAGCATCTCAAGCAGACACGTTAAATTTTTCATATGCATCTTAATTGCTATCTGGACTCAGTCAACCAGAATCTCACCATGGGCAGGAAGAAAGGCAAAAGGGCTGTGTGAGTCCTGTGGAGACCTGGGTAATTAACTAAATTTGGATCAGCTCGTTTGAAAAGAAAGCAAGTCTCAATCAAATTAATTCAACAAAATAACTTCTACTGAAACAGACATATAAGCTTGCATTGGTAAAGCTTGGGTATTAAGGACTAACATAGTATTCAGAACTGGCCCATATGAGGTCCAAAGCAGTCATTTCAGCTAAAGAACTTGTCATATTCTGGCCAATTAAAGTATGATTCCTGCCCCTAGATATGAGTTTTAAAAGGTCACAGCTTTGACAAATGAGGATAAGAACATGTTAGAAAGAAAAAAAAAACAGCAAGAGGAGGTGATGACAGCAGAGAGAGTGGGAAGAAAGGAGGAGGTTAGAAATTAAGCACATTTTCAGAAAAAAATAAATATTTTCAAAGCATTAGCTTAAAAAGAGGTCTGTTCTTGTGTTCTTGGGAATGTATAAACTGATAAATGTATACTGTGCAATTAATTTATTAGTGCTTACACTGCATTGGCATCTGTTTATCTGCTTCAGGCCCAAGCATGCAAGTATGAACCGGACATTACTATCACTTGTCTCTTTTTGGATCATGTTTGGTTAGGCAGGTGTTTTTTTGGAACTGAACCTCTTACATAAGGCAGCACAGTTTTAAATTATTTGATTGCGTCATTTCTTTGAGGGCCACGCTGCAAACCTGTTCTACTTCTAGCCTAAATGCATTCTGCAGGATATAGGCTAAGAGTAGGTATCCTCAGTCTCTGACCCAAGGCGAGACCAAGTACATCTAGTCTACTTTCAGAGATGAATTATGAATGTGTCCTGCTGGCTCAACAGGTGAAGTTATCGAGGGCAGTGAGACGAAAAGTAACACTGTTTTGTAAATCAGTTTTCTTTTCCTGTATCTCTCTCTTCACTGGTTGTTGAATACTTAACCTTGAAGAGAAAGAGGGAGTCAACAACACTTTCTGTGGTGACAAGGATGATGGGATGTTTGAAGTTTCTATATTTTCCCTTTTGTTTTGTTTTTTCTATGGCAAATGCCGATGGCCAATATAAAGCTGATATGTATAAATACACGTGCGTGTGTGCGTGTGTGTGTGTGTGTGTGTGTGTGTGTGTGTATGTATGTATGTATGCATGTATGTATGTATATGTATATGTATATGTATATTTTTTTTACTTTACTAAAATAATTAATAAATCATTTTAAAATAAAAGACAATCATTGGAACTAGATAATCTGTTAAAATAAACATTTGTACTTTAGATAGCAAAGTTTTGATTCTGTAATCCTATTATGGCATTTTTAAAAAAATAAATTGTTGAAAACATGAATAGTAAGGAAGTCAGTCAAATAAAAAAATGCCATGATTTTCTCCTTTCTCTTATGAATATACATGATTTTTAACATTTTGCAAAAGTACAATTCAATTCTTCAAGGATAAAACTTTTTTAATGGGGAAAAAAACGGCACTTATGCATTATGTAAAGATGCACAGTACTTTCTCATTAACTTTTTATGTAAAGCTCAACTGTTATTTAAAGATTGACTGACTAACGTTTAGTGAGGCTAACATAATCAACATTTTACAATAAGCAAAAAAAATGACAAGCAAAACTTGCTTGATGCTTATCTAAATGACAGTTGAGCTTTCGATGCTAGCTCTTGTATTAAAAATGTATGTGCTCTTTCTGCCCACAAGACATTCTCAAATGACATTGGCGTGATTTAAATCAGATATTTAAAAAGCGTTAAAGGCGTTTTTTCCCTCCAGGTACACAGTGAAATCTTGTTTTATTGTTTTGCGTCATAGATCACAATCTGGGCCAAATGCAAGGAACATCAGATTAAAAGCCTGAAGATAGAAACAGAAGGTGCGTAGCAAAAAGAAAAACAACTGTCAGACCCAGAAAAATAAAACAAGCAGAGAGAGTATACTGTAGGAAAAAAGCTAGCAGCACAGAAACAAAAAAGACAGATCCCAGCAGCCTCTACCGCTGCCATGAGTGTCGTCACATTGGGTAAGTTGCCAGCACAGTGGAGGGCCTTTCAAGTAATTATTCATAATTGCCTTTTGAATATTTAATCCTGTACATAGTCACTCACTTCAGTTGTTTGTGACCTCAATGACGGGAGATGAGCGATCATTCTGGTTTTCTTTGTCTTCTTTGTGTCTCCTTTAAAACCTATTGCCTCTGGGTAACATTTTCAAACCACCAAAAATAAATCGATTAAAAAAAAAAAGAGAGGTAGAGAGGACAGCTAAATTTTTTGAAAGGATGGAAACAGATTTCAATATCCCATTAAAAGATTTAAGTGATAAAGGATTGACTGTGTATTCATGAGGGCCGCAGCTACTTATGTGGGCCTCCAAATGCTTATAAAAGCTCCATTAACCACACTAAAGACCAGATTCCCTGGGAAGAGAAAAACAAATCACCATTTAAAATATACACAACCACGGCACAATTTAAGTCTGGTATCCTCTGTAGAAAAGTCACTTCAACTTCTTTATCTGTTCTTCTTTAACTGATTAAATACAATTTTAGATTTCCAAGGCAGACCAGCTCTTTAAATCTTAATTTAATATTTGAACATAAAACTAGAACAACAATAACATACGCAAAAAAGAAACGGCAGGAATGAATTACAATATCACCTACAGCACTAGAACAACCCTCCCTGCCTTTTTCCCCTGCCTATATGCAAATATTATGCAAATAAATTTATCACGGTATGTTAATGCCACTGTTGACTTACTCCAGCCTTACAGCCATCACAAATTAGACTGAACACCAAAGGAATAAACCAAAATAACCATTTTCTTCCCTAAATGCGTGCCATAAAAATATCTGAACAGACCACACTGACCTGTGCATAACAATCTTCTGTTCGCATTCACTCACTTCGCACGGACCCACCGTCACTCGCATTAACATGTTTATGCAGGCTACAAATGCACACTTCACAAGATATCACAGCTGGATTCGATTAAGGTTTGTGAAATTAAATGTTTATTAGATATTCAGAGATTTGTTTAAATTATGTAGATACGCATTTGCTGAATGTTGACGATAAATGAGAAAGTATTTTAGCCTGATTGTTTGCCTTTTCTGTTACAAATAATATAAAAGCAAACGCTTTACTTTTTCGCATACCATTTACTTTCTTTGTTTACCAGTTCTGTCTAACAAAGTATTAGATATGACTGACAGAGATCGTAAATTAATGAAGACGGAGAATGTGAGTGAGCGCTGTGTGATCACACCCGTCAAAATAATAGTCCGGAGCACCATCAAATTCCCGCTTCCAACACATCAGCTAATCAGAAAAACTTATCGGCCGATGCCGATATTTTAAAAATGCCAAATATCGACCACTAATAATTAGTTATAATCACTTACTGTATGTTGGATGTTGTTGCCAAGGACAAAACACTCTCTGTACATTATAGCTTTGGTCAAAAGAATGTGATGTCCTATAAGGAGCATTCATATAGTCTAATACAGATCTATTAAAATTAGGGCGGTCAAAAGATTAATCGCGATTAATCGCATCCAAAATAAAAGTTTGTGTTTAAATAATATATGTGAGTGTACTGTGTATAATTAAATTTGTAAATATAAATATATATATATATAATATATATATATATATATAATATATAATATATATATAAATATATACAGTATATGTATGCAAATATTTCTTAAATATATACATGCATGTTTGTGTATTTATATATACAAAATAATTATACACAGTACACACACATATATTATTTAAACACAAACTTTTATTTTGGATGTGATTAATCGCGATTAATCTTTTGACAGCCCTAATTAAAATAGATTTACAATTATATTTTATGTACATATTGCTATGTGGTTGCTACATTGTTGTTTTTGATTGCCAGGGTATTCTGGCTGTTTGTTTCCAGCTCCAAGTCAAAAGAAGCCATCCTCAAATCTATTTCTGGTCCCTAAAAATGACCTGGGTCCTCTTTCAATGTAAATGTATTTTAAATACTAGGTGTTTGTTCAAATCCCTAAGCACAATGAGTAATGGAAATTCCTGCACCTTGTCTGCCCCTTGGGGTAAACTTAATGGCAGAACGAAAAATCTTTTGAAAACTGATCAGATGAATCAATTTGCATAATCAGTTATGGTTCATGTCAGAACCCCGCCACCGCCTCCCACCCACCCCCACCCCGATCCGTCATTTAAAAAAATCTGTGCTTGCCCAACACACACACCTCTCCATATTAGAATATAAACACCATCTGCCTGTCCTCTGCATGGTTCCCTTTAAGTCATTCCATCCCTGTGTCTCTCCCACACCTCTCACAATAAAGCCCCACAGAAGCAGCCTGGACCTGAGGATTACGAACTACATCACCACAGGATAAAACAACCCTGGGTCATTTCCTTCACCACACTGTCATGCCTATGAATAAATAGTAAGAATAACATCTCACTTGTATGGCTGCGAACCTATAGAGATTTATATGTGAAAATATACAAGTCAAAGACGAGTTACACAATGCAAATTTTATTTTGCACCATAATACTTTTTAATTTGTTATGAATAATTTAATCTTTTCGTTTGCATCCATGATCCATCAAGTTCCAAATAAAAAGAGAAAATAAATGGATACAATCAAGTATCTTTCATATATAAAGTATGCAATTTACTGCATTATCCAAAAGATAATTTATATAATTTATTTGGTTACACTTTATTTTATGGTGTCATTGTTACAGTGTAATTATATATTTAAGTACTGAGTAATATTAAGTAACTACATGTACTTAGGGTAGGATTAGGATTTGGTTGAGGGTTAATTGCATGTAATTATGCATCATTTACTGTTATTACTATGATAAGTACATGTAACATATGTAACAAAGACACTGTAAAATAAAGTGTTACAATTTATTTTTACATCACAAATAAGTATTGTTGATGTATACTGCTACAGGTATATAAAATACTGATATGGTATAATATTTTGGTTATACTATACTGCCCACCCCTACTTACCTCTACAGTTAACACCAAAATATATGTTTATAACACAATTTCCTAATAACCAGTATGCATAGCATATCTATGAAGAGTGAGACACAAAAAATTATGATTATTTATTAGGGATGCACCGATAACACTTTTTCCAGAACGAGTCCGATACTGATAATTTCATTTTTGGTACTTGCGATACAGAGTACCGATACCTGTATTTTCACTGCATTTGTAATTTTTAAATGTATTCGGTAGAGAAACCAAAAGTTCAAATTTAAATCATATTAGCTGGCTTAATTTGTTCAGCAAATATATATTTCCTTCAGTTATGTTAATGCAAAATTAAGCCTGCTAAAATGTATTGTATGAGCTTCTGATACTTTCACTGTTCATTCTATTGCTCTATCATATTTTATCTTTCATTTAATAGTGCAGCACATATTTAGAGCTGCTCCAGCAGGGCTCAGAGCTAAGGACTGGGTCAGTGGTTCAAATGTTTAGATACTAGTGAAATATCACAATTCTCTATTCCAATTTTGATACTACAGCAAAACTACTAGCCTGATTAATGATCAAGTTAACAGTCAGTAATAAAATAAGAACAAATAATCAAATTATAAATAGCACAAATAAATACAATAGAACAAAGAAAGACGTATAAATCGCATTTCATTATCGTATAGATTAAATCTACATGGATCTTTATAAAGTTACAAAAGGTATTTAATATTTATGCAAAAAAAGGTTATATTTCCTCTAGCAATTTCCTAGAAGCTGCTTTAAATAGTATTGAACATAATTTGTCAAATAGATTGCACACATAACAAAATGAATCATTTCCTTTTAAAAACTCAATTTACTGCTGCCTCGTGATTGATATTATATTTATGATGTTGCTTGCTTGATGCGTTTATGAATTTATCATCCAATGGTTATTTGTCATTCAAAACAGTGATGAATTCGATTCACATCAACAGGCCTTCAAATTACGTTTGAGATATGATGATACACAAACAAACTATATTATCCTTCATACCGCAACAAAGTACAAAGAAGTGTCCTAGCAACTTTAAATAACCATGGACTATTGCATCTTAATATCAGCATGCTACTGTTTGCTGCTGGCATATAAATCCTAATAAGCAGCAATTAGTGTGTCCATGGCTTCTCTTTCAAAAGACAAGGCCTTTAAAGAGGGCCAGCTGAAGCACTGGCATATTAATTACCACTTTATTAGGACACCCTGCTACACTGCAGTGCTGAGTATATTTTTCATCCATAAACATAAGGGCTGAGATAATAACACAGCCCATGTGCAGCACTTTATCCATTCAAGATTTGTACCATTTAGTTCTACATCAGTGGGCAGTCAGCGCCTCTGTGTGTTCAGGACGTGGGCAATGCTGCCACCTGAAGGTTAGAAACAACCATGAGCATGACAGAATTCTCTGCATTATGTCAAAGGCTAGATTTCTAGACGTTCAGGAGCAGTGTAGAGTAAATCTACTGAAACACTGCAACTTAAAGTCCCCCCTGTGGTGAAAATCAAGCTTTTAATGTTGTTTGTCTATGTGGTGTTTTTAATATGCTTTAAGACAAACCATGTGAAAATTCAAAATTCAAGTCAACACCATTGCTGAGGATTTTATCTTTAAAACTCTTTAAAACTAAAACAGTGAGCCAAAGACCATCTCAAAAATGCATGAAGAATTTTTTTTTTTAAGGAAAAAAGGTTTAAATATGTAATTTTGGTGATCAAAGATAAGTTTTAAGGGATACAATTATTGACTACAGGGGGACTTAAGTAAAATGCCTGTCATTTGTCAGATGCCAGTACTGGACTTAAGGATCTAAAAATAGTATTATAGGCAATCACAAATTCTTTGCTCCTGTTTGCTGCCGTTTACAGAACCACAGTCTCAAACCTTATTTACATTAACTGTCCACATATATCAAATAATATTTTCTAGTCATCAAAAGGGTTCAGTATGGCATGAAAGACTACATCCAAAAAATAACAAATGGGAAAGGTTGAGTAGATAAAATAGAATATATATATATACACACACAGACACACACAAAAAAACAATACATAACAATATATATAATTTAATAAATAAGCTTCCCTTTTAGCATTTAGTATTGCCCACTTTCATTGGTGTAGTACTGGCCACAGACAGCAGATGTAGCTATGGCACTAGGCTTTAGACTGCATGACAACTTCATGGTAAATACATCTTCTGCACATACAGCAGGTACAACATCTCTTCAGATAAATGGTTATATTGCTGTAATTGACACACATAGTTTCTTCACTTCTAAACCTTCATAAACAAACACAAAGACCAGCCTCACAGAATGCTGCTTTGGAGTGCTTTCTATCTGCCTTTTGAAATTACAGATATATACAATGAAAGTAAGGATCAATACAGATTATCCGTGACAATGTGACCTGACTCAGAGGTACTTCATAAGGAGTAAATTTGCATTTGTAAGCTACTGTATCCTAGTTACAACAGTGGCAGTTATTTAACATTTAGTCCTTGTGAATTGTCAATGCTCAGGTGTGTAGACAGGATCCAAAATTCCTTTTTGCCACACGAGACAATGGCAAGTGAAGAAAAGTACCTATTTTATCACATGTGATCATGTTTATCACCACATAGGTCTGGAAGGGGGGAAAAATTAGTATGCCGGATAAAACTTATGATGGCCATTTTACCACTGAGGGTCAGACTATCATTCTTACAAATCGATTTAAACCAAGTATTATGTCACAGTGCCTTGTAAAATTATTTACAAACTCAAACCTTTGTTTGCTTGTGTTGGATGGAAACAGATAGAGGGTGTGCTGCATGTGCACTTACCAGTCCCGCAGTGAGAGAGGGGGCAGACTGGCCAAAGGACTGACTCCTCATGCGGACCAAGTTATTGGGTTCTCCTGCGTGCTGCTGCCAGGCCAGCTGACTCACTCCACCATGCATGCTGCTCGACAGAGGCAGAAGCTGCTTTCCTGTAGCACACCAGAGAAACACAGAATCAGGACATGGTCTGTACTTGTCTGTATCCATGTCTGCATTCTGTGGTTAAGAACCAAATCAAAGCCAAGCTACAGATTCTCTGATAGCTCATCTATTTAAATCTACATCTTTTATATAATGTGAAAAAAGTTCTGCAGTATTTCTAATCACTTATTGAATGCAAGCAAATGTGTGGTATTGATCCATTTAAAGTACTCCTATTAAAGGTTATCTTCTAAAGATTCCTGATTGTTTTGACGGTCTCCTACAGTAGGTTTACATGCATCCAAGGTCAGAAAATATTATTTGTCTCATAATTGCAATCTTTTCTCACAGTGTCTGAAACAGTTCCATCAAGGATTCGGTCTCTCTAAACCCCGCCTTTCCAAGAGTGTACTCTCTACTCTGCTCTGATTGGTCAGATGGCCCAGTCTGTTGTGTTTGGTATATCGCTTACAGCGCCTCGGAAACAAAATGACCATTACCGTATCTGAATTTCAACTCAGGAGGTTTCCTCAGAACTTCTATACACAGTGATAAAGAACAGTAATGATAGTGTGGGTTTTACCATATCAATTTGAGATCAAGTTCTTGTCCATGCAAAGTGGATTTGCTTTCGCAGCACAGAAAAACAGCATCTTCTCAACATGTCGACAACACAAACCAAAATCTTCCAGGCCTCAGCTACAACTACAGTGTCTGAGGGCGGGTGAAAGTAGATGTTGTTTGAGGGCAGCCAATGAAGACCATAGGTGGACATCATACTAATTTGTTACAAACCTACATAGGTTTGAGCAGGGAGTAAAACTGGAATTATGATGACTAGTTTCAGGGAGTTCAGAATCGGTTCTTTCTTTTGTGAGACAATAACTCCCTTTGTTGTGCACTTTGATCTTTGCAGACCTTTTACAATCACAAACAGCTATATTACACACTAAATAAAAGGTAATATCCAAAAAAGAATAATAAAAGCACTTTACATTTGCAGAAAAGGCCAGATGTTCTTTCTTCTATTGAACAACAAAATGTTCTTTGGATCATTCTCAAATCAGGCTGAAGAACATGATCATCAGTCTTTACACAAAATCCTGGAGTCTTTTAAGCAAAAGGGGGACATACAAACTACTAGGGAAAGTAATTTGCGGTGTCTCACCGGTGAGGACGCCGGCCATACTGCTGCGACGGGCTCTGCCGTCATCCTGACTGAGCTGCCGCTGCAGTTTGGTCTTTCCTGCAGCAGGAGACAGGTCGGGGTTACTCAGCTTCCTGAACAGCAGGGGAGGCGGTGCCGGCAGCTCCAGCTGAAACACATATACATTTGGTTTTTCCTCTTTTCAATGACAAACAAGCACACGCAACTGTTTTAACATGCCACTAAAGTGACTATTGAACTTCAGAATATATGAATTAGATGAATAGAAAAAGATGCTGCTGTACAGTTGTATAGTTACACCCAATAAGTTCACAGAGTCAACGCAAAAGCGATAAAATTGATTTAAAAAGCTGCTTCTTCCACACTGCGGCACTGCATCATAGTCACACAGTAAATAATACATCTCAAAACAAGGGCTTGCTGCCAAGATGCGAGTGGGGGAAAACAATCTATTCATTACAATTCTTTAACGATTCTGAATCAATCCAAATTCAGAAATTCAGAATACATTTATATACAAGCACATACTAAATAGACTGCTTATCCATTCGAGATTTACAAATTTGTGTCTTGCGAAATGCAAACAAGCACCATCCAGGATGTTGCTAAGTTTATTCAATTTATAGATATTCTACACATTTTTTTCAAATGTAACTGTGAGCTAGAACGCAAAAGGACAACGTAATAATCTAATAAAAGAAAATTGAAGGAAATAAATTCAGTGTTTTTCATTGTTAAACTTAAAGGCAACATGGAATAATGCAAAAATATACAACAAATGTGTTTTGCCTTTGCAAAGCAGAATAATTAATCAGGAAAGAAAACATAGGTGTATCAGAAATTAAATTGTGACTCCCAGAATCGGATTGAATCATGAGGTGCCTAAAATCATTACATTATAAACCACTAAAACTACAACAACAAAGTGAAGCTGTCATCAACACAAGAATTATGATGACAAAAACAATAAAATTTAAGAGGTAAAAA
This sequence comes from Abramis brama, assembly GCF_963993115.1. Taxonomy (NCBI): domain Eukaryota; kingdom Metazoa; phylum Chordata; class Actinopteri; order Cypriniformes; family Leuciscidae; genus Abramis; species Abramis brama. Next base: position 14,594,465 of record NC_139973.1, on the reverse strand, counting down.
ATGTGGGCCCAAAATGAGAGCCAAATAACTCATTTAAAGACGCCTGCAGATTCATTCATGCTCGCTGTGTTCTTCATCAGGATGGGAAACAGACGTTGCCATGGAAATCTGGCAAGAACCCTGCACTGGTCACATCCTCTCTGTGGTGTCACGAAATTCCAGAAACATCTGGAAGGCCTGTTTGTATTAAATACGCAGTGCTCATAAAACCACACCACACCATTCAAAAGTAAAAAGCCTCAAAGCAAACAGTGTTGTCACTTGCTCACACACACAGAGTGAAAAAACAAACTAAAGACAATCCAACCAGTGACCACTGGAGACACACACACACAAAAAAATGACCCTGAAAGAAAACAAAGGGCTATAAACAAGTTTCACAATCACATTCAAAGTCATTCACCACCACTCAAAAGTTTGTCAGTAATTTAAAAAAGAGAGAGAAATTAATACTTTTATTCAGCAAGGATGCATTAAATTGATCAAAAGTGACATGTTTTCAATTTTTATAACAAGAAATGTTACTTGAGCACCAAATCAGCACAATAGAATGATTTCTGAAGGATCATGTGGCACTGAAGACTGGAGTAATCGATGCAACACAATCGATGCTGAAAATCGATCCCAAAACTTTTGAATGGTAGTGTACATTAACTCACATTCAGAAGCAACACATTTTTTTGCTTCACAACACAAACACAACTCTCTGCATCCCTTACCTTGTGCATATTTGAGTGTTCTTTCTTTTCTTTTCATTTATAGTAACAAAGGTTCAGACAAAGCTTCTTTAGGATTGCTACATCTTTCATATGCTTTAAGCCCCTAAAGTGCAGCTAAATTTACAGCAAAAACCATACATTCACTCCACACAGCTTTAGCCCTCGTCAAGCAAGTGCACACTTAATCAAATGACAGACTAGAAGATGCAGCCGTTGAGAAGTCCTGCCTGAAATGACAGTATAAGATTGCGTTGAGGGGGGGTGACGGGGCAACCATGACGTCAGTCTGGAGTCCCAGGGCTAATCAGATGAGGATCAGGGACACCGGTGAATACACGTGAGACTCACCTGCCTCTGTACAAGCATTGCAGTAGGGCTTAAACATTAGCCGCTTTTCCACTGTCAGCTAGTACGAGCCAAGACCAACAACGTGCTGGGTAGGGCCAATAGCCTCGGAGTCGGACCTCAACTAGGGCTGTCAGCTGTCACGATAACCGCAATACTGTAATACCGCATTACTGACAAGCCAACCGCAGAGGAATGCAAGCGTAGCCACAGAAACAGTGATATTCAAGTGTTTTCTTTTTTTTCATAAAGCTATGCCCTTCTGGTTTTGCACTTCGTACATGTGTATTGAATGTTAAATAAGTTATTGATAAGAAGATTCTGTTTACCATGGTGATTTGTACAGAGGCTCCTTGGATTTGCACCTAACAAGCCTAAACAGTGACGGTGTATGAAAGAGAGATCGACTGAGCGTCTGCACTTAGCTGAGTCTGTCTTTGAGGTCAAGTCATATATATTCGTGAAAAGGTTGCCATGTCCAAGGAAAGTGAAATCTTTGTTGTATCATCCTTTTAACGTTTAAGGGTATTTCCCATGAATGGCATCAGCTTCAGCATTGCCCATGCGGCGCATTGCTGCTCTGCCGAGCCTTGTAAAGTGGTGAGTTAAAATAATTTCAACACCTTGTTTCATTACATCTTTGAATGAAACACTGTTTTTGAACGTGTTTGTTGAATTAACCGTTTAATGACCCACTCAAAAACAGTCCCTTATAGCAATGTTACTGTGCTGAGTGACAGCCTGTCTAGAATGTGCAGAGGTGAGCAATGCTAAAAGCTGGTGAAATATCAGCAGAAAGCCTCTCGTCAAGAGAGATTTGAGGATCAGAACTAACTGTTATACATACAACAATAGCAGGGCTCGACATTAAGTTAAGGACAAGTGCCTCAAAAAGTTAATGTCAAGCCCTGAATAGCCTAATGAGCTTATTGTCAGGTTTATGTTCTGTTATGTGGACCCTTATTTTGACATCATCTTCTATTTAATTCACTTCCTGTTTCAGCGCTCTTTAGTTTTGGTTTCATTGGTTACTGAATATGTCCTCGTTTTCATGCTCGCTGACCACATTGTAACACTTATTTACATAGCAATATTAAATGCATATAAATAAATCAAAATAAATAAATAAATGGCAATATCGCTATTGGGCCACTCAAAATTACCCCAAGGGAAATTCCTTCATCGCTATAGCTCTAACCATGAGCTGCAAGACCAAAGTCAAGCTGCGTTTCTACTCTGTCAGGCCAGTAGCCCCGCAGCGCTACCCTAAACCCTTAACCTTAATCCTGAACACGCCTCCATAGAACAACATCACACAACCCCACCATTTCACTAGCATGGGACTCACTGACTGAAAACTTGCTAGATCGCAAAATAAACATGACAGATGGGGACGTTCGGCCTTTACTTAAGACTCCAGCAACGATATCTGACCAATGATTTGCAATAAACAATATTACTGTGACAGTAATTTATTAATTTAAGGAGTGCATATCAATCCTTCTGAATCAAACTGGTATTATCTCATAAAAAGAGAACACACATAATTATTTAGTCGCACCTGCTTCCATTTACTTGTGATCACAGGAATGCACAAAACAACTCCATTAAGGCTTTTAATTTAAGTCCAAAGGCTTACACATTTAGATCAATTAATAAAATATCATGTTTACATCACATTTCTTTAGAAAAAATTAGCATTTCTATAAATTTTCCATACAATTATGTGATCTGAGAAGGTTTAAGCGATCTCTCCTGTCTCAGTATACTGTTATCCTTTCAGCCAGAGCAACAGAGGGAGCTCACAAGCAGAAAACAGGAGTTACACTCCGATGAACTCACATGTGTAATTTCTGACATGCAGATGCAGAAGTCCAGTATCAACAAAGGCACAGGGAAAAGACAGATGAAACATGAAGCCAAAAAATTACATGATTAATCATATATGATTTGTCTTCAAGTTCTTCAAGCAGTCTCTGGTATTTTCCTTTCCATAATTGTATGAATTTATTATTGCAATGGTTAGCATAAGTAGCCTTCAGTATCGCATATAAATATATTTCTGCCTCATATGGTGATCAGAATCCCCATTGGATTGCAATCGGACGTTATTTCAGAAAATTGCTGGTATCTGAAAGTGAGTTTTGAGCTGAAATTGTTTTAAATGTCTTAAATGTTGAGGTCAGCTGGTAACCTGATATGAAAACTCTCCTGATTCAGTTAACTCAGTTAACAGTTAACATTTTTTTTCATGACCACTCCCCTCAAGACCCAGTTGGCCAGCTTTGGACCAAGGAAGTGACAATACGCGACTGACCCTGGAACGCACTAGCACGCTCACTAAGTTTTGGCCAGACAATGGAAAGACAGCTCTTAACTCTGTTCTGATGGCACAAGCAAGCAGCACTTACACCAGTGGATACTACATCTAGAAAGAGTGGAAGAATGTGAACTAACTAGTATTATGATTGACAGCTGTAAAAAGAACTCAAGCATGTTTGCACATAGCTGAATAATTACAGTTGTGTAGAGGGCAGAAAGTGCACTTAAAAGGTATCATGTAAAAATGACAATTCTGTCATCCTCGTCCTTCAAAAACCATAAGACTTTCTTCTGTTTCAGTTATTATTCTCTAAAAAAATATTCCCCTTCAGCGTAACTCAAGTATAATTTGCTTCTGTGCTACACTACCGTTCAAAAGTTTGGATCAGAAAGATTTTTTTTTTATGTTTTTGAAAGAAGTCTCTTTACATTCCAATACCAGTCTAATATTGTGAAATTTTATTACAATTTAAAATAACTGCTTTCTATTTTAAATTTTTTTTAAATATAATTTGTTCCAGTGATGGCAAAGCTGAATTTGCAGCAGCCAGTACTCCAGTCTTCACTTCTGTGTCACATTATTTTTTACCAAAAAAAGATATGCTGATTTGGTGCTCAATAAATATTTATAAAAAAAGCAGTTGTGCTGATAAATATTTTTGTGGAAATTGAGATAGGTTTTTTTTTTTTTTTTTTCAGAATTCATTGGTAAATAGAAAGTCCAAAAGAACTTAGTCATTTTTGGAGTTTGACAGCATTCATCATTTACCATATTGAAAATTCAGTAAAATGCCTTTTGTTTTAAAAAAAAGATTTTTTTTTAATGAACCGTTCCTTTAAACAGCTCTTTTTGCATCAGCATACATTGCTGCTCAACTGTTTCGGTCAACATGCTTTGACAGAGTATGAAAGGGAAACCCACACAGTTAACTCATGACCTCAGAATCTAGGGGCCTTAATGACTCTCTAGTGGACGCTGAATGTTTATAACCAGCTCACGTTGTACACTTGTGGCTGGGCTAATTTCACTTCCCCAGATGTTTTTCCACAGGTCTCCTCTAATCAATCTCTCCAGCCCACTCTCACATCTAGGCATTTTTCTCCATTTAGACACAATCAGACTGATGGCAGCTCACTGCTCATGTCTCAGGATGGATCTACAATATCACAGATAAAGAAAGGAAAAGCATTGGCTTATCACTGGAGATGCCTGATTGGTGATTGGGTTCAGTCTGATTAACAAAAAGTTTAAGAATGGACTCATGTTAAGGAGGATATGACATAAGAGGATAAGTTAGAAGAACTCAGAAAATCATCTGGATTGCATTCTGTATATCAGAAGTTCAAGGTAGACTCTTATCTAGTAAGTATATAAAAACTAGGGCTGTCAACGTTAACGCATGTGATTGATTCAAAATCCTTAACGCGTTAAAATAACGCATTTACATTACTGAAGCAAGTGAAATTGTGTCATTAACAATTAACATTATACAGTTAAATTATCTGGTTTATATGAATGCCTCTCTAAAGGGAACTGACTGTATTCAGAAAAGTTTCGATGGCATTTTCTTTTCCTCTTATCTTTGTATAAAGTAGTTTTTATAAGCCCCGCGTTGATTTGTGTACAGCGGTACCCAAAGAAACCCAATATCACAGCTGTTCCATAAGCGCCACCTACTGTCGAAGAGTGAATTTGCATTTTCATTCAGTCTGTCTGCTACTTTTGTTTTGTGCAGGTGTCTTATGTAGTATAATTTCACAAATCTAAAGTCAGACCATTCTGTTTTTTACTTTAAACCCTATAATTAAATCAATTTAAATAAAAAACAACTGCTCATGCTACATGTGTGTAGCATCTTTGTTTGGATCATAATTAAAATGCAGTGATGCCTCTAATTTCAAATGGCTATATTTTATGACCAGTTATAACAGAGAATTCAAGTATAACAGAGAATTCTGCACCGAATTTGAGAGATCAGCCCGTGAGTACCTGTTCTAAGTTCGCTCTGTGCGGTCTAGTATTGCTCCGAACTGAAAAATGGTCAACGCAGCTCAAACCTGTAATGCAGTTTCGTTTCACTTTCGTTTCGTTTGTCGTTTGAGGTTTCTCAAATGCAATATGATAATAGTTGGGCAACGTGGTGGTGGCACCAGTGTGACCTCTAACAAAATTTAGTCGCACCGGCCATTTGATCGGATTCTGTAAGTGGTGCGATTTACCGCTATTAATTTTTTTTTAATCTATTGACAGTCCTAATTAAAACTAGATATAATAAAATACAATACATGGAATAATGTCCATCCAGCTGGTTGTTTTCACAGAGTAAACCCCTTCAGGTTGATGCAAGTCCCCTTCTTCTGCAATAACAACTGACTGGATGTACACTATCCTTGTATTGTATTGTATTGTATTGTATTGTATTGTATTGTATTGTATTGTGACTGTCAATAGATAATTTTAATAGTGATTATCACAGAATAAACCCCGACAGGGTGATCAGGACCCGACGCGAAGCATGGGGGTCTTGCATCAGCCTGAAGTGGTTTATTCTGCGATAACAACGGCTTGATGTACATTATTCCACTTATTACACGGCTACTTGCTACATAAGTTAATAATTACACACAAAATATTGACCTGAGTTGAAATATTTCTAGCATGTGGCAGGTTCAATCTAGACAGACATTTAAAGGATACGGTACAGTCATAACACTTATTACACGGCATTTCGCCACATAAATAATTATGGGATGAGAGATATTGATTTGAGATTAAACTGTTTACTAAAATGTGTTATATTTAAACCATCAACAATATACAGGGTGGGCCATTTATATGGATACAGCGTAATAACATGGGAATGGTTGGTGATATTAAAGTCCTGTTTGTGGCACATTAGAATATATTAGTACACACCACCCATCTTGAGGAGTTTGCCCCCTCACATATTCTAATGTGCCACAAACAGGACTTTAATATCACCAACCATTCCCATGTTATTACGGTGTATCCATATAAATGGCCCACCCTGTACAGCCATACACATGCAGACAGAAGTGTGAAATGCGACTGTGTGGATGCGATGGACAAGAGTTGTCACCGTGCAACCACATAAGGTCAGTGCTAAGCACAGTAGAACCACAGAAGAAAAAAAAGTGAGTTTCATCTGAAACTAAACATGTCGTAGGCTAAGTAGCACACCGATTTTGTTTATTGCACAAAGCATCATTAAATGCTAAATATTAACATAAAAAAGCTAAATTCCTGCTAACTGAACTGTTGATTTGATAGTGAGGAAAAGGAAAGCGAGTTATTTCTTCTTAGCTCCCAAGTCTGATGAGGAAACAAAACATGCCACAGGCAAACATGCCAACCACAGACCTAACAAAACTAATTGGTTAGTTCCTACGATGTCACACTCTAGTGCCATGCCACCAGCAGGACCTTTCCCTAGCTGGGATTACAGAGCAGTGATGACTTCACTGCAGTGTCCAAGTGTAATGTTGCCATGCTTCTGTTGGTTTATAGAAAACCCTGAACTAATTCACAGATAGAGTAACATTAATGCAAGAGTAACTCCATCAGGATCAAGTAGGAGCCCAGAGAGATTACTTAAAACAAGATCTCTCTGATTTCCATTCAACATTTAAGTTTAAACTCTTAGTTTAAAAAGTATTGAGGGATTTTTAATTGTGTAAAAAACTGCTATGTAACCATGACTGCTGGCAAAACAAGCTGAGGTGCTGACTTTGGGGTATAGGGGTGGAGCTTCTGGGAAAAGTACACCTGCATGCCAATCTTGCAGTAATTCTACCGGGTTTTTTTAATTATGAACTGAATAATGCTACTAAAGATTAATTAAAGGCCATAGCAAGGGAATAAATAAAAAAACCAATAAAAAAAATAATTAAAAAAATCAATCAAGCCCTGCCTTAACAAGAGACTGGCTTCGTACTCATGTGTAAATAGTATAAAGCAGTTTTGGTCACTGATGAACTAATATATCTACTGTCACACAGTATATAGTCATACTAGCCAGTCCCAACACACATTTTTGGCAATGGTACAAATGGCTTACCGTCTGGTATAGGAGAAAATATTTCAGCAATGAAAACATTAAACAAATAACATTATTATATAACATTATCAATAACAACCATTAACCTTAACAAATAAAAAAAAATATTTAAGATGGCATGGTTGCTAAATTAATAGATAAGTAATTTAAGATTAAATAAATAACAGATTGAGAGAAAATGTTATGCGCCTTGATTTCAGTACAGCATAGGTATAACAATCAAGGTAATTACAACACATGAGATACATCCAGTTTTCAGCATTTGCCTCCCTTGTGATGCCTATTGCCTAGTGCTTCATCTGTGTATTTTGCTTGGGTTTACCATTGACTCATAAACTGCAATGAAAAGCACATCTTTATCTGTAATCCATCAGCTCTGGCAGAGCAACTAAACATTTGTGTCTATCCGTGATTCACTCTTCCAGGTTTTCTCTTTCCACCCACTCCTCTATCTAACTCCTGGATCCACCCTGTGGGGATAACACTGTTCCCATGAATACCAATGATAAAACATTGCTCTAAGACACGCACAACATGTCCTTGAGCTAGACAAACAGTGACAAACAATGGACAACATAACACTGATGGAGGCTAAATGATTATTGAAATATGAACACTTATAAACAAAAACAAAAATAATTGATATATATATATATTTATTTATTTATTTTGTACCCCCAAATTTAAAGCTACACATTTTTTAAAAAAAAATCTGTTAAAAAAAACAAACAAAGAAAAGATAAATGATTTCCCTGATACAGCTGACATAGTGCAACAGCCTTCAGCTACATCCACGAGGCAGAGCAGCATCCGCTGTGGTACAGAAAACAGCTCGTAAAACCAGTCAATCCCTCAGGAATACCAACATAAACACTCTTACTGCCTGGCGGCCTGCCATCCTGTGATGTAAGAGCTACTGGCCTTTCTGTTTGCCCAAGCAGGTGAGGTGTGCTATATACCCGATCAGAGTCCACAGACACAGTTTAAACATTTCAAATAGGAGATAGCTGGTATTTATTTTCCACACAATGTCATTAGCAATTCACACCAAGCAGAAGAGATTTTATTGAAGGTTAAAAAAATTCTGCCCCAATCAACTGCTTTCTTCTCACTTATTTCCTATATTTTACATCCAGTTAAATCTATTTTTCTGACCTTCATCCTTATATAACATGACCCATTGCTTTTATATATATAAACGTGTTGTCAAAAAATAAGAGACACCATGAAATAAACAATTATCATGGTTATTTGGAAATTTGGATTTCTGACATCATAAACCTGCAGCCTCTCAATAAAAGTTGCCCTTTTTAGGGCCATTTATTTTCCAGAGGGTGGAATATGGTCAGGTAAAACTACATTACAAATGTTTTTGGTGCAAGAACCTTCAAAAATATTGTAAATGGACCTAAAGGGAAAACTGAGTGATAAAACCGCTTTGTGATACTAACCATTTAATTTTTAAACTCAGCAGAAATTTAAAACTTTACAAATGCAGAATGTCCTTTACAGTGAAAGATGATCGGGAACAATCCAAGCTGGCATGCTGCTGAAAATTAAACCTTTGCGGAAGGCTAAAACCAAAGCATCTTTCTGACATCTATTTGTTATTCTCCATTTCTTCACCTTCCAGGCACAAAATTGAAAAGAAGAAAAAAAAAATAACTGATGGCCTGAACAAACCTCAAACATCTCCAGCAGATCTAAGTAAGTAATCCTCAAATCCTCAATCTAATCCTCTCTGCCTCAACTTCCAAATGAGATGTGACTTCTCAATGTATGTGCGTGCCCACGCTTTGTGTGTAATGCCTACTGTACATGTGCACACAGCAAGAAACACAATGTCCCATTAGTCAGTATGAAGTCTGTATGCTGATGTCTTCCAGATGTGCTGTAGGTATTCAAGCTCTGCTGAATGAAAGGGTGGACGTTTGTGCAGTAACTCCATGGGAACGACAGGACGATGTTCTCATTCAATGGGGCTGTGCCAGGGTGTCGGCCCGCCTAGCCAGCTGGGATGGCCTTGAGAAGTCATTCAAGAAAAGTGTGATACTAGCATTAATGTGGAAATGCGAGAAAATGTAAGGTCAAATTGCACTTGAAAGAGGCCTTGTTTTTGACAGCTAAAAAAGTGTACTGTACAACATACACCCGTTCAGGTTTGGGGTCAGTACAGTAAGATTTTTTTTTTTTTTTTAAGAAATAATACATTTATTCAGCAAAAAATGCATTAAATTGATCAAAACTGACAGTAAGGACAATTACAATTTAACAAAAGATTTCTGCTTCTCCGCCATAGACGAAAATTTTCGGCTTTTCACTGTTATAGGGTAGGGGGCGCTATGACACATCTTCTGAAAGAGTACAGAATCTCTTGATCAAAAGACATTAAAAAAGTGTATTATTTGACATTGACAAAGATTGTTTTAGTAACTCAGTAGCCTATGTATTTGAATAATGTTTAAATGGTGTAATATTTGTGAATTTGATTATGTAGCCTAGGCTACTTATCCATTTTCTTGCGATTGCCGTCAAGATTACTCTCTGGTGCTGTGCACTTGCCGCGAGAGCCCGCCCACACGCTGTTCTGATTGGCTGTGGGTTTTCATTGATTTTTACGCATCTCGCAGTCGCGTCGTGTCTAGTGTGGACAGACAAATTATTTGTCGCTGGAATCTTATGGCATCGCGTCTGGTTAGGACACGGTGTTAGTGGACATAAGAGACTTACTTTAAAAAAAAAAAACTAAAAAATCTTACTGACCCAAACTTCTGAACAAGTGTACATGAAAGTATTACAATCAAATCCTCAATTAGAAAGGGAATTTTTGCTTATCTTTTTTTATGTAGTTCACTTGCAATTGAGGTCATTGAGTCACCCTGAACACTTCATACTAGTGTAATATGACACAGAGTCATCTTCTGTGGGAAATGTGCAAGAACTAACAATAAGACTTCAAAAATTCCACTTGTAGTTTCATAATGTCACAACATGATGCAATATTCAATTGTGCTAAATGAACGTCCATAAGTAGTACTGATAAGTTTTCAAGCTACTGTCTGCTCCCATTTTCACAAAATGCATATGGTTGCACCCACAGCTTTTATGCATCTATAAATTCACTACCTAGTGATAGACGTGTCGTTATCATATTAGCATGTCAAAGCAAGACACATAATGCTCTCAAGAAGCAGTGTAACTAATGACAAAATATTTTAACATGTAGTTGGAACAAAATTCCTAATCAAATTATTAATGGAACTGTAGCTACTAACTTTTGCACAGTTTGCCCCAAAAACATTAAAATCTAGTTTGTCTTTAAAATAATAAAAGAGAATTCCCAAAGAGAGCTAAATTCAATGCAGCTCTAAAATTCAGTCACATGGCATTTTTAACATTTGTCTTCTAAGTTGTTTCTCACACAAAGTGCATTTCCTTCCCTAAAAAAACAAACAAAAAAAAACTGGTTGTCAAAGAAAGCCAACTGCATAAAAACATGTCAACTATGACTGCATCACCCAGGGCTTTACCTCTGAACTGTGAAAGAACTCTCATCAGAGCTCAAACTGCCAAGCACATGAGTAATGGTTCAGCAGTGCTTCTCCTGGCTTATGTAATTTTGTGTTACACAGTGTAACATGACTCTGCCAGTTCTCCAGTTGAACCCCACCACCCTCTAACTTTCCAAGCCAAGACAAACCAATAATGCTGCGTGCAATGGAGAAGTGAGAAGACAGACATCCAGCCAAGACCTGAATGTGAACTGCAAAAGACTGGAATTAACTTATTCAAAACTAGAACCAGGCTTATCACGCCACTGCCTTGTAACACATGCCAAATTGTTCTCTGTGAGAGGAGGTCTTGAATGATGGGAGTTTCTGGAATTGTTACTGATTATTACATAACAAACTGTGTGTTTGTTTAAAAAACAAAGCTTCACCGAACAGCCAAAAAACAGTAAAATTGTTAATGGGTGTTTTCTTGCCATACTGTGTAAAAGTACACAGATGGTGTAAATCTGTTTCAGAGCTGTTAAAAGTTATTATAATCCATTACAGTAAACCATATTTGACCATTTATACTGTACTAACCAAAATTAGAGCATGAAGAATGGTGCACTCTTCATGCATCTTATTTTCATATCTTCATGTTTATTGTGTGTTAAGTTAAAGCTTCTTTCTGTTTCAGAGGAAAAGGATTACTTTTCTGAGAAAAGTCTGGACAGATGAGGAGATGGAAGATGAGAAAAGAGATTGAGAATGATTATTCTTCAACAGGATGTATCAAGAGACAAAAATCAGATTTACAATAGTCTTTCCAAATAGACTTGACATGGCCAAGTAATAAGCACAAGGTTTATTGCACACATGTATGTCTGTGAGAACTGATTACTGGAGAGGATTACATAGAAACAAATTCAAACTCTGTATGGCAGAGATCTGAGTTAATACCGTGAACAGACCCTGATGGAATCTGCACACTTTTTCAGCATTCTTGGCACTGATTTCAGCAGAATAGATTTAAAATAGGGATGCTGGGATCATGCCTATGTTCCCACAGCTCTATGTTCCCACAGCCCTATGTTCCCACAAATGGCCTACCCCTGACCCCACCCCTAAACCTACCCGTAACTGGGGTTTAGACAATGTTCCCACAAATGGCCTACCCCTGACCCCACCCCTAAACCTACCCGTAACTGGGGTTTAGACAAATCATTAAAAAAAAATTCTTAGAAATGTGGGAACATAGGGCCGTGGGAACATAGGGCCGTGGGAACATAGGGCTGTGGGAACATAGAGCTGACCCCGGGATGCTAACTTAAATATAAAGCGAGCACACCGTAGTTTACGTATTCTAAATGTATTAATGTCTTCAAGCCATGCAATGGATTAGGTAGGCTAGCCATTTATTTCCAAGCATAATTAATAAGGTCCAAAAAACCTCCAAACAAGTAATTTTACTGAACATAAAGAACTACTTGAGTAAACGCCACAATAAAAGTAGCCTACATATAATAAACAACAAGTAATTAAAGATCATGGTTGACGTGTGATGATCTTCTAGGGCTGTTTCAGCACTCATATTCTATGGCGCATGGTAAATCAAGACCTGTCAATCTGAGCGATCAAACCAATCCAAGCGCGCTCCAGCTGTAAAACAGAGTCTGATATGTTGTGTTTGGGCTCACTCTAACTGCTCTAAATAAAGCTCTAAATAAAGATACTGTATGTGATCTACTGTGGTTTACGCAACAAAGGCTCATTGGAAAAACGTCCCTGTGGCAACATTTTTGCAAAACGCATAATACGTACCAATACGTCACTGCAGTTTCTAAAAGAAATGAACACTAGAGGCAGTAAAACAGCAAGCACTTTTAATCGTTTTCACACACAATTATGATTAATAAAGACTTGTTTTCACGCGGCTCCTTGGACAATTATGTTATGACCTCAACATTTTTTTTACCATAGTGCCTGATTTGTAAACGAATATATTTTGTTTACATCACCTAACCAGCTCCATATGTTCTGTTTTACTGACTTATTAAGCTTGCTCGGTAGCTCACCTGGTACAGAACTGAACTTGTGATGCGCAGAGCTCGGGTACAAATCCCGTGAAAGACGAGTCATGATATAAGAGCTCAAAGTTCCAAATCAAGCTTAAATACCATGGTTACGATTATGTTTTTATGTCGCATTTGCTTTTGTTAACACTATCGGGTAGGTTTAGGGTATAGTGTAGGTCAGGGTTCACCAATCTCGGTCCTGGAGGGCCGCTGTCCCTGCAGAGTTTAGCTCCAACCAGCTCCAACACACCTGTTTGAAAGTTTCTAGTATGCCTAGTGAGACCTTGATTAGCTGGTTCAGGTGTGTTTAATTGGGGTTGGAGCTAAACTCTGCAGGACAGCGGCCCTCCAGGACCGAGATTGGTGAACCCTGGTGTAGGTGTACATTATTTTAAAACATGATGGAGCATCAATCTTTTAGTGCCATTCACCGGACATTTCAATTCAAAACTGCAGTGATATGTACAAACTCCGACGTAATAAAACGTTGCCATATTCACGTTCATCTGTTCCGGAAAAAAACAAAACACGCTTTTAGCGCCACTCACTGGACATTTCACTTTGAAACTGCCGCAAAACATGCACAAACGTATTTTGCGTTTTGCAAACATGTTGCCACAGGTACATTTTTCCAATGAGCCTGGGTTGGGTTTACCAATGTTTCGTGAAGTTACGAACAAAAACGTGGCGCAAAAGCAATGTGTACTGTTTACATGTGTGTCGGCAGCGCCTTTTCATACAAAAACTTGGTATAGTTTGGTTGTTGTATTCTGCTAGTTAAGACACTTTCAACAATATATCTGTTATGTAGGCTACAATGATTTTACAGTCCACATTTTCATGCAAAGCAGTTGTTTTTTTCATGCTATAAAAATACAGCACCAATATGTCAGCCAATTTAAAAGCACTTGTTAAGTGATAGTCATATTCCCTATATTAACTGTAAAACCAAGCTACTACGCTTTAAAACAACACCTAGGCTATTTGTCTTGGTTAAGCATGTGGCTGTTAAGTAACGGGACAACTCAGTAGCATCCCCATCCCCATTTAAAATATTGTAAAAAATTAGTCACAATATTTATTGTACAAACACGCAAGGAATTTTAGGAACATTGGACGGTTCCAATTCAATGGTAAACTGTGGCGTTCTGTAAGCACAGATTCTGTGTGGGCCTGTTCATGAGCTCCAGTGTTTAGAGAGGAGCTCTGTGAGGACAATACAGTCATTAGATGCTCTATAGGTGAATAAATGGAGTACCAGAAGAATTAAGCTGGGACACTGCAATGATTTGTACAACATTACAGGTATACGATTACCCGGAAGGCAAGTCTCAAGTTTAGCCGCATTACCCACATCTGAAACTCTCCGGCGATTGAAACACAACTGGGGAACATGGCCTTTGTGCTCAGAGGTTATTTAAAGGAGATTATAAAGATTGGGCCACACATACAGGGGATCAGAAATTATCTCTGGGGGCAGAGAAGAAAGGAAAGCATGATGGCAACTGGTATTCATTTTTACACCAAACAAAACAACATTAACCCTCTGGGGACCAAAAACGCGCCCGCGCGTTTTGCTCGTTTTTTTTTTTTAGCAATGTAAAATAAACACTAAATGCTCTGTTAATTTTGATCTTTCATTTTCGTGTAATACATCAATCGATCCTGTTCAGTTTCTATTTTTTTTCTGTATACTCACAATAAAAATAAAGTGTTTTGCTTTTTGCCAAATAAAGAAAAATTAACATGATGCGATTTCTGCACTCTCTCTGTCAGTAAACTCCAATTTGAAACGCGTTCGAAAATGATCTATAACTCCGCGAAAATTCAGTCAAACAGGCAAACAAACCCACGGGCATAAAGCTTGAGACCGCATCTTTTAAATGAAGTAATTTATATAAAAAACAAATATTCTCAGCTTGTGAAATCTGTATTAAAAGAGAACGATTCCAGTCGAGCTCATTACGAGCTCATTCAAAAGTAATGTGACCACTCCCCGGAGAGCGCGTGCTATTCAAACGCAAATTCTGAGAACCATTTCAGACCTGTGAAACGCCCACATCAGCTGTAAACAAAGCGCCGCGAGTGAGGCATAATATAGCCTACCTTATGGAGAAAAGTTTCCTCAGAACACTGCTGATATGAGGAGCAATAGATCCCGCTGAGGAGTGAGGTAGGCTGTTATCTTTTCTCAAGTGTTAATGTGGAATAACGTTATGGAATAACGTTAGTGTAGGCCTATGTAAACCGCAAAAAGATGAATCGCGTTTTTATAATATTTCTGTGAGATGAATGAAGGGTACATATTTGTAAAGACTGTTTAGCCTAAATATGAATCGCGTCTGTGTGTGAAAGAATAAAGTGCTTTGCTATAGCCTACTGAGATGAGTAAAAATCGACTGAAATATGTTGAAATAAAATGTATTTGTATAAGCAACGTATTAAACTGCAAATTAACATTTATATGCCCTAATATTTCATAAAAACAACGTTACAGTCAGGCAAAGTATGAAAGACAACATTTTGTTGACTAGATTTGGGTACAGTTTTTACTGATTTAGATGTTCCAATGTTGGCTATATTCAAACTAATGAATACATATGATAAAATGTAGGCCTATAATCTTTTTTTTTTTTACAAAGAAAGAGTACACTTGAAATATTGTTGAAATTGTAATTATTGTTGTAATTGTAACCTTTTTAATAAAATAGCAAAACATATTTACAAGATAGATGTAAGCGAAATCTTAAATGGTCAATATAAGTCTTCTTCTAAATATATCTTTTGTCCTTGCATTGTGGCTCAGTCAGTGTCACACCTGAATGAATGGCTCATTACACATAATGGGTGGGACATTGTATTCTCAGGTGTAAACCACTCCTCCTTCACGCCCCCCTCACATATTGGCTTTCCAAGCAAAACCTGTTTTACACCATTTAAATCAATGTATTTTTTTTTGTGAACGATAAAGCAAGACTATTTTCACATAATTTTGAAGCCAGAACTCGTAGCAACAACATCCATTAGTCAAATGTCTTGTGGACACATATTTAATATGTGTTTTGTGGTCTTATTTCAGCAACTTTCATTTTTATTTTTTCCAATAACCACGCATAAACATTACTCTCTAAAAAAAAAAAACATCTACATACACGTTGCTTGCATATTATGGTAGCCCTGTTTGTGCTATATAGAGTGAATTTACACCTTTGCCATTAACATGTTTATAAATAACTGAAAAAAGCACAAATGTCAAGGCATGTCAGAACATCTCAAGGGCCCCAAAAACACCTGGGTCCCCAGAGGGTTAACAGAGAAATATTTGCTTAGTACTATAAGTAGTACTAGTAGTAGTAGTACTAGTAGTAGTAGTATGGACTTTATATAATTATTATTATTATTGAATAATAATAATTAATTTCTCATCACCCTAGGGCCATGCACCACATTTTAAAAAGGTGAAGCCATATATTTAGAGCACAGACTCTAATCTGTCTCTTGCAGCTGTGAAAAGAAGCACCAAATTCAGACCAACAAGCCCCAGCCCATTCTGCCCCAAATACAGCGATGTAAGGCACAGCCTACAGGACATAAGGTCACACTCAGAAATCCTGTTATTTGCCCACTGTATTATCCATAATATTGACAGAGAGGCTAGTCAATGTTACTTGCAAACTTAAAAAAGGAAGAAAAGAGGTTCATGCTAAACTGTAAACGCCCCCTGTAATAGATTTGCTTCTTTCATAAATACCTCCAGAGGTCAAAGAGTTTAAATTATTAATGTTTCTGCCAGAGGCGTGCTCTGACCCTGATCTAAAGAAACAAAATGTCACAAGCCATCAGTTCTGAATAAAAGAACAAAGCAATGTTCATTGGGCTTCAATGGAGTTCATAGAGTAGTAAATAAAGGAACAGAATAGGATTACTAGAAAATACAACTGTACAATCAATACTTGGAATGTGAAAACTGATCATCTGCTTAATTTCAATTTCAAACATGCAATCATCAATCAACCAATATTAATTTTATTTGGCCAATGTTAAATAACAAATCCAGATCAAGTGGCTATTTGCAAATAGTGTTACATTTAAATTAAAACTAATATTGGTAGGGAGCATGCAAAAAAAAAAAATGTATACAGTTACAAAGACAAAACACACACACACAATAAAGCACAAACATAACAGTAACAGAAACGTCCAGTGTTTTTGTCAGTAGTATTCAAATAATTGTAGTTCTCACCATGTTTCTTTGGCTGGAATAGATAGCTTGTATCTTTGGTGAGAAGAAAAAAAAAACACACACCAACAACCAGCTCTACTCCTCAGATAATATCAAAATTGGATGAACCTACTTTGGGAAATTCAAACATTGGAATTGGCACAAAACAGATTGACTCATCGTTCTCAAGAAAATGTAATCCACAGTCCAGTGTACTGTTAAAAGTATGGGAAAACAATGAGTATTTATTTATACAGCTAGCTGGAGGCTAGTTTCACACCAATCAAAACACTTGGCCCAGAGCATCACCCCCCCAACGTGTGATGGGTCTCCGCGAGCTCAACGCAGGTCATTACCAGGAGAAAAAAGCCTTTGGATGGTCCACTCCCCACTGTGCTTGACTGCAATGCCCTTTCACGGAGCTAATCAAGGGAAAGTTCATAGGCTGCCTGAGCCAGAAGCACAGCATTCACTGTCTACAATAGATTCATTACAGTGGGAACTGGACACAACAGTTCCAAACACTGGACAATGAACCAACAATGAAGTTAGTTTGTTAAGGCAACGGCCTTTGAATCTGCAGAGAAGAACATTTTCGCCCCTGATTTGTTACTTGACTTCAACATGAGTCTGCATAAGTAATATACAGACATTCTATTATTTTTTTGTGAAAACATCAATTTGCAATGTAAAATTTGAAAAGTGTCAGTGCGGTTGTCTAGACCACTGTTATTCACATAAAGCCAAGCAAACAATTAAAGCAGAGAACTGCATGTTTCTATTCATATTCTAATGCTGTAATTGTTGTTTTCCACGGGACTGAATTTTAAAATTGCTAAACTAGACGACTGACATGTGGAAAGAAAAGGTCTCCCTCTGAAGGATTTACTACCCGTCCGCCAGAATCTGTGACAATAGCTGTCATGTCTTTTTTCATTAAAATCAAAGTGTCTGAGGTTCTAGCCTAAATGATCAGCTTAATAGGAATCAGAAATGAAATGGCTTTGCTGCTCTGCCAGCTGAACCCCATGAATACTGACACATATCAGCATATTAAACCTTAATGTCTTTAATGTCTCAAAATATTTAAAAACAAGTTTAATAGCTTTCGTGCTGCTTTTCCCTATGGAAGGCACTAAAATTAACCCTGACATTTTAACAGTTATTCCTGTGTTACAAATATTTAAATGATCACAGAAGTACTGGGATAAAAGTTTATAGTTCGGATATAAACACTGATGTCTATGGAAGCAAATAACCTTTTTAAATTAACTTGCCGCTTCAAATAACGATTGTATCGATTACATCGTTACGCCACCTGGTGGCTACAAGTGCAACTGTTAAAAATGTATTTGTCATCAATCTGAAAGAGAAAATAAAGTGTTAATCATAAAGTTATTTTTTGTCATTGAATCATTCATTCAAAAGATTCATTCAAAAAATATTGATTCATCCAGTAATGAAATAAGTGAAGTATTTATGAGTGAGTCATTGAATCATTCATTCAAACTGTTTTTTTTAAATAATTAATTTAGATTAATAGCAGCAACTAACATTTTGTCAGAACCTCTAGTAAATTACATGATATTTTGATATTTTGTCTGAAACAAAACAAAAAAAACTTGATTCTTAATCTATCCAGAATTGTGCAGCTCTACTAGATGACTACTTTTTTAAGAGAGAACAGTTATTGTTCTCCTGAAATTATTAATTTAACAGTGGTCTATATGGTGTGATGGTGTCTATAAAATTAGAGCAGGCAAGATTATGTTTTTCTAATTCCCTCCACCCCATCTCTGTCTACCGGCAGGATTAAAAAAGAAGAGCAACTTCAAAACCTCCATAGTAATTAGAGGGCGATAGAGCGTGACACTCCAGACTCTCTCAAAATCTAGCGCCTCATTGAAAACCCCAGCCATTAAATTGGATTTTACTTTGCATAAACTGAATAACAAACAGCACGTGATCATTTTCCATTCTATTTCTACATAAATTATGCCCACTGGTGATAAGACTTCATCATTCTCATCTCATCAGTATGAGCTGCTGTATGTTAACCCTCATATCATAAATTGGAGCCATGAACTTGTGAATATGTTTGCATGTGTTTTTTTTATTCTATATGTGGTGAAGTCTCTTCCATTAAAATTATTCAGTGCTAAATCTCACACCCATCAGCTTCTCCCTGCATGCCTCCAGATATTAAATGTAAGGTGAGCACACAAAGCAGATAGAAAAGCCAATAATCTGGAAGAAATTCTTACTGCAATCATTAACTGCATAGCTAAAGTATAGGGTGGGTGTTTTATTGCCTTGGTTATAAAATTCAAATAAATTAAACTGGTTTATTTAGGTCTCAAATTGAAATAAAAATAATATGTAATATGAGGCCTAAATAAACCAATTCAATGTATTTTGGTGGCTGTCAAAATATTTTCAATGCAGCAAAAAACAATGCAGTCTGTGTGTGTGAATGCTGTATTAAAATGCAGTGTTGGTTACAGTACATTATTAAAGTGAGTTTTAAGTGATTTTTTCAGTTTAACCTATTCCCTGTAGTGATCAACAACCTACTCAGTTTAGAGTCAGGTAAGATTGATGAGTACAGGGGAATGTTTTCCATATAAATGTGTGTGGTTTTCCCAGTTCTCAAACACAACATTAAACTGATTTGTACACAAACTATCCAAATCCATCTGTGTGGCCGAACGAAGTGTGTAAGAATATGGGTGTGTGAGCCTGTGTGCTTGTTTACATACAGAATTCAAACAGGAGGAGGCTATTAGTCTAACTTCTAAACTAACATTGACAATGAAGCATACAGTACTCAACAATCCAGCTCTAAATGCAAGTTTGGAGTCACGCAGAATTCTTTTAATCCCAAACTTTTTGATGTGTGACATACACATTCCAGCATCTTATGCTGGATACCTATATGTTATGCTGCCCTAGAAAATACATAAAACACAATTGTCAAAAGTTACATATGACTGAAATCAGGTCTCTTAGAACAAGCAAGGTTTTTCAAAATAAAATAAAATGTATTTTTAGTACTGTCAAAGTTAACATAGATATTAACATAAAATGTTTAACAACTTAAAAATTTAACATTTATCAATCTGCTTATTTTAATGTATTGACAGCCCTAGTTTTTAACAGTAAGAAACACTGCTTATTATTTTAAAGTTTTATATATCAAACATTAATAGTGGGTGGGAAAAAGATACACTGTCAATGTAATATTTTAGTAATTTGCTTTACGACAATGACAGGACAATAGCACAACAATAGTTGTGTTTGTGTTGAGGTGCACAGGAACTCTTTGCGCAGTACTGAGTCAGTCGGTCAGTTTATTGTTTCTGCATCATTACATTCTGCCTGTGGACAGCATCAATTCCAGCCTTGCCAGAACCACATAACATAGAGAATCACAATCAATACCAATTTGCACACATTAACATGGTGAGTCCACACAATAATGAACACTGGATGTACAGTTGTGGTCAGAATTAATGGCACCCCTGGTAAATATGATAAAAAATGGCTGTAAGAAATAAATCTGCATTGTTTATCCTTTTGATCTTTCATTCAAAAAATGCGCAAAAATCTAACCTTTCATTGAAGTAAAAGAATTGAAAGTGGGGGGTAAATCACATTATGAAATAAATGCTTTTCTCCAAAACACGCTGGCCATAATTATTATTGGCTCCCTGTTATTAAATACTTTTTGCTACCTCCTTTTGCCAAGATAACAGCTCTGAGTTTTCTCCTATAATGCCTGATGAGTTTGGAGAACACCTGACAAGAGATCAGAGACCATTCCTCCATAGAATCTCTCCAGATCCTTCAGATTCACAAGTTCATGTTGGTGCTTCTTCTCTTCAGTTCAGCCCACTCATTTTCTATAGGGTTCAGGGGACTGGGACGGTCATGGCAGAAGCTTTATTTTGTGCTCAGTTACCCATTTTTGTGTTGATTTTGATGTTTGCTTTGGTTTTTCTGATGGGAGATCCAGCCTATTATATGATTTTTAGCAGAGGCTGTCAGGTTTTGATTTTTTATCTGTTGATATTTGCTAGAATCCATAATATCATGTATCTGAACAAGATGTCCAGGACCTCCAGCAAAAAAATAGGCCCACAACATATAAGATTCAGCAGTATATTTAACCGTAGGCATGGGGTACTTTTTATCCCTGTTTGCACCAAACACATCTGGTGGGTTTGCTGCCAAAAAGCTCTTTTTTTGTTTCATCTGACCACAGAATCTGGTCCCTTTTAAAGTTCCAGTCGTGTCTGACAACTGAATATGCTGGAGTTTATTTTTGATGGAGTGAGTTGGATTTTTCTTGAAACCCTCCCAAACAACATGTGGTGATGTAGGGGTTGTTTGATATATTTTTTTAGGCTTTCTGACCCCCAAGACTCAAGTAATCTCTGCAATTCCGCAATTCGAGAGAACAACCAGCGCTGTTTTTCAAGTTGTTTTCCTCTGTGAACATGCACTAATGGATGTCTGACAATTTAGTAGCTTTCTGGGGTTTTCAGATTTAAAAACGTTAATTATAGAAACTGCACTCGTTCTGCGGTACCGTTGCTCTCATGAAACAGATAGACTAGATATGCTTATCTACCATCAGATGAAATCCTGCAGGTGTCGGTGCTTTCTCTCCGTCCATGCAATACATGGTATAATTATTAAGCATGGTATATTATTAAGTATAAACCGATCGACTTTTAGATTTTTGCCTTTGATTTCTCCCGGCATTTAAAACACATTAACCCGCGTTCTGGGCTTATTGAAGTGCGATATGTGAAGTGCATACAGACAGAGAGAGCACTGGTAGGAGGACATGTATCACAAACTCCAACTCTTTCTTGACCTAAGAAATTATTAAAGGTTTTATGTGATTGAAACTTGCTGGCCCAGAAAAGTTATTAAATAGATCGTTAATATAGTCCAAGTGACTACAGTGGCTCAATCTTATTTAGACTATATTAACGATCTATTTAATAACTTTTCTGGGCCAGCAAGTTTCAATCACATAGAAGCCTATGGAGGAGTGAGACAACTCTCAGATTTCATCAAAAATGTCTTAAATTTGTGTTCCGAAGATGAACGAAGGTCTTACGGGGTTGGAACAACATGAGGGTGAGTAATTACTGACAGAATTTTCATTTTTGGGTGAACTAACCCTTTAAAACGTGTTCCCATCTCGTACAGAAGTACAGTCAAAATGCTGCATCTGTAACGGCATGAGAGGATAATGTGTGTCCGTAAATTTCCCGCTGACATGTTGAAATACTCTGAGTCAGATACAAGAATGATTATAGGATCTTTTTTTACCTCACTATACCGGGAAATAAGATTTAGAGATTTAGCCTATTAATAAACACTCCACCTTTGCTAGCAAAATAGAAAACAATTCTCATATATAAAACGAACTAATAAAACAAGCAAATTAACGAGTAAATAAGCAAGTTAACAATCAAATAAGTAAGCCCCGCCCCCCTCACGATAATATCGTGTATCGCCGATCTCACAGGCTGACGATAGGACGATATGAAAATGGAGCATATCGCCCAACACTACCAAGTGCTGTAATCTAGAAGATTTTTTTATAATTACACATGGTGTGCAAATTCAGGGATAAAGGAAGCTGTCGAGTAGCTGTGCCTCTGAGTGGTTTTCATCTGTGCCACCAGCTCAAACAACGTGTGCTCAGCCATAATAATGATGGTGCTGGAGAGCTTTCAATTTTGAGAAATGACTGATAACAGAAGAAGGGAAACGCTTCACATGCAGGACTAATTTAGAGAAGAGCAGAATCAAAATGGGGGAACAGAAGTAAAACAAATGAAGAAACGTGTACAAAGATTTCTTTGGCATTCCGCTGCCTTCTTGATTAGTGTATGAGGTAACTGTAGGCTTTGCTCTAAAATATTGATTAAAGGTTTATATTGATTTATGTATTTTTTCGAAGATGTCTCCATAGTTCTAAGAAGTCATTGAATGGCATTACTCAATGTGCTAAGAGGGAAGATGGAGGGCAGGTTAGGTTGCCCCAGGAAACAAAAGACTTTGGCTGCCTACAGTCTAAAAGAAGCAAAGACAAATCCTTATAATAACAAAGTAACAGAGCACTTTACAGGGAATGCAGACAAAATCCTCAGTAAAACAATAACTCAATGTTGAAAAGTTGATTCCAGAAACAATATTTAAACTGACCATCTAATGGTGCTTTTCCATTACCAGTACCAGCTCGACTCGACTCGACTCGCCTAGGCTCGGCTCGCTTTTCGCTCCATTTTCCATTGCAGATAGTACCTCCACAATAGTACCTGGTCGTCACAGCGACGCCGCAGGAAACTGCGTGACTTAATTTTTTACGCGAGACACACCCGCTACCCACACACACAGGACAATGGAGGAAATCGAGTGTATGCTGTTTTTGGTTGTTTTTGTTTTTGCTGTTTTTTATTCAGGATACTCCGTCTGGCACGTGCAATGATGACGCAGTGAATAGTGACGATTCTCTCTGACCAATCAGCAGTCTGCCGTGTTTTCACGTCACATTTTAGTATTGCCTCAGCTCGCTTAGAACCTCGCCGGAGGTGGTACGAAAAAAAAGTACCTGGAAGCAGGTACAGGTACAACTTTTACACAGTGGAAAACCAAACAGAGCCAAGCCGAGTCGAGCTGGTACTGTGTAGTGGAAAAGCGCCATAAGAGTAAATGAAAGGCATGTTATTATCAGGCCTATTTTATTTAAAGACTTAATAAATTAAATAAAACAGAAAATTGGGCAGGATCCTTAATCAGTGAACAGTTGTAAACGACAGAAACATGTAGCTGAAAGAATGTCAAAAGTGCAGGGACTCACTTACTCACAAGCTCAAAGTTTCGATAGCACCAAGTGCTAACTTGCGTAGACACCAGTGCATTGTCTAACTGATATCCGGCTATTACTAAAATGCTAGCTTGATTCTCAAATAATTGAGAAATAAATGCTACACACAAAATATGAATGCATTTTAAAAAATTAAATAGATGCACCAATACTAAATTTCTCAGTTGACACGGAAAAAAACCCTCTCCCAACTAACTTGACAACACTATTTTGTGAATTTTAACTGTGCTACCAGTGATCTAAAAGGATAGTGGATAGTGCAACAGGAAAGCAAAGAATGGCAGGATGTTTTTTCCAACTATTGATGGTCCTATACACCCATTAAGAAGGTAAAAAGTATCAATCAACAAGACACTCACTTTATTGTCTATTTCTTACAATAAAGGGGTTTCTTTAAGACAAGGAAAAATCTGACTATTCACAAAAGTGCCGTTTGCCCTTTACACAACAAAAGATTGAACCACTCCCCTCTCTAGTGACTGGTAAAACAGTCAGAGTGCTTTCCACTGCATTAAAACAGCTCTTTTTATGACACACACAGGCTCCCGCTTGTAGCATTCCTCTTCCTCATCTGATCTACCTCATAATACAGTGCAATTCTCTGTTGATCCCAGTTGTGAGCCTTGATAAGACCTCAGACCGGCCAGTTAATAACACTACCATCTCACAGCCAGACAGCACCGCCACAAGCAATAACAATGCACACATTTTACTATTTTCTATTCATATAACATGTTATGGCTGATTTGTTAAATAAGCTTCAGTGATTTTCTGGAGAAAAAAGACAGATCTTTTGTTTATTAATCACATTCAGCATCTGCACATAACATAGAGGTGTTTGTGATGTGTTTTGTACTGGTTGGTGGAACTAAGGCTGTGCCATAAAATTTCAGAGCTTGTGAATGGATCAGTAATTTTATGTCATTTATGATTGCAGAGTGAAGTGCTATGTGCTCCATAAAACCTGGCATGCACCACTGTTTGCATGCCTATTTTGAACATCTAATAAGGGACTCAGAGAGGAAACAACTAAGTCTAATCACCCAAAAATCATCTGGTCCTCAAGTCAGCGCTTAATTATTCTCTGTTTGCCAGTGCACTATGACTGATAACTGATATAATGGCCAATATTTAAGGCTAATATTTAAAAAATATATATATATATTAAAATGATTAGGATTATTACAGTATTCACCTGTAAGCACAATATTAGTCATCAATATTTTCCTGGAAGAGGAAGTCTGTGAATTTTAAATGTTTATAGCTTCTAAATGTTGTCAACTAATAAGAGTGCACAAGCTTATTGATGGCCTCAAAGCTAATATAGACCTATACTAAAAGACCACAAAACTTCAAACTTCTATTTTCATTTCATGGAGTTTTAAATGATCCAATTCAGTTGAGACCAATGAACACCCCTAAAATAATGGCTGAGCACAGCAGAGTGAGACGAACTAAAAACGCCCTGCTGTGTGACTAACAGCATGCAGCGAAGCGACAATGTTCCTACTTTCTTCTGAGAGTCAGCACCTTCTCTACATAACCCAGCCTTATGTGCATCTCTCCATTTCTTCCAGTGAGAACAACAATTTATCATTGCTTCTAAACTCAATGCTAGGAGTGTTTTTGGCCTTGTCACATTAGTGTTTTTAATAAAAACACATTGAACGTGTTCACACTGTCAAACATGATTTGCTTATCAAGGTAAAACTACCAGTGTCATTTTTACATCAAATTATGACATCATCAACTGAGCAGATGTCTGTGTGGAAACAGAGGGGAGAGAGTGAGTGAAAATGAGTGAATATGAAAGATCTGATTTTAATGGATAATTTAATTTAATTGGAAACCACACAAACGCACTTGATCAGATGGCCATGGCCTTTTAAATGATAGTTCTGCATAATGCGATGACTAGTGACTAGGGGTGGAACGGTACATGTATTCATATTGAACCGAAGCGGTACGGGCGTCACGGTTCGATGCATAAATTTACACGGAGAATACACGGTATAAAAATAAATAAAACTTGCGTGCAAATTAATCAATGTAATGCGGAACTACTGTTAGATACGTGGGTTCTTTAGGGACACCTAATCTGTAGCCCTGACTTAGCTCTGAAGCAGGCTGCGATGTTTACTGTCTATGCTGTGGAATATGTTGTGTGTGTGTATGTGAGAGAGAGAGAGAGAGAGAGAGAGAGAGAGAGAGAGTGAGAGAGAGGTGCGGGTGCGATCGAAAAGTCGCAAAGTGTTTACTTGTGTGTGTGTGTGAGGCGCAGGTGCGATAGAACAGTGGAAACATAAAAACATACTCCGTCATTTTGTTTACACAGGACATCATTCAAACTGCAAAGTGTTTAAGTTACTGTTAATTAAAATTTTAAGGAAAACAAATATATTAATCTGAAATGTAGCAAATTCATTTTCAATTCATTCAGATACATTTACCATACATAGGTATCTCAAGGTCTTTTTGTCTTTTTATTAATTTAATTAATAAACTAATTATATAAAACTATTGTCAGTGCACTACAAATAAACTGGTTCTATGCCTTTATTAATAAAACTTATTTAAAAAATACAAGGCTTAAGTAATTTATTTTCCTTTGGTGGTACAGCCTGAGACATGCACAAGCCTTCTGCATTTTTGTTTTGATTTTCCCTCCATTGTACCGAACTCGTACCGAACCGAACTGATCTGAACCGAGGTATGAACCGAACCGTGACTTCTGTGTACCGTTCCACCCCTACTAGTGACAGCATCTTTTCCTTTTGCTTCACTGTCTATTGCAGCTCTAGATTAAACCCTTCACTGACTCATTAAGTGCACAGAAGCAATTTCACAGTTATAGATTCACCATATCATAAAGGCTAGGGGTTAAAGGATAATCCAAATGCTCTCTAATGAACTACGACAAAACTATTCAAGGCTATGTCTACTGAGGCCACTCTCCATAACTTGATTAGCAGACTACCTTACAACACTGCAAAATGATTGGGGAGCATATCTGGCACCATCCTCTATTGATGCAGATGCTACAGCGATCAGACAGAAAGCACTCGACAGCAATGTTTAACAGGCTCACAGTACAGCACTGGCCTATTTTTGCCCTCATTTCAGCATAAGAGTTAAGAGCTTAGATGCCAAAAGGGAATTAGTCTTCAGCAACATCAACAACATGTTGTAACCCCATTTTCCATTATCTAACCAAGTCTGGTTATGTCAGTTCATCTCTCAAATGATCAAAAATATTTATCCAAGTAAATGCGAGGATGAAAAGCTGATTTGGGTTGGGATTTGCTTATGTAACAGCTTTTTGCACCAGCCCAAGCCATCTGTGCTGCTGGTCAAAGAACTTTTAAAACATAGTTCAACGTCTACCGGGGAGAGGAACTCTTAAAACAAAGCTGAATACCACAGATGTTTAGCTCACCACTGAAAGGTTATAAGAAGGAAAAAACTGAGCCCATGAAGAAACAGGAGCCAAACCTTATAAGATGTGCATTCCAATTCTGAATTATAGTAAAACAGGACCGGATAAACTTTTTACTGCACATGGAGAGCATTCAAAAGAAAGAATAAAAAGGGTGCTGTGGAGTTCATAGCGATATCAATAGTTTGTTAGCACTAAATGCACTGTTCTGCATTGCAACTGTAATCACAATTTATAATCCAGTTGCAAACTTCCATAAACCTAAAGCATGGACTAATTTCTTTTTTTTGAAAATGTTGGAAGAGATTTTCTTTCAGGTGTTATTTTCACATTCTGTCATGTTGTAAATTAATTGTTTACTGTAGGGTGATTAATAAGCATAAATTTTCCCTCAAAAATCTGAAACATACATGTCAGAATACTTGTCAGGTTTATTGTACTCTACACCATGTCTTGCAACCTAAGCACTTGCACTTTTGGACAAAAAGCCATGCAGCACTTCATTAAAAAGGCAAAAAGCATGGAAACACAGGATTTGTGAGAAGAGCAACAAAAAAAAAGATGATCTCTGCACTCTAGGTCACTCTGCCATCCGGGTCAGGTTAGAAAGAAGACTAATGGCTCACCTGAACTGTGCCACTCCTTTTATTATCTCATCAGGCAGAACACTGACTAACATTAAACACGGAAACACAACAGTCACATTGTGACTGAATCTGACTTCCTCTTAGCTAATACAATGTGACTGGTATATGGAAGAACATGCCAAAATATCAGAGTGAACACAAGCCAGACATTTTAATAGTTAAAAAAAAATACAGCTTGACCAGACTGATGCTCTTTAAAGACAGGAATGACTGCAGGCAGTGCTATGTCCAAGAAATTTGGATATATGAAAAACTCATATTAACTCATAAGTTACAAAAACAACTTCATGATCTCACTATTTCTTTATTTAATCTAGTCGGTACTTCTCTGAACTATCTTGGAACAATGTATTGCATCACTTCTCATTTTATGCCCTCCGCTAGGATGAATTACTTCTGTTATATTATTGCCCATTATATTGCAGCAATGACACACACAGCCACGTTGATATCAATGTGTATATATATTAGTTGAATTCCACTTAACTAACAGACTCTGTGACCACATAAGAAATTTCTTAAATAAGAATTTCTTCAGAATGGTTTTGCACTTTTTTTAAAAAAATTAAGAAACACGAAACTTGTGAGTGTTTCACAAAATAACTAAGAGTACTCCCCTTGTTTTATTTCCTCCCAGTGTCCCTATGTTCTATCACCATCAATGATAACACAAGACTGGCATTGTCAGAAAACAAGGAGCCAATAAAACTCTTGCAAAACAAATATAATGTGGGTAATAAACTTGAGCAAGTCCCATAAACTTACTCGAATAAGTGTACAAAGCTAATTATAGACAATGTAAAAACACACAAAACCCAGTGTGCATTGATAATGTCCTGGGTGTGTATTGTTTTTAATAATATTCCATCAGTCTGGAATATAATGCAATTGAACAAACTAGTCTTATATAATAATTTAAACAAAATAAAGACGGCAGTTAATTCATCATCAGTTGAATGCTATGCAAGCTATAGTAAGTACTATACACAAGCAGACGACCTTACACTTTTTCTCTGTATAAGTTACTCCTGCTTTCGCTATATCACTTGATGAGGGATTTTTGTAAGAAAAGCTTCAGTGCCATAATGCACTTGATCTGTAACGTTAACTTAAGCAGATTCTTCACGGATGGACTGAATGAATGCACTGCGCTCATTCTGCAGGGCAGCTGCGTCACATGCACCACTATCTAAAAGGACTGCGTTTGTATTGTGTTATGTTTACCTTGCATTTTACAAGAAACATGCAATGTATCTGTGTTAAACGGGTCCACGTTTCAGTGCAAGATCACTCACCTCGTCTTTCCCTTCAGTGCTGCTCTCCCGCTGCTCAGAGGTGCAGAGTTTCCTTTTGTTTTTGCTCTCGGTTCCCTTCATTCTGGTGGATGGGGGTTGAGAAATAATCTACAATAGTAATGTATCGATGAATCCGATGGTCAGTGCATTAGATGGTGAAACAGGTCTTGTTCTGATACATGGTGGGCAAACCTCTCCTCAACTTTGGTCCACAAACACAAAGACAGAATCAATAGTGACAGCAGGTTCGACACCGTGGCTTTTGTGTTGATCTCTCGTCTCGACCTTAAGTAACAATCCGAGTTGCCATGACAGCCTGTCAGTTTTCCCTTCAAATACTGTTTTGTCTTCAGTTTTATGTAACGTTAACGTAACTAAACTATGCGACTTTAGCGCGGCAAATCAGCCGGCGGAACTCGCTAGCTCGCTAACGTTAACTGTCTGCTGATAAAGTTTGACAACATCCGCAAAATAAACGTCTTTTCGGGTTTACAAAAATGAAGTGACTGTTTAAAAAACAATGTGTAAATAAACTCGCCGGTCTCGTGTCTGTCAATGTGAGATTATAACGACAGGTCACCATTACGTTGAAAAAAGCCGCGTTTCCAACGTGCTTGTTGCAGTTTCCAATAACCCAGCGTATTTTCTCTTCTCTGTAAACTAATACTTTAGCATTCCGCAGTTACCTCGGCCATAACAAAAACCTTAAAAACCGCGATTTTTTTCATTCAGTCAACCGCCAGACTGACGAGATACTTTGCCGCGGAGCCACAACACAGCGCGAGCTCAACTGTTCATCATGTCTCGTGAGTCAGGTCTCGACTCGAGCGCGAGCTCTGTTTTGATACGGATCATTATATCATGCGGGCACGAAGCTCCGCTTTTCTCCTCCAACTTCACTCTTCTTCAAACGTAAACCCAGCCGTTGCAACGAAACGGCTCGGTGGCAGAAATAATTGCTAATAAAAGCCGGTCCATGTCGTTGCTTTTCTCCGGGGAGGAAACCTAGCAGCTTCCTGAAGCTCGGATCCAGTGAACGACGGTGGGTGCGCGCCAAATGCTGATCTGAGTTCAGTCTGTACGAGCAGAATCTAAGTGGGGTGTCTCGCAACTACACTGGAGCGCTGATCTCAGTTCAGTGACAGTCTGTATGAGCAGAGTCAAGTGGGGGATGCACACCGGAGGGCTGATCCTCCAATGGTTTAGAAGGGGCAAGAAAAAAGCTCTTTTTGGTGAAATACGACTTTACTTAGTATTTGCTGCCATCTGCTGAGACTAAAGTGATGTTTTTTTTATAACAATTATTACATTTTCATTCTGTATAAAACAATATTGAAAGTCTTTTATTGATATATACTGAAGAAAAAAGAAACCTGAGAAGTAAACTTAATTTCTTAATTTTGCCAGTTGCCAACAAATGCTAAAAATAATAATAATAAAATAAAAAATAATAATAGATAAAGCATTGAAAAACTTTCAGCAGCATACACTGTAAAACCCAACGAGTTAGGGCAACTGAACTCAAAGCTTTTGAGGAAACCAATTGCCTTAACCCATTTAGGTTTGAAAACTAATATTTAGTTCTGTAAACTTATTCCATTTGAGTCCACATAATATTAAACTACGATTCCACTTAAATACTTTGTGTAGCTGAAACTTAGGCCTAATTAAATTAATAAAAACCTTTAAATTAACTCAAATCATTTACTGTTAATTAATTACTAATTGGCAAAAACACAAGCGCCTGCATGCAAGAAATAAGCAAATAGACTATAGCTGTCCCATTTCAAAGGCTGCATCCTTCGAAGGCCGATTGCATCACCGAGGCACGGCGAAGGTTGTCCCAATTCAAAGGATCCTTCAAATGCGGCCTCCAAATTCATCCTTCGTTTCACATGAAATGAAGGATACAACAGATAGATCCTTCGTGGCCTTGTCTACCCCAGAATTCATTGCATGCCAGTGACAACAGGACTTTTTTTGAGAGAAATTAACAAATTACTCTTTTAAACGTAAGTATTGGGTTTCAACTTACTGACATATCTAATGATACAAATGTAAAACATCTAAAATGACCTAAAAAAACACTTTAAAGCGGTTCAAATGTATGCAAATATAGATCGTTTAATCAAGATGCAATTATAGATAGTTTATACTCTTTATGACATGACTACACAGAATTTAGTTTTTGCTAAAATCATTAAAAAAATAGATACAAAAGAAAGTTTACTTGTTCAATTCCAAACATTTTTGCATTTGCACTGCAAGATTTTTTTTGTTCAAAATCACTTAAAATTTAAAAATACTTTGAGTATGCAATTCTAATTTTATTTCAGTATTTATATTTGACTTATCACAATCTAACTGACGCAGTATGTGAAGTTATATTAAAAGTCAGGAAAAATTGTCATTTGAATTCACTACAACAATTTAATACCTGTTTGGCCAATACCAATAGGAAGCCAAATGGATATTTTATAAAAAGTAAGAGAATGGAGTCAGAAATGAAAAAAACAGAAAGATTCAGTGATTCAACATGGTGTAGAATAAGATGTAAACACATTATTTGTGATGACACTTTTAACATATTTAATATCAATGGACTGACATTACAAATATGCATAAATCATTTATCAGAGAAATACTTCTTCTCAGGATAAAACTGCTTAATGACAACAGTGCCTATCAAGGAGAAAAAAGCTACAGCTGTGAGGATTGTCCTCAGTGCTTTAAACCAGCTGGGGTATGTGGGCAGGAGGGACAGGTCATAATGCAATGATATCCCAAGCCCTATTATCACAATTGCAGCAGACTGTGTAATGTCGTGGGAAAAAAGGAGTGCTGTCCAAGCAATCAGTGAGGGAACCACGCTGTTGGCTAAATTGAGCCAGTCGGGTTTTGCTGGACTTCCAGAAGGCAAGGCGAAACCCCAGCGTACTCCACCTAGAAAGGAAACAATGGACGCTCCGTATACAACTTGAGCAAATGCAACTTCGGGAAGATACAGTTCAGTGACAGCCATAAGTAGAGGAGCGGATACAAAAGGTATGAGACCAGATAATCCGAGATAGAGGGCCGGCTTTGGAGCTTTCTTTAGGTCTCTCATGTCATAACGAAGCAAATCAAGTTCTCTTGGTGGACTCTCTTCCTGAGGCCGTTTTTTCGGTCTCTGGCCAGACCAGTGAAATGACTGCGCTCCCAGAACAGCACCAGCAACATGTCTTGGGGGCAACTGTCCATATAAACCTCTAGTGAACAGTGTTGAACAATGAGTGGTCCACGGCCCTAAACAGGCAAACTTTCTGGACACCTGAACAAAGAACACATTTGAATTAAAACAATTGTTTCAATCTTAATGAGAATTCTCATAAACAATGAAAAAATGAAATACATAACGTGTTGGAGGTCTATTACCATTAGATAACACGGATTACTGTTATGAGTAACGTTACTGTTATTCATAACGGAACACGCGTAAAAATACATAAATAAAATTAGATAAAATAATATAATATAAAGAAAATTTGACGGGTAAAATGTTTCACTCACCCCAAAGTTGCCAAGGATGTGACGTCCGATTATACTTGCCAACATTTTACCTGCAATTTAAATAATATGAAAACATTAATCATTCGTATAAGGACAGTTGCTGAAGTGCTGTCTGAATCACATCGGATGTCAAGTTGCTGAACTGAATTGCACATTATAAAAGCTAACAGCACAGAATCAGTGCTTTTATATCTTATGTCAGAAACAGGATTCGATTAAACGTATTAAAACATACCTTGATTTCATATCATAACGTCCTAAAATAAAACGTAGATTTAGTCAGCAGAAGGTCATTACAACGCGTGTGGAAATGTGAAGCCAGACACATCACAACACGCAAAATGCCTGGAAAGTTCTTATAAAAGTCCT
The DNA here is from genome assembly GCF_963993115.1 of Abramis brama. Classification (NCBI taxonomy): domain Eukaryota; kingdom Metazoa; phylum Chordata; class Actinopteri; order Cypriniformes; family Leuciscidae; genus Abramis; species Abramis brama. The sequence continues at coordinate 14,561,006 of NC_139973.1, read as the reverse complement.
ACGGAAGAGTCCGGATCATGTATTTAAATTCAAATTAAATGCAGTTATTACTTTTAAAAATGCATTAGACTTTTATAGATGTGATGGAGTCTCATGGGAATGGAGTGTAAAACAATTAAGTACAGTTTCATGTCAACTTAACTAAATTTAATTAATATAAATGTATTATATGTACACATATATATATATACACACATATATATATATATATACATATATATATATATACATATATATATATATGTGTATATATATATATATGTGTACATATAATACATTTATATTAATTAAATTTAGTTAAGTTGACATGAAACTGTACTTAACTGTACTTAATTGTATAATATTATTTGTGGTCAGGTTTGACTGAAAATTAATTCAGAAAAAGAAAAAAGGGACAGTGGAAGACAGATCAAGAGAAGAATACTGGCACAGATCATTGCACAGATGGATTTATATCTAATATAAAGAACAGGATAGCGAATAAGTCTATATGATGTTGGTCATTATCATAGCCATGTTCACACTTCAAATGTATTTATTATGTTTGTTTGTTTATGTATTTATCTCATTCAAATCCACTTTAGATTTATTATTCAAAATGTATGCAATCTGCTACAATTATGTAGTCTGAACAACAAAGAAAAGCACAAATATATAAAGGCTTGTTTAAGTATTATTATATCCAATTATTATTTTCCAAATTAAAATAGTTTTTTTCATATTTGTTTAATCATTAGGCCTATTAACTGAATGACATCACGTACTGTTTGTGCAAAAAAAGGAATGTACTGTTTACCTTATTTGTTATGTTATGCACATGCAATGTTGATACTACAAATAGATGTTTGTGAATTGTTCGAAATGTCTATTAATTTTTCTGGAAAAGCAGCTATATAACAGGTAATATAATACGCAAAGTTGCCACGAAAACCCATCCCTTTTCAGATTTAGGTGACAACTTTGTGCATTTTGTATTAGACCAACGCACACCTGGTTATTTTTTCGTTACTTCACGTGTACAAATGCCTGTGAAATCAGACACCGTGGACTCAATAAATGCTTTCTTGTAGAGCTAATTTGCATTTGCGCCCATTTTGCCATGTTGTTTACATAAGTTTTTGTAACCATTTAACTCAATATATTTCACGAGTAGTTGCAAACTTTAAAAGTCCGCGCTCTGTGTTTTTCAAGCTGGTTTGAGCTGGGGCAGAATGTTATGACGCGTCGAGCGCGCTGTGCTCTGCGATCGATTAGCTCGTCTGTGCAGAAGTAGACAGGAACAAGCTAGATGGATTGGCAAAGTCGGAACGAGTGTGATTAAAAACACAAACAAAATACAGAATCAGATATACGACAACCTCCAAACTGTCAAATTGACTTGACAAGCGGCGCATCGTTGTCTTCGATTAAGTTATTGGGATAGACAAGGGATCAAAAGGTAGGTGTATAACGAAATGTTTATTTGGTTTGGTTTGGTGTCGAGAGGGAGCCATTTTACAACACTTTATTCCTGCTCGGGATGCTAGCTTAGCCTAGTTCGCGCCGTGGCTAAAACAACACGTATTTCGTTACGACACAAGTCGGAGTCGTTATAATTCACCCCTATGTAGCCGTCTAATGATGCCTAAAAGTTTCTTTGCTCTGAAAAGTTTAAATTTAACCAGTCAACGTGGACTAAAAGGTTTATGCACACATCGAATGGCCTACTATGCTAGCTGTGCCGTGCTAGCGAGTGTTCAGCAAGTAAAAAGACGAATTACTATTTACTCGTAATTTGCGAAATTGTCTTGGTATGTTGAACTACTGTATGCGCCAGAACGTTTGGACGAGCACATTAAGTATTAGTTTGCTATTGTCACAAATATATTTCAAAGTCAATTCTACTTCAATCCTGCAGCTAACTCTTAACCTTGCTTTTAGTTTCCATCACTTTACTTTGCAAGTTTGAAACAACAATTATACAAACAAATGGTTTATCTTACTGTAATGTTAGTTAGAAAATGTATGGCCATATTTCATATAAAGTCCCCTGGCAAGGAGATGATTAGCCACGTTAAAAGGATGGCTCACTCAAAAATGACATTTATTTTCATAATTTACTCTCTCTCTCTCTCTTGTTGTTTCAAACTTGTATGGTTTTAGTATGAGAAAAGAGATGTTTGGCAGAATAGTAGACTGACAGCCTCAGTCATCATCATTCACTTTGACTCTTTTTCCATGCAGTGTAAGTCAATCGTTACAAGAGATGTCATTCTGCCTATTATCTTGCATTTTCCTCTGAGGGAGAAAAACATACATGTTTGGAACAACATGCGGATGATAGATGAGTAAATAATGAGCAGAATGTTTATTTCCTTTAAAGTAGTTGTAGCACATTTGTAACCTGTCAAGGCAGCTTATTGTGCTGCCAAACTTTTTTATGCCTGGGTGGTTGTTTCGAAGACAGCATTTGGGACATATGAACATTAATTTTGGTCTTTCAAATATATTGCCTATATAAAAGACATAAATTGGTCTAAATATTGCTTGTTATTTTACAGAGTTGGTCTGCAGATTATTTGTGAAGATCTGGAGGAAGAACGACCTGTTGGATCTGTGACTGCAGGATTTTAAGAGACCCAAGATCTCCCAACATGCAATAATACAATCTGGAGTACACCTGTTGTTTCTCAGTGAATGTTCAAGGTTTGCTTGCACCTGGACGCTTGTGTTTTGTCATCGAGTTTCATTTGAATCACCAATGCACGGTACATCGCGTTTAACCAGAATCTGTGCATATTGGCTTCAAGTTACTCACCTGTGGAAGTTTCTTCTAATTTGATGAACTGGAAGATCGGAAGTGTTGTTAGGAGGCAAATCATATTTACTTCCAATTTTTTCGGTAGCCTAACGTGATATTGGTTCACCAGCCATTTATCAGCCATGTGGGCCGATAATTAAAGATGTCAAGTTTTCATTGTTTGGTTCACTGAAGCATCCAAAGTATGAGCTGTTGAAGGCTAAAGCAATTCTCATGACTTTATAACATAAAGCACTTCTAGCTATTGTGATGTGACAAATCAGCCCCCCTCCCCTTTTCGCCCTGACGTAGCACCTTCGCTGTTTTGATGAGGTGAATATATTCAGATCACCACTTTCCACAAACCAGCATTGTGTGGTACAAACCCACTCTCCGTTTTTTTTTTTGTCGCTGTGTGTGTCTTCAGCCGAAAATGAGTTCGTAAAGGAGTTTCTGAGTGTCAGAGCAGGCACAACGTGCTGCTACCACAAGCCCCCAGAATAAGTGACTGGACTTGTATTCGGTCGCCCTGAATGCACACAGTCATCGTCGGTGAACTAAGGGTGTCGTGGAGAGTCACTCTGGCATTACAGATCAAACACATCCGCTACTCGTCCACAACTACACGCCATTGATCAAAAACAACACGTCACCATCTTTTCCATCACCTAACAATTTCACCTTGGGCTGCACAAGTTTCACTTCCATCCCCTTCTTTGCACCATCCTGGAAACTGGAGTTTGCCTGTGGCAGGAGCTGCGGTTGTCCTGAGGCTTCAAAGCCTGCAAAAGTGCGTTGGTTGGGCCCTCTACACAGACACAGCCAAGGACAGGGCCATCGAACTACAGAGCCTTTGTCTCTGGGGTAAGAAGCCACAACATTTAGCTAGAACGTTTCTTGGTATTGTTTATTTTGCACTCTGAATTAGTTAGCCTACCTCTTACAGTATGTAATGAAATGTGAAATTTGCCATTCAGTAGAATTAGGCTAGTTGTTTTAAAGTTTGTTTTGACAAATCTAAACAAAAATCTTTCATGTCAAGGCCAAGAGAGAAATAAAGCAGAAGTTAGTGTTTTTTGTTTTAATGTTTAACCTAGAAGCTGCTAGCTTGTCTTTAAAAAAAGACATTAAATATAAAATCGGCATGTAATTAATCTATTTTAAAATAAAAAAATGATAACACTTTACAATAATGTTTCATTTGCCAACGTTAATGTATTTAACTAACATAAACTAACCATGAGCAATACATTTATTACTGTATTTGTTAATCTTTGTTAACATTAGTTATTAATAACACAGCTGTTCATTGTTCATGTTAGTTCACAATGCACTAACTAATGTTAACAAATACTACATTTGATTAATAATGAAGCATTAGTAAATGTTGAACTTAACATTAACAAAGATTAATAAAGGCTGTTTAAGTGCAGTTCATTATTAGTTCATTAACTAATGAAACCTTATTGTGAATGAATGAATGAGAAATTTATATAGCACATTTCATAAGTTCTACTGTACACCCAAAGCGCTTTACAATCATGTCGGGGTCTCTCCTGTGTGCAGCATCCACTTGGATTGTAAAGTGTTACCCATTTTTTCACCTCAATGTTTAAATTAAAAATGTTGTAACTCGATATTCCTGTAATATCCTGTAAATAGTAAATTCCTGACTTCTCTCTGGTGATGTATGCTAGAATTCTTCAATCATTTATTCCACTTAAACCCTACCCATCCACTCAAGTCATTTTCTGATAGGTTTGGCCATATGTTGGCCAGCTCCTTCACTCTGTATAGAGCCTAGGGCTGTTACAGGTGTGATTTCTAAAGATACATTTTTCAGTAATATATGTCAAGTTATTGGGCAATTTTTAGCACCTTTAAAATGCATATATAACTGCAAGCAAGCCATTTGAAGGTTGATTTCTCCTCGAAATGTGGAACCACTGGCCCTGTGGTGTTTTCAAAACATAGCCTATTCTCTTCAGCCTGACTCCGCAACATTGGCTCAACCAATGACATGAGTTTCAGGTGAAGACTATCTGTTTGCCTGACCTTTGGCTGATTGGGGTACTTTCCAAACTTCATTTTGCATTTGTTGCTGCTAAAATTTCATTCTTCACCTTTTAAAGAGTTATCGAATATTGCAGGATTTGCTATAAATGATTCATCCATACACATCATTATTTTTTCATATGCCCTTGTAACCTTTTATCAAAAACATTAATGCCCCCCCCTCCTCGCAACAACATCAAGAATGATGATATTTACTCTGGCGCAAATGCTGGGCAATAAGGTTGTCCAATGGCCAGAGGAGTTCCAGTACTTTCCCTCCACTAACCTGTCACTCACACGAGACGATTGCAGAAATTAGCAAACGACAAGGATCCAGTCAAAATCAAGTCCCACCCTACATTTTTAAGTTAAAAAAGCCATTTCACTCAGATATACTAATAATTTGCAATTTCCATTTCATGATGACTTTAAATGTGTTTGCATTAATGGGATATGGGAGGTTTTTTGTTGTAGTAGATTATGGTGACATGATGTTTGTTGCTTGCATTGTCAGTTCAGGCCATGAGGTTTGATGCCTCCATCCACTGACGGGAGACACTGGACCTAAATGGCGCAGCATGACTTTGTTCCTGCCTGGCTTAACTTCTCCACGCCTCAGTCCGCCAAGGTATTGTAATGGATTGTTGACTTTGTATTGACCTGTGCATTTAATTCAGGACAGCTTTACTTAAAGGACTGTCTTAGTTCTCTTGACCCTAATCATTCTTTTCTAAAATAAACTTTAAGTAAAAACTGTCTGTTTAATATGTCTGTGTGATTTATTTATTTATTTCCAGTCCCCTGCTGCCCCCCTTGAGAAGCATGGAGAGCACTTTCCCCGCGGAGACAGCCGGCCGGGAGTTAACCGTCGCAGACACAACTCCTCTGATGGCTTCTTCAACAATGACCCACTAAGAGCCCCTGGAGGTTGCTGAACACGCATCTGACTTCCTCCTCATGTAGTGTTAACCTGCTTTTTGACCTGCCATGTGTACTAGCTATTCATTTTCTCTTCAGGTGATGGATGGCAGCAGCCATCTCTATTGAGGCATGACTCTGTAGACTCTGGTGTTGCGAAGGGGAGTCAGGGGGGATTGGGAGGCGGACCAGGGTGGAAGGAGACCCCCAGCTGGCATGGGGTACCGAGGGGCCAGGAAGGTCCTCACCACCACCATGCTCGGCATATCAAACGTGGAGGAGAAAGGGACAGACAAGGAGGCCACCGACAACGTAATGGAAACTTTCATCCACGCAAAGGTGGCTCATATCAGGACAGATATTCTGATGAGGAGCGCAACGATGACAAGCTCAAGTTTGTTGATGAGGATTTTGTAAGTCATTTTTTTTTCCTCTTTGTTTACTTGTGTAGTGGGGTCACACCCCTACCAGGCATGAGTTCACTGCTTATGTAATTAAAGCGGTTTAGTTATGTCATTCTTTACATGCCTTTTAATGAACTGACTGCTTTGCATTCATGCCTTCTGTTTTCATGTGAATTTTAGCCCTCCTTGAACCCAGAGACAACTGGAAAGCCAGCAAGTCAGCCTCGTGCTGTCGGGACTCCAGCAGGAGTATGGGGTAATGTTGCTTTTGTTTATCGAGTCACCGTGTTCCACTTGCATAGAATTCAAATAGTTACATTTATTGGTTTGTTCTGAACATTTTTTGCAACTTCTGTTACAGAGAACCCCCCTAGTGCTAAGCAGGCTATGTCTAAGATGCTGGTCATTAAGAAAGTGTCTAAGGAGGACCCCAGTGCTGCTTTCTCAGCTGGCTTTGCCAGTGCTGGCCCTCTGTCCGCCAATGGTTCTAAAGTCCCCATCACTGGACCCAGTGTCTACAAGAATCTGGTGCCCAAACCTGCCACTGCCCCCACAAAGGTACGATGTTTGTAATTTGTTACACCAGCTTATTGAATCACATCACTTATGGTGAGATTTTTTCCTAATGTTGTATGTTGTTTTTATTATATTAGGACAATTGTGTCGTTTTCGTTTAATAAATAAAACCTTTGTCTTTTTTTATAGTCAGGCCCATGGAAACCCAATGGAAGGGAAACTAAAGTGGGTTTGCATTTTTCTGGACGGGATTCAGCCTTCACCAGCCCTGTGTCTGTGACCAAACCTCTGACACCCGTCAGTGCACCTGCCCATGGCACTTCTAAAGAGGTAAAATGACAAAGTCAGGCATGGAGGCTGTTTTCTTTTTTTATTAGTGGGTTGTGATTAAACCTGTAAGCTGAGTCATTTTAAAAAGTCAGAACCAATAATTATTTTGTTATGCAAGAAATGCATACAATAATTATTATTATTTCTATAATAAAACGAGAACATTAATATGTTTACAAAATCGTTACCAGATATGTATTTCATGAATCTTGAATAAAACAATTCTTAATTTTTCCAAATGTTTTATTTCCCCCCATTTTATCAGCGACTATATTATACAGTAAAACATGGGGAGCTACTTTCTTAAACTCTTATGCGAGGTTCAGACTACATGATATTTTTGTCTGTTACAATAGTTGTTAATTGTGTCAGAGCATGTGATTTTGACTCCTAAATTTTTGTTGTGTCATGGACAAGAAACATGCTGTCTTTAAAGGGTTAGTTCACCCAAAAATGAAAATTCTGTCAGTAATCACTCAACCTCATGTTGTTCCAACCCTGTAAGACCTTCGTTCATCTTCGGAACACAAATTAACCCTCCTATTACCTTTGGGGTCAATTTGACCCCATTCAGTGTTTAACGTCTCAAAATACATACTTTAAAAAAATTTTTTTGCTTCAAATTTAAAGACTTTTCCTAATTTAATGGGGACAACTGGGTAAACATAAAATTAACATGATGATAGGTTTTCAATGTTCTGTACGTACTTTTGTAGCATCGGTGTTCTTTGGGGTCAATTTGACCCCAGGCTCATTTTGCTGTATAAAACATATAAGAAATATCATTTTTTTTGTTGTTCACACATTGGTGATTAGGCACAAATCCCACATTTATTCTGGATGATATTGAGGTCATTATAAGTTGAGATTTTATGATCTTCAAAAACCTTCCCTCTGCTTTAGGGCCCTAACCTGACATTACCATATAGGCCTACTTGAAGTATTGCGAGAACCACTGATAGTTCACACGATATAGTGGAGGGGGGAATCATAATTCTCACAAGAAATTAGATATTTCCAGTGCCAATTATATATTTCCAGGGAAGGGAAAACATAATTCTTGCAAGAACTTTGATATTTTGTTCCGTGGGGGAGGGGAAAACATAATATAGGGGAGGAGCAAATGTATGAAAGCTTCCACAGAAGCCTTATAAACCATTTCTCTTTGTGCTTTGTGAGCTCTCTCTTTATGCTCTTTCTCAATTGAAAATTACCTCTTAGCAAAGTTTTTTGGGGTTTTTTTTGGGTTCTATACGGACCTATTCGCCAGCAAGACACCAGTCAACCCGCCCGAAATGCAGGACGACGCCATACCAGCCATCCCGTCAGTGTTGACCAGTGAGGTCAGACATGCGATCCAGAACATCCAGAAAGACCGGCGCCAGGGCTGGACGGAATCGAGGCCGAGCTGCTCAAAGAGGGTGGACCGATGCTGTGGGCAGCATTGGACAGCCATTTCAGCCACTACATGGCGCAGAGAAGAACACCAGATCAATGGAAGACGGCCAAGACAGTGCTGTTGTACAAGAAGGGTGACCGCGAACAGCTGAGGAATTATCGGCCAATCTGGCTCCTGCCGACCGTGTACAAGGTCTTCACCAAGGTGCTGTACAACCGACTAGCCAGGCAGTTGGACGAACAACAGCCACCCGAACAGGCCGGCTTCCGGTCTGGCTACAGCACAATGGACCACATCCACGTGCTGAACCAACTGCTCGAACGCTGCCGGAAGTACAAGATGCCCTTGGTACTGGCCTTCGTAGACTACGAGAAAGCCTTCGACAGCATAGAGATCAATGCCGTACTGCTCGCCCTACAACAACAGGGCATCTCCTACGAGTACGTGGACCTTTTGCGGGAGCTGAACAGCGGATGCGCCACCAACATCACCTTGTTCGACCGGACACTTCCCACTTGAATGACAGGGTACAGCTGTGGCCAAATTTGAAATTTTTGCTGCTTCAGTTGTTATGATGTTGATTCACATTTTTCTAGATTATTGTGCAGAGTGATCAGTGGCATTTTACATAATTTTAAAAAGCTTTATCACAAAACCCCAAATTTCACTGTTTTTGTCCTTGGCACCAAATTACCAGCTAACATCATTTTACTAATCATATCATCAGCACATGATTGCTATAAGGAAGGAAGAAGTGCTTCCAATCATTGTGTTCTTCTGTTAGCAATGGTTTCCTCCAAAGAAAGATGGAGGATCATCTTTGCATCAAAATGGCCTCCATTTACCAGATCATCAAGAGCTTCAAGAATAGAGGTTCGGCTGCAGTGAAGAAGGCTTTAGGATGTCCCAGAGTGTCCAGCAAGTACCAGGAACTTCTCCTGAGGAATCAGCTAGGGAATCGTGTCACCACCAGTGCAGAACTGCTCAATATTGGCAGCAGGTGGGTGTGAGAGCATCTGCACAAACAGCGAGGCCAAGACTTTTGGACAACGACCTGGTGTCAAGAAGGGCAGCAAAGAAGCCACTTCTCTCCAATAAAAACATCAAATATTGGCTGAAATTCTGCAGGAATTACAAGAATTGGACAGCAGAAGACTGGTGCAAAGTTAATGTATCTGATTAGAACATCTGGAAAATCGATTGTCCAGAGAAGAAAAGGTGAACGCTACCATGAGTCCTGTGTCGTGCCAACAGTGAGGCATCCTGAGACTATCAATGGGAGTGTCATATTGACCCCAAACCTATCCTTGATAAAATATATTATATAATATAATAAATAAATAGCTATTAAAACACCAAAAATATATATAATTTTTGAATTTTAGATAAATCAGTGACATTTTATAGTGATTTGCTAATTTGTCCATAGTCGTGCAATAGGTATTCTGGATGTATAAGGGGTGGGGGTGGGGGTTTAAATTGGTGGGGTCAAATTGACCCCAGTGGGTAAAAGATGTTGGTAGATTTGAGGGTAACAGGAGGGTTAAGATATTTTTGATTAAATCTGAGAGCTGGCTCACTCCTCCATAGGCTTCTAAAGACGTTATAACTTGCTGGCCCAGAAAATGCATTAAAGACATCGTTAATATAGTCCAAGTGACTACAGTGGCTCAATCTTAAGTTTATAAAGCGACGAGAATACTTTTTGTGCGCAAAAAAAACAAAACAAAAATAACGACTTTATTCCACTATTCATTTCCTTCTCTCTGGGCCTCGAGTTTTTTCACGTAGTGTTTTAGCGTAGCGCGTCTGTGTCTTCTTAATTTGTGTTCCGAAGATGAACGAAGGTCTTACGGGGTTGGAACAACATGAGGGTGAGTAATTACTGACAGAATTTTCATTTTTGGGTGAACTAACCCTTTCGCACGTACGATCACACCGGTGTGATCAGTCATGGCTGGTCCCTGGAGGTGTGATTAGAACGGTCAGTGTATCACGTGATCAACTTCTAAATTCAAATGTGCTTTTGCGCATTGGCTGGCGCTGAGCCAGAGATGGACTTAAACAGAGCTTGTTAGGGCTGGGTAAAAAATATTGATTTCTCGATTTTAATCGATTCTCATTTTTACGAAACAATATCGATTCTTAAATCCCAAGAATCGATTAGTCATCCTGTTTTCAGTTGATGAATGAATGGAACATTGTTGCGCGCATCCCATCCAATAAATCACAATAATCTTTGTGCTTTGTTATTATTGATATGAAACGAAGTCTCAGATTTCAAATTACGTCCATTTTCTTACGAAATTCAAAAACATAATTACCGTTTTGGCGCTGTGGCGTGAGATCGCTCTGGCGCAGCTCAGTTCAAGAGAAGCAGCAGCGCAGAGCGCATATTCTTCTCTTCCGCCTTAATAACACCAGTTACAGCGCGAAATAAACATGAATGAGCATCTGAAAGTGTGTTAAAAGATAGAGTACAACTTATCGAAGTCCGTATCATGTCACATGGAATCGCTCAATCAGTGTTTCGAACGTGGAAAGACGTTAGTAAACAATGTCATGTAACGTCACATTTACCTCAGAAAAAAATATCCAGTGACCATAAACTCGTTAGTCAGCTAGAAAGTTGTTAGTTGTTAGTTGTTAAATATATGCACCATATTACATATTCATTATAATTTTTTATGTTCTTCAATATTTAATGCATGTTTGAATAAATCTGGAAAGTTTTTTATGACAGCCACCATTAAAATTTTTATATAATTTCATATAACTTTATTATTATAAAAATAAATAAGTGTATTTTAAGTGTTTGTATACAAATCAGTTAATTTTTACCTTCAATATTATAGTAGGCTAATGAAGCCTATAGGCTACAACTGACTCCCATAGTTTACAATAATAGTTAAGAGATTTGTTTTCCTTGAGAAAATTTGCAATGTATTGTACCTGATATCCAAAATAATCGATATTGAATCGAATCGAATCGTAATCAAAATCGAATCGAATTGTAAGCTTGTGAATCGAAATCGAATCGAATTGTGAAATTTGTGTCAATACCCAGCCCTAGAGCTTGTTATATGTCAACTATATACAGAGTTTTCAACCACATAATGTTTATTTTAGGTTTCAGACATTTAGATTCACATAAGTACTAAAAAAAACCATTAAACATTAAAATACATTTAGAGTTTGTAAAATACACACTGATGTCTGGAACTGGCATAATAATCGTTTCCAATATAATTAGACACGTTTTATTCATATCAGATACACATTGTGTAAGTAACTTTAAAGTTTACTCTATTCTTCTCCCAGTTCACCGGCCACTTACTTTCATGTATTTCGGGAGAAGTGGTTGAATTCACGTGTTGTAAATCCAACAGATCCGATTCCATGAACTGGGGCACAAACTAACATGGCGGCGCATATAGCTCAACTAACGCGATCGTTATAAAGGTGTGTTTAAACAACAAAACGCATCCACTTGCACATTTTTGACAATCGGAATATCAGATATTTCATGCTATACCTAACAAATTTGTGAATATTTTGAATTAAAAAGGAAAAATTATATAAAAGCAGATCATCAGTCATTCAGCGCTCTTGTGGCTGCGGTGTGTCACGTTACAAGCAATGATGCGTCACCATGGAAACATTAAAGGGACACATTCTAAATAACGGTCGCATTGAAAAACTCACGCTTGGGGGTCAGCCTGAATATTTTTAATTTACGTGTGAAAAGGTTAACAACATGTGTGATGTCATCAAGAAGGCAGAACTAGCGACTAACTTCCAGAAACAAGAGCATAAACAAACAATGGCTACTGAAGCGAAACCCAACACTGGACACGTTCCAGGACAAAGAGGACAGTATGGAGTATTGTTGCCATAGTTCCAAAAAGCTGTCCTCCATTGCATAGTTCCACCAAGCAGCACCCATCTCTCTTTCGTTTCGCCATGTTTAAAAGCTGTGTACGAAAGAGCTTCTGTGCATCACATGTGACAGAACCCATCGTGGAGGACTGGGAAAAAAATAAAATAAAACATGCTAGTTTTTCTCTCAGGACGTTGTGAAGTGTCACAGATGCGGTGTCTGTTGTCGTCCACTATGAAACACTATAAAAGATAAAATGGTTTATTCTTGCTTCCTGACGCCCAATTGTCATCTACAAATACCCTCGAAACTCGGGCTGATATCGTGTTATCTGAACCCGGGATTAAAGGAACTACACTGCAGACCATTTACCGTTCAATAAACACCTTTTTCCAAATCAATAGAAGTCTGATTTTATAGGTTTAATGTATTCAGTCCATTTACTCCATATTCTAAAAGATTCTTCTGTCTGGGTCTTTAAAGATTCCATCACATAGGTGGCTCCGTTTTCTTGTAGCCTGTGTGCTAGCTGCATGGAGAATTAACATCAGTTTCTTATCTTTGTTGTTCCAGCCATCAAGTTAAATATTATCAACATATAAAAATGTACAATTGCATGGAATTGCCACACACAAAAAAAACGTTTCCAAGTTCCTTTTAATCTCTTGCCAGTGAGGAACTGGTACCTGATATTCCTAAATAATATGATAGTGGTTGGCTTCATGTCAACAAATTATTGCCTTGTATCATTGTACAATGTGGACATATGCCAAATACACAAACAGATGGTGATTGAATGAAAAATGTTTACTACATCATTTCTGCATTCTCCAATATTCATTAAACATCAGAATGTTATCATGTTTATCCATAGGAGAATATCAATAATCAACATGTCTGCTTACCCAGCATTTATATTTATCTTTCCATCTCTCTCTCTCCCTCCCTCCATAGCCACCCTCCAGCACCACCCCTCCCATAGACATCACCCCCTCAAGGCTAAAACTGATGCGCCGCAGCACAGACCGTAAGAGTGAGTTCCTGCGTGGACTAAAGGATGAGAGAAACGGGGATATGAGTGACTGCCACAGCCCAGGAGCTCCAGCAGAGGTGCAGATGTGTTCATCTCTGATCTGCTGTTTATTAGCTATAGTAATAAGCAGATTCATTTGCTCATTTTAAGATTGGTGCAGATATTCGCGCTTACATCAGTTAAATTTTTTTGCCATTATATTAGCCATCGGCCACTAGTTTTTCACAACAGCTATTCAATATGAATGATTATAGTGTTTCTCTACTTGAATATGATGCATTAGTTATTGCTTATTTTCATGGTTTCAGTTTGAGTTCACTAAGCCAGTGTCATTTTAATATTATTTATATATTATAGCATGTATTAATGTTTTGAATGATCTTGTTTTTGTTTCTAGTTCTCATTTTAATTGTATTTTTTTAATGTGACTTTTTCTAGGCATTTTTTTTATTATTGTATTTAAAAAAAATGTACACTTATTTTTATTATAGTTTTAAAAATGTCATTTCAGTTAGTTTCTAAATTTCGGTTAGCGCTTAGTTTTTCATCTAATATTTAAATTGTATGTATAGTAAATAGTTTTAGTTAACAATAACAACACTGCACTAAGCAGTTGATTGATTTTGATTCTGCCTCATATTTGTGTTTGCTAAAGCCTTTGTTTGTAATTTATCTTTGTGTTTAGGGAGAGGGAAGCACCCCTGAACCAAAAGAGTTTGGAGAGAGTCATGAGAATGGCATCTCCCACTCTCTCAGTGACTCAGACCCAGAGCACTTGTCCAGCTCTCTGGAGGCAGAACACAGGTCAGAGCAATCTCATACACAAACACTTCAACACATCAGACACACATAAGCTCAGTTCCAAAACCTAGTGTTCCGTCTACATGTGCAAATGACTTCTAATAACTTAAATAGTACGTCTCACGTGACTGATTTGGAATGCTTTACATGGGCACTGTATCATACAAATAGCACTTCCCGTGCATGTGGAAGACAATTGAGTTCACAAGTTGGCCGTTAGCATGTTGCCAAGCTAGCGCTGCAAAATTAAAAGCATAAAAATACAGTTTTAATTTTATGATAATATAATGCATTTTTACTTTTCTGATAATAGAATAAATCTTTTTTTTTTATCTTAATGCATTTCATTAATTAAAAAAAGAAGCTTATTTGCAAGCAAATTTCCCTTGTTTCAACCACAATTTATTTTTTTCACTCAGTTGATTGCAGTTTATTTGAGATTTGATTCCTCATGAAGGATACTTTCAATGCCACCTTATCATTTTTTGAAACTATGTATCTTTGATAATTTGGAAGCACACTTAAGATGTAATGCTACCTCCATAGGCAGCACGCTAGGTTTTTAAAAAGAGCCACAAATTGATCTGCCCACAAAGACAACATCCGTAATCCACATATTCACACATGTGGATCCTCTCTGACAGGTTGCTGAAGGCTATGGGATGGCAAGAATACCCAGAAAATGATGATAACTTCCAGCCCCTCACTGAAGACGAACTCAAAGAGTTTCAAGCTAAAACTGAACAGGTATCGGAAATGCATATAGTGTCACTTTTATTTTTAGTTTATTCTTTGCTTAAAATTAAGTGCATCATGGACATTTATAGTTAACTTCCTGAGTGACTGTGTGTGTGTTTTGTGTCAGATGAAGAAGATTGGTTTTGGGCGTAATGGTGTGCTCTTAAAGCCACGTAGTGTGGCCCTGCTAACCTGGAGGAACACCCCAAACCCTGGCCTGGAAGAGGGCTCCGAATCTGAGACGAGCAGTAGCAGCCAGACCTCCGATGATGATGATACCTAATGTGGCTTTAAACACCACTCCCACATTTCCCTTTCTCTCAATCTGTCTCCATCACACCCAGTTATTTCAAACTAAAAGAAGAGAGAAAAGATTCTTTTCATGGACAAGGAACATCGGTCATATCCCAGGCGGAGAGAAAAAGAAATCACTTGTCACCTCATAGGCGATGTCTTTCTGTTTGATCCCCCCCTCTTTTCTCTCCTTGTCTGCTTTTTGTTCTTTATCCTGAACTAGAAATGTCAAAGAAAGCCACATGCACCCCTCCACCAGATCTTTTTTGTTTTGCTTGGGAAAAAGACTAATTCATAATAATAACACCAATTATAACCGTGATTTAACGTGAAATATGACATCATTCTGAATGTTCTATAAAATGGCTTTGACACCTTTCTAAAAGATTTTTTTTTTTTTTTTTTCTTTTCGCGAAAACAATTCGTAGCATTAGTGTTAAGATGAAACAATCATTGTGAGCCGCTGACTGCGACGTTGCTCTCAGTCCCTCATAGAAATGAACTCAAGCCAGTCATCCCTGCAGCAAGGAAGAACTAAAGCAACACCGAATGGACTGTCACATGCAGTCTGGCAGCTAGAACATCAGTCCATTTCTGGCTCCAGTTTCAGCAAACCCTGCTCATTTTCACGCTTCTCATTCTGCTTCTCATCATACTAATATACCTGATTTCATATGTCTGCCAAGTACACATGTGAGAAAAAACCTTAAAGCTTGTTTAAAAGTTAGTTGCGGAAGAGTATGTTGGGAGCTGGTTTTTGAATAAAGGTAAAGTTTGGATGGAAGGGTCTATGTTTATGTTGAGTTCTGGTACGCCAGATGAACATATAGATGTTCAGTTCACTAATGTTGGGTTCTGTTTTGGAAAAGTTCAAAAAATCATAAACCGACTGTCTTCTTTCTTGCCCATCCATGGTATAAAAGTTTTTTTTCTTCTGAATAACCTAAAAGCTGTTTAATTTAAACCATATTGAAATCCTGAACACTTCAGAGTTCTATAAAAAGCGTTCTCGTGCTTATAGACATAATGCTGTGGCAATCATTTTCAAAAGCTTTACATTCATTGCATGTGGATTGATAAGGGGTATTCAGTAAACACAAGAACTTATTCCCTCACAAATCCCAAATAAAATCTACTCAATGGAATAGAAGGCATTAAACATTATTGGGCTTATGTAATGTTTACAATGCAGGAATTAATCTGATGTCTGTTTTGTAATGACTGAACTTTCTTTGAGCGATTCAATAAGATGGCTTGCACATTTTGTTCTGCTATGTTGTTCCTTAAACAGTTCATTTGAGGTTCATTTTGGGAGCTGAGTTCTATCCCTGCTGCTGGCAGTGAAGTAGAGATCCATCTTTAAAAGTTCTTTATTTCATGAGGGACTGCTGGTGTAAATTGTGCATCTCCTTTTTTTGTACCTTGTTTTTGCTGATAGGGTATAAAATTGCTTTATCACAGATTTAAGTTTCTTTTTTAATTTTGGTACAGCTGTAAAAATTCCCACATAAATAGTTTTTTTTTTCTTCTTCTTTTGTTTGCATTATATTGTTTCTGCAGCCTTGATATTCAGGGTGGATTGTAAAAAAAAATATAAGAATAAAAAATTGTGAGTTTTGGAAGATTAAGATTATTTTGATAACATTATTTACAGATTTGAGAAGATGAAAGGTGTCCTGTATGGGTTTATCTGTATGAGACAAAGCAGGCATAAACTACTGCATCACAATGAAAAGATCGGAGAAAAGAATTGTAATAAATATTTTGCATCAGTTTGCCAAACATGTCCAGCCTTCGTTTTCTGCTGAAACACTTGGGAAACATTTTTTTTATGTTTTAGGAGGGCAAATGGTAATGTTTAAAATATGCATGGAAAAGATACAAATAATTAGCTTAAAAGTATTCAAGGGTTTGATTCCTCTTGCTCTTAACTTCCATTCTTCACCACTCCCCTTTCTCCAAGGTGATTGTAACCAACAAACAAAACTTAAGTCAACAAATACAGTACATGTAACTTGAGGCAGACGTCAGGTTCCAACATAAATATATTCCTATTTTTTTAAGATTCATCCAATTTGTGGTCTAGATTTTGGTCTAGTAATTGTTGGAGGGATGGAAGGTTTGGAGTTAATTTGTCAGAATTGTAACATGGCATTTCATTCTGCTGGACTCTTGGATAAACACAAGGCCAAATTCTGCATTGGCACGGACTTAAAAGATCCAATAGCTCTATGGAGAGGACAAAGGGGATTCACACAAACAGAAAACGCAGCTCTGAAGATGGTGCATCCCAAAAGGGCAAGGACACCTGATTTGATTGTTGTAAGTTGAATATTACTTAATTATTCCAACAACAACAATATATATATATATATATATATATAATTTGAATAAACAATTCTATATTGTTTTCCATTTCATTATGTCCCTTTATACACTAATGTTCAAAAGTTTTGGGTCAAGATTTTTATGAAAGAAATAAATACTTTAA
This sequence comes from Abramis brama, assembly GCF_963993115.1. Taxonomy (NCBI): domain Eukaryota; kingdom Metazoa; phylum Chordata; class Actinopteri; order Cypriniformes; family Leuciscidae; genus Abramis; species Abramis brama. The sequence goes on along the minus strand of NC_139973.1, from coordinate 14,543,368 downwards.
TTTGAAAGGCTGCATTACATTGTAATTTATGCTGTTCTTTTGAATTTTCTGTTCATCAAAGAATCCTGAAAAAAAGATCAGTTTTCACAATAATACCAAGCAGCACAACTGTCTTGTCCAAGATTGATGATAAGATATTTTTCTTGAGCACCAAATTAGCATAATAGGATGATTTCTGAAGAATCATGTGACACTGAACATTATGTAGTAATGACTGCTGAAAATTCAGCTTTGCCATCACAGGAATACATTTTAAATAAATGTAATATTATAATTTAAAAAATTAGGGGGGAAATGAACAGTTATTTAACATTTTAATTTAAATAGTTATATTGTAAAAGCAACCTTTGAACAGTAGCACAAGTAATACTGTATGTTTGCTTGTTCCATTGGCCAGTTGAAAGAACAGAGAAACTGCCAAGTGGATCAGAGAGAGAATTCACAGGAAAATACTGCTCTAAACAAACTCACTGAAGAGGTACAGGACCACATGCAAAGATACTAAATCTCAAGTTCAAAGAGGTTTTACGCAGCATCTGATGATCTTCTGTTTTAGTTTCGAAAACTCAGGATCTCATTTGAACACAAGCAGCCCAGAAGACAGACAGAGGTCAGTTTCATATGCTTAGCTCTTTAAATCTGTTTAGATTGTAAATAGTGTTTGTATTATCGGTATTGGACATTGTGTAAGTGTCCTTCAGGTCTCTGAGGAGCAGGGCTCACTCCAGCAGAAGGCTGATGAACAGAGGGCTCTTGACTTGTATAAAGATCATGAGCAGAGACTGGCTGAGATCAGGGCACGCAACCATCAGCTGGAGAAGGAGAAAGAGGGTAGGAATGTTGGGAAGTATGTTAAAAGAAAGCTCCACTCTTAAAATAAAGATTCTTATGCTTTCATGAAGAACCTCTAACATCCATGAAACCATCCCACTGCACAAGGTTCTTTATGAAAAAAGTTCTTTAGATTATTAAAATGTTCTCCACACTAAGGCAAAAATGGTACTTTTCATGGTGACAAAACATCATGGTGAAAAAAAAAAATGCTTTTGCGTTCTCTCGTAACCGTTTTGCGTTACGAGAAACTTTGAGAGCGAACGCAGTTTCTTGGCGGAACGCAAACGTTGTTGCAAGGGAACGCAAAAGCATTGACAAATATTTACATATATAATTAATATGTAACAATGACACCTTAAATTAAAGTGTAACCAAAGTTTTTTAACTGTTAATCATTTTCAAACATTTAAACCAGGCAGACTGGTTACTATCAGACTTTCAGAATCCTTCATCACTTGAATTAAGATTATAGGCTAATCATTTAATCTTAAAGCAGCCACCACAAAATAGTTTTTTCAGAGTTTAGCACCTCTTTTTACTTTGAGATCGTTCTGAGGTTAAATACGGATTTCTGGAAGGCATTTTTAATCACTCTCAAGACAGGTTGTCTGAAATGATGTCACTGTTTCACTAAGCAACTACAAACCCATGCTGTGATTGTTTCTTCTTCTCTTCTTCTTCTTGCTTTTTACGCGGATCGCAGGAGATAGGTCTGACTGCAGAACCGCAGAACCATACGTCATAGCAGTGTGAGGACGACAGCGCCAGCCCAACAGTCTGGTGCCGGAAGTGGATACCATACATATCCACCTTACATATACCATACCTAAACCTACCCATCTCCACCCCCTGACCCCTAAACCTACCCATCTCCACCCCCTGATCCCTAAACCTACCCCTAAACCTACCCATCTCCACCCCTTAGATGCTTTTACCCCGCCCACTTCCGGCATCAGACTGTTAGGCTGGCGCTGTCGTCCTCACACTGCTATGACGTATGGTTCTGCGGTTCTGCAGTTGGTTATTATTGGATCGCAGACAAATATGTGCATTACCGCCACCTATCTTGGAAATGGACCATTGACACTTCCTATACTATAACCTCTCAACCAACATAAATTCCCCTTATTTACCCGCACCGAGGCTTCATAGAGTTTCATCCGGCGCTGCGTGTTCAGCTCCTCCCTGTGATTGTTTGAAACCTCTCAAGTACTTTAAAGGCAAAGGAGCGTGTTAATTGGTGTGTTAATTAGTTAATTAACTAATTAAGCTGTGCAAACCGATCTGTGAATGACATCAAAATACCACGAGAGCGATTAGAGAGCAAACAGAGCCGTATGCTTTGGAATCGCTCTCGCTGTACTTTGATGTCCTACATCGATCGGTCTGAGCAGCGCCGCTTCAAGTCGAACACACCTATCGTTGATTTGTTCTGCGCTACTCTTTGTAATCATAATAAATGTTTCTTGAGCACCAAATCAGTATATCAGAATGATTTCTGAAGGATCGTGTGACAGTGAAGACTGTGGAAGCTTTGCCATCACATGATGATGTGCATTTCAAAATTAAAATAGAACACATATATGAACATGTTAATGTTCATTTGTTCTGCACTATTGATGATGTGTTTATCCCAGATATCGAACAGAGGCTTGCCGAGCTGGGAGGGCGGGAGAGGACGACTCATCTAGAGGAAGTGCTGCAGGAGCTGAGGAGTCAGGAACAGAGGAATGAGGAGGTGCTGCATCAGCTCAGCTCTCACATCAACTCAATGAAGGGGTAAGAGAGAGTGGGGGGGAACCAAGTGTTCCAAGAAGCTAGCAATCACTTGCATGTTTATACTGTGCTGATATTGTAGGTTTAATCCAAATGAAGTCCAATCTAGCCCACCAGAGGAAAAGAAGACCCATGTTTTGATCTGTTCTGTGGACGGGCCCCTCTCCGCTCAGATAAGGTCTTTTTTAACTCATGTTTTTTGCATGATAAAATAAGTGAGAAAAACATGTACTTACATTGAAAGAAGTATGTAAACCATATCTAGGGACAATAATATTGACTGAACTGAACTGAAAAACCCTAAGCAACCTAGAAATCACTTAACTGCCTAGCAGTTACCCAATACAACCATTTTAGTGCCATCTTAGCAACCATTCCGAACAACACACTAGCACTGTGGTGGATTTCTTTTTGTAACAGAGCTTTGCGTCTGGCATACATGCAGTCTGGTGGTTCTGATCCAGAGGTTCTGGCCCACATGCATGACCTTCAAGCAGAAGCTCTTACACTGGAGCAGGCAAGACCTAGAGCTGACGGCAAGACAAGAGGAAGAAGTGAGTAGTAAAGACAATGAACTGTGGCTGCAAATAGTATTTGGACACTTACACTACCGTTCAAAAGTATGTTTTTTGTAAGCAATTGAAGAGTTCAGATGCAAAAGCCTCTAAGTGCCATCTGAAATTTTCTTCTAGAATGATCATTTTATCAAGCTTGTATATTTAAGTTCAGTAATTTCATTTTCATTGCCATTTAAGTGAAATTACTGAACTTAAATATAAGAGAAGTAATAAATATATTCTCTTAATATGGAGAAGGACTATCGGTCGGCCTCGAAGAGATTCTGGCAAACCGTCCGGCGCCTCAGGAGGGGGAAGCAGTGCCCTACCAATGCTGTTTACAGTGGAGGTGGACAGCTGTTGACCTCGACTGTGGATATCACCGGACGGTGGAAGGAATACTTCGAGGATCTCCTCAATCCCGCCGTCACGTCTTCCATTGAGGAAGCAGAGGCTGAGGGCTCAGAGGCGGACTCGTCCATCACCCGAGCTGAAGTCACCGAGGTAGTCAAGAAACTCCTCGGTGGCAAGGCACCGGGGGTGGATGAGATCCGCCCTGAGTACCTCAAGTCTCTGGATGTTGTGGGGCTGTCTTGGCTGACAGCCAGGCTCTGTGCCTTTGGACTGGCAGACCGGGGTGGTGGTCCCTCTTTTTAAGAAGGGGGACCGGAGGGTGTGCTCCAACTATAGGGGGATCACACTTCTCAGCCTCCCCGGGAAAGTCTATGCCAGGGTACTGGAGAGGAGAATCCGGCCGATACTAGAACCTCGGATTCAGGAGGAACAGTGTGGTTTTCGTCCCGGTCGTGGAACACTGGACCAGCTCTATACCCTCTACAGGGTGCTGGAGGGTTCATGGGAGTTTGCCCAACCAATCCACATGTGCTTTGTGGATTTGGAGAAGGCATTCGACTGTGTCCCTCGCGGCATCTTGTGGAGGGTGCTCTGGGAGTATGGGGTTCGGGGCCCTTTGCTAAGGGCTATCTGGTCCCTGTACGACCGGAGCAGGAGCTTGGTTCGCATTGCCGGCAGTAAGTCAGACTTGTTCCCGGTGCATGTTGGACTCCGGCAGGGCTGCCCTTTGTCGCCGGTTCTGTTCATAATTTTTATGGACAGAATTTCTAGGCACAGCCAGGGGCCGGAGGGGGTCGGGTTTGGGGACCACACGATTTCATCTCTGCTCTTTGCGGATGATGTTGTCGTGCTGGCCTCATCAAACCAGGACCTCCAGCATGCACTGGGACGGTTTGCAGCCGAGAGTGAAGCGGCTGGGATGAGAATCAGCACCTCCAAATCCGAGGCCATGGTTCTCAGTCGGAAAAGGGTGGTTTGCCCGCTTCAGGTAGGTGGAGAGCTCCTGCCTCAAGTGGAGGAGTTCAAGTATCTTGGGGTCTTGTTCACGAGTGAAGGAAGGATGGAACGGGAGATTGACAGACGGATCGGTGCAGCTTCTGCAGTAATGCGGTCGCTGTACCGGTCTGTCGTGGTGAAGAAGGAGCTGAGCCGCAAGGCGAAGCTCTCGATTTACTGGTCAATCTACGTTCCTACCCTCACCTATGGTCATGAGCTGTGGGTCATGACCGAAAGGACAAGATCCCGGATACAAATGAGCTTTCTCCGCAGGGTGGCTGGGCGATCCCTTAGAGATAGGGTGAGAAGCTCAGTCACTCGGGAGGAGCTCAGAGTAGAGCCGCTGCTCCTCCACATCGAGAGGGGTCAGCTGAGGTGGCTCGGGCATCTTTTCCGGATGCCTCCTGGATGCCTTCCCGGGAAGGTGTTCCGGGCATGTCCCACCGGGAGGAGACCCCGGGGAAGACCTAGGACACGCTGGAGAGACTATGTCTCCCGGCTGGCCTGGGAACGCCTCGGTGTCCCCCCGGAAGAGCTGGAGGAAGTGTCTAGGGAGAGGGAAGTCTGGGCATCCCTGCTTAGACTGCTGCCCCCGCGACCCGGTCCCGGATAAGTGGAAGAAGATGGATGGATGGACAGTGTATTATATTTTATAATCTAATGCTATTACATTAATAGATTTTTAAGTGTGGCTTAAGTGTCTGCATACTTTATTGTACAGTACACTATGCTTTCAAGCCCCAGGGTCATTTCTCGTTTCTGTCCCAACCAGGGATGAAGTCTCCTCACAGAGTGTTGGACCCTGATGTTCTTGCTGTGGAGCAGGAGAACCAAAAGCTTGAGGAGGAAATCTTCAGAATCCAGCTGGCCAGGGAGAGGCACAAAGGAGAACACGGTATCTCTGTTCCTCACATGATAAAAAATTATGTGAAACTTTTAATAGAATACATGTAAATTTTGTATGTGTTCTAATTTGTATATGCTTATACTATGCACTAAAAGTATATTCATATTTTATATTGTTTGAATATTTTAAACATATCTGAATACTTAAATACATTTTTTGAATATTATATTGATCAGGGCTCACTGATATCCAGAAGGACCACATCCATCAAATGGCAAGCCTCCAAGCTGAGATCGCCTTTCTAAAAAGAGAAATAGACAAGGGGCGAGACAGAAGACCACCCCATCCTCAACCTCCCCTGCCTATGTTTCCTGGATCTTCTATGGCCCACTCACACTCACACTCTGCTCTGACACTGGTGGGCTGACAGTTAGCCAAAGCTTAATTCATTGTGTTACTGACAGCTAATGTAATGTATGTTGAGTTAATGTGATATTTCGGGAACCTCAAAATTCTGCCTGATACTATTTTAATGGTATGTCTATAACCGATGAATGGCTGATATTAAAATTGTATATTGTATTAAATAAATCTAAATAAGTAAATGAGCTGTTTTAAATGCTGCAAGTAAATTTAGGCATCACAACAGTAAATATAGAATGAAAAATGGATATTAATTTTGAAATCCGCTAAAGATTCCATTTAGCAATGCTATTAAAATATTAGTGTTTTTAAAGATTAAGTTTAGGTGAGTGGTAGATGATGGCAGTATCCAATAATAAAAATATCTCATATCAGCCAATAACCAATGTGGTACCAATATATTGTTCATTCCTAATGATAATTACCGTTCAAAAGTTTGGGGTCAGTAGATTTTGTTGTTTTGGAAAGATCTGTTACGCTCATCACAGCTGCATTTATTTGATCAAAAATACAGTAATAACAGTAATACAGACCCCAAACTTTTGAATGGTAGTGTATATTTTGTTTGTTACACTTTATTTTAAGGTGTCATTGTTACAGTGTAATTATATATTTAAGTACTGAGTAATAATAATTAACAACATGTACTTACTATAGGGTTAGGGTAGGATTAGGATTTGGTTGAGGTTAAATTGCATAATTATGCATAATTGTAAATGCATAAAATGTAATTATGCATAATTTACTCTTATTACTGTGGTAAGTACATGTAACCTAAAGGACACTGTAAAATAAAGTGTTACCCTTTTGTTTTTACCAATATTGCAGGATCAGAGTTCAAAACAGCATTCATTGATGGGTTCCCATGTAACTGATCCGATGGAACCTCTTGGTCCAGCTCCTTATGATCCTGTGTAAGACAAATTTTCTCTCTGGTTACTTTTTTCTTTTTTAGTCCCTATAGATGAATGCACGTAACACTAAATGCATTACGATATGATTTAAATCTTGCGATTGTCTGAATGTGTGTGTAGGGCTGGCTTTGTGATCTTCTATGACCTGGTGATGGGTTTAGAAGCTACTTTGAGATCAGTGCGCTTGTTGGAAGGGTTATACTGTAATGGGGAGAAGTTGGGACAGACCACCCCAATGCCACCTGTGCAGTGCCAACCATTACTCTCCACCAAGAGTCCTGGAAACTATGCCATACTGGCTGTTAAACAGCCTGTGCCAAGGTAGTTTGGTTCAGACATAAATATGGACACAGAGTGGATATATGTTTGCATGATTGAATTTGTGCTTCATTTCAGAGTACAACCATCTCCAAATGTCACTTTGGTCTTGGAGATTCAGACTTCTAGAGGTCTTCATTTGTACAACTATGAAACTAAGGACTTGGTTACTTGTGGCTGGGCTAAACTTGAACTTTTTGACGAGCACAACCAGGTGCACAGCGGTCACTGGAGGCTTCCCTTCCGCTCTCTCCCAGTTCAAGCGTCCCTAAGTCCAGTTCAGCTGAATTCTGTGCCACAAGTATGTTCACCAAATATTAAGAGCTTAAGAGACTCATTAGACTTTTGAAGTCTTTAGTCTAGGTTAAATGCCCATAGAGCTCTAATTTACTCTATTAAATCAGACTAAACTCTTTATTTCTTTCTAAGCTGGGTAACATGGAACTCTGTCTTCGGGTAGCAAACGCTTGTCATGGAGATGTACAGACTCTTGCAAAGATTGACATCAACAACATCAACCAATACAAGTATCCGTCAATGGTATGCAAAATGTTTATCAAGATATTTCCTATCTAAATATGCTTTTTAATAGCAAAGCTTACAAAGGTTTTGATGAGCCTATACAGCAGGGGTGTCCAATCCTTTTCCTGGAGGGCCACTGTCCTGCAGAGTTCAGCTCCAACTCCAATTAAACACACCTGGACAGCTAATCAATGCTTACTAGGCATACTAGAAACGTCCAGGCAGGTGTGTTGAGGCAAGTTGGAGCTAAACTCTGCAGGACAGTGGCCCTCCAGGACCGAGTTTGGGCCTACAGCTTAATAAATGTGTCTTGTTTAGGTGGTCTCAAACACATCTGCAATCCTGGCAACGCAAGAACCATCTCGCACATTACAACCCTCAACCAATCCATTACCTTCATCACTGCCACAGACAGATCATGTCGAGGAGTCCAATTATATTTGAATGACTTGAATTGATTACTGTACAAATAAAGTCTGCTTTAACTTCACACAAATTGTATTTCAAGTGACTATAAACAGATCACACATCTGTTACGAATTATTGCATTTTTAAATCACGTTTCATTTACTTGTGTACATTTGTGCTTTTTGGCATCACACTGATCTAGAAACAATTATGCATACAAAGGGGTTGGACAATGAAACTAAAACACCTGGTTTTAGACCACAATAATTTATTAGTATGGTGTAGGGCCTCCTTTTACAGCCAATACAGCATCAGTTTGTCTTGAGAATGACAGATAGTCCGTCACAGTGGCCAGAGGGATTTTGAGCCATTTTTCTTCCAGAACTGTGGCCAGGTCATTATGTGATGCTGATGGAGAAAACGTTTCCTGACTCGCTCCTCCAAAACACCCCAAAGTGGCTCAATAATATCAAGATCTGGTGACTGTGCAGGCCGTGGGAGAACTTCACTTTCATGTTCATCAAACCTTTCAGTCTTGCTGTGTGTATTGGTGCATTATCATGCTGATACACGGAATGGTTTGGAAGTTCTTGTCAGTGACACGACCATCAAGCATAGCGGCCAATGCCATGATACTGCAGCCCAACAAGTGACCGAAGGATTGGCTATAGCAGCCCGACCATGAATATCGACACTGTTGAGCTCCCGATGAACAATTTTGGTGGAAACGGGAGTCAATGTGTGCATTTAATTCTGCAGTGAGTTGGGCAGCTGTGGTTTTGTTTTTTGGATACAATCCGGGCTAGTACCTGGACACCACTTGCAGACAGCTTCCTCTTGTGTTGAGTTACTCCTGTTGGATGTGGTTCATCCTACGTGGGGGTATGCCTACATTACCCTGGATACCATAGTCTTGATACACCACAAAGACTTGCTGTCCTGGTCACAGATGAGCCAGTGAGACGCGCACCAACAATTTGCCTTCTTTTGAACTCTTTATCTCCCATTATATTGAGTGGATTGCATTATTTTATTTACAGCAGTGCTAATTCTAACTTCCAACACTATTGGCCAGTTTCAGCTTCATTGTCTAACCCCTGTGTGCAGAGTTTGAAATTAACACCCGTAAAACCCACCAAATGCGGGTGAAAATCCTGTGGCAGATAACACATTTCAACACACTAGCCAATTTGCAGAGTTATGATTCATCAATTATGTTCTTTGTAAATGTCTCTATGTAAATTACATGCAGCACTGGCATGGCATCGCTATCAGCCCTTCCTCTAAAAGGAGCCTCAAACATTAGCAAAATAACACATAAAAAAAGGGTTGCACATCTAGAGAATCGCCGCAGTGCGTCTTTAAAATGTTAACATTTTCTATGACCGCACACACACACGACTCCAGCAGTTCAAAATCATCACCACAGCGCCACTCACATAGCTATTCATTAAAATACAATGATTTAGGACAAAGATATACATATGTATTGTGCATTTTTCAGTAACAGGCTTTTAGGGCTTAAATAAATATGCTTCACATAGAGAAATAATATAGATCGAACTCTTTGTTTGTGCTGTTTTTTCAAAGACCTTAATTCAAACTCATTGACGCCACTTTGTTCATTCTTGAAGTGAACTTTTCATATGGTTTCACTGTTTTGGACTGTAGCCTTGAACTTAAGAATGCAAGTACAGAATGACATGTCCACAGTGCGAGACCGGTTAACAAGCTGCCAGAGCCCTACAGTATAGGAGACATTAAAGGCCATTTTTCCAACCCATTCTCAAATGCAGCATGTCCAAGAAACCCTAGAGTCTTTATTATATGTGCAAGTAAACTCATGGAAATAAGTCATAGATTTTTTTTTTTTTTTACGGAATCCACAAACAGTGATTTACTGTTGTAAAATTGAAAGCAATACAAATTTCAAAGTCCAAGCTGTGATTGATGATTTGGTTCATTTTTGTTTTGGCTGGTAGAAGTTCTGAATGGCTGGTAAGATGGTGAGAGAAAAGTTAATTTCAAACCCCTCCCTGTATGTTTCTTAAAAGAACACATGAAACAGGACATCTTATGGCTAATATCATTTAGCTGTTGAGGAGTTTGTCCAATTAATTTACGATTCCATTGGAACTCCGGTTGTATTTAGAGCAGAACATTCTTGTCAAGTATTAAGAGCCCACATGTTCACATATGCAAATATCCTTTATTGAAAGTTTACTACAATTATACAAAAATTGGACAAAGAAAACAGGTTATTTACAGAACAGAGACAAGTTGTTCATGGAGAGTATACGATGCAGGCATGCTCTGCTGGTTGGAAGTTAAGAGGTCAATCAGAGGAAGTCCATCACGCTGAGGTCTTCACAGAGGAAGAATTGGCTGACTACAAGAGAAAAAAAAAAAAGAAAAAAAAAGATAATTTAGGCACTAAATTGTTAAAACCCAAGACAATTCTCCAACCAACACATTAAATGCAAGATAAAAAAACTGAACATCCTCAGACACAGGACTTCCCTAGTATGCGTCCATGAGTAAATATGCACCCAGAAGAATTGGTCCTGAAGTTTGTTTTTGACTCTTGTAACTTGTATTCTATTACATAAGATTACAACTCCATTTTAGATTGAGAAACGTCAATTCCAATCTTGATACCACAGCAAAAACTAGGTAGTATACAGGTAAGAAACAGCCTGCTACAGAAATTGCATGTAATCAGTGTACAAACAAACACTGCACAGTCTTCACTGCATTAAACCTACATGGACTCTTAATGCTACAGTAGGCAGTCAAGAGCAGAGCACAAGATGCAAAGGAGAACTTGCATTTGTTGTACATGCAGACAAACCATTACACCGAGTATAGAATAGTTCTTTCGCGTCTTAAGTATGAATGGCTTAAATCACTTAATATAAAAATTGACAAGACTTAAGTGTGAAAATGATCAACTTTGATGCAGCAGTGACAGTTTCTGTCCACTGTCCAGAGCATCTTTCACACTGGCCCCCAGGCCAGTGAACATTCCTTATGGTCAAGCCCTGTGACCCTCTTAGAGGAAACAGCAAGCCTATCAACTCGCCTCCTGCTCCATTTTCTCCTGGACTCCATTGCCGTTGTGGGCGGAGTCATCACTGCCATTAACTGAGGTCTCCTGTTTTGTCTTTTTAGCATCACTGTCCTTTTTTGGACTCTCCTCGTCTGGTTTCCTCTGTGCAGGAACAAAGCAGGACAGAACACGTACTTTATTTTTTGCGCTAAACACCTATTCTCTACATGCTACTCAAGCATACATGGCCACTTCAAAACCATGCCAGAACTACAATATGCCAAGCCACAATATTGAAGCACAGTCACCACAGAAACACCGAGCAGCACCAAATCTCATCTAGTTGGAAAATTCAGCTCATGATCCAACATGCATAATTGAAATCAGCAAAGGGAAGGTAGCAAAGCAGATGCTCCTTCAAGGGCAGACTACTCTCATGCAATCCAGTTAATGCACTTTAATCATGCTAGTTTATCCACCTCTACTGCAAAAGAGTTAAAGCAAATTGCAGTGGATGGATACTAACCTTTTTGCGGATAAGGTGAGAAATATCAGATGCAGATTTTGAGGAAGATGCACCATCAGCTGGCTTCACAGGAATCTGAAATAAAACAGTCATTTTAAGGGTGCACAATATTGGTGGTCGACTGATGTATCAGCCAATATTTGGCATTTAAAGTTATCAGCACTGGCCAATAAGTGTCCAAATCAGCTTTTAATTTGACTGCACTAAGAAAACCATCTCTTTAAAATCTTGATATCAAATTTCTTACATCATAAGCACGTACATGTCCCTGACTGTGTCTGAAATCGCCCCCTATAATGGTCCAATGTGGGTACAGCATAGTAATATACAGGTATAAATTAGAGATGCACCAATGTGTCGGCCGTTGATATTTATCGGCCAATTTGTGTTGAATTTAAAACCAACGGCAACAGCATGAAAAGGCGATTCTTATGTTTAACTGCATGTGAAGGCAATGAGTTGCAAGGGTAAAAAATTCTGTTTTTCTCTGGGTTGTTAAAAAAAAAAAAAGTTAATATTGTACATCACATGAGTGATTACTCAACATTCACTTGAGACATGCGTGCTGAATAGGAGCGTTTTGGAAAAATGTCTGCGTCTGGGCTTTTCAAAAAAAAAAAAAAAAAGTAATTTGCAACATGTGTAAGAGTTTGTGATCATTTGCACAGCTAAGAGTTTCAACATCCAGTTTAATTTGCCACTGAACAGCATACTGCGTTCCTCAGTGCTACCAAGAAAAACAAAACTGCCACCTCCCAGTGTTCTGCTCAGGTACTGGAAAAAGTAGTTTGCTCAAGACAGCATTAAAGCAAAAGGCATTACCCAATTTTTTCTTTTTTTTACAGAATTCACACTTGATCAGACGTGTGCGATATCAAGAATTTTGATCATGGACAATTAAAATGCCTGAAGAGCACAGGCACTTAAAAGCCTGCTAAACAGCGCCTGGTTAATGGACTAATTTCCTTTGAATCTTATTGCTCTAATACACAAGGTTTACATAAACAGTTGGTTAGGTCTAAATACCCATGCACAGGAGGTACACAAAGCATCAACACACCTGACTAGCGGTAGACGAAGACGGGTCACCATTTGCAGCTGGGAAAGCAGATGAAGTGGATGCTCCTGCCTGTAACAAACAAGTTCCAAACTATACGGAGCCTCTTAACTTTAGCAATTTTTACGGCATCTCTACTTGATTTTTTTCCTTCATACTAAGAGCAACACTAGGGATGCATGCTATATCAGTATCATATTGATTATAGGACAAGTTAAATTATCAGAACTGGGCAAAGAATACAAGCTGATATTGAATTCAGAAATGAATCAGCAATTGAACAATGCATTAGGGCAATAGTGTAAGTGCATGAAGCAACTCACAAGGGTCTGATGGATGGCCTCAGAAGCCATAGGAGCAGTCCTCTGGCCCTCCTTAGCATCTTCAATCTTCTCAGTAATTTCTGGTAGTAACTGTTTCAACTCCTCAAGCTCAGTCTTCTCCTCCTTTGCTGCCTCTTCACCTTCTGCCTTGTCTATCACTTCCTGAAGCATAGCTGGAGGAACAGGGATGTGGTAATCAATTAAATGCACCGTGCTTGTTCATGGCAACTAATGTTATCAGCAAGCAGATCTTCAGTTAAAAGGAATGAAGACCAGCAAAAGTAAAAACGTTCCTACCAAGACGGCTCTCGATGACTTTGATAGATTTGGAGAAGTGCTCGATGGCTTGGCTGTACTGGGCTGTGTAGCTGTAAGTTGTGCCCAACTGGTAATGAGTCTCAGCCAAAAGACGACTATGAGAGGGAAGGTGTTTCAGCTGCAAGGTTAAACACTCATTGAAGTCCTCCAGAGCCTGGCTGTAGTTACCTACATGAATCAAAGTGAGAGATGAAGTGTAATTTTTCAATTTTAAAATGGTGGCTTGTGGAATCCAAAAGGGTCCTTAAATACTGTCAGCTACTCTCTCTACATACAAACCTGATTCAGCTCCAACTTCTCCAAGTTTCAGGTAAATTTGTGCTGCCATTAGCTGATCTTCTTTGCAGTCTTTTCTACAAACAGAATAAAAACCAGTGTTTTGAAAGGAGTTTGAGCAAACGCAGTCAATCACTAGAGGTACAGACATACCTTTTATAAATCACCTTTGCGACCTCAAGCATCTCCCAGGCCAACTGCAGGTTGCCAACTTCATCCTCCTCACTATCCTAAAAACAAGGACACAAATAAGCCACTAAATCAATAAAGGGTGGGGAGGGATAAAAAAAAAAAAAAAGGATTACAAACCTTATCCTTTGTGTCACCCTCAGCATCCTCATCGTCGTCGTCGTCATCATCGTCGTCATCTAAAACAGAAAAATACGTTAACTCACCACCAATGATTTAATGTGAAGCCCATCACCATGCACACCATCAGAAGTGCTGCAGCTTAATCAAAATATTCTGTGGATCCACTAGCATTTAGAAGTAGATTCACCAGGTGAGAAAGTCCTTAAATACTAAAATCTTGTGCTCCCCAGACTACCACACTTCACTACCTCCACCATCCTCTTCCATGGGTTCTTCAGCATCTTCATTTCCATTTTTCTGCTCTTCATCGTTTATGGCCTTTTCGGTTACCCTGTTTGACACAGTGACATCTTCCTTTTTAGAAGCACCTTCATCTGCACCATCCGACTTAACATCGTTATCAGCAGGTTCCTCCTTTTCAGCAGGTTTTGCCTGGTCTTCAGCAGTCTTTGCCTCATCTTCAGCCAGTTTCTCCTTTTCAACAGGCTTTGCCTGGTCTTCAGCCAGTTTCTCCTTTTCAACAGGCTTTGCCTTGTCTTCAGCCAGTTTCTCCTTTTCAACAGGCTTTGCCTGGTCTTCAGTCAGTTTCTCATTTTCAGCAGGCTTTGCCTTGTCTTCAGCTAGTTTCTCCTTTTCAGCAGGTTTTTCAGCATGTTTCTCAGATTTAGGTGATGCTGCATCCACTTCAACTTCCTTCTGCTTCTTATCTTCTTGGTTCTTCTGCTCACCTTCCCCCACCTCTGTTTCTACCTCTGACTGAGTTTTGTTGTCCTCTGACATGGCATCATAAACCTGTGCTCGAAGCTCATCTCTGGTTTTCTCTGAATCATAGTACAAATGTAGGGAAATTTCTAGGTTACAGTGAACATACCTTTTGATTGGAATAATCAAATTTTCAATTGTGCTTTATTCTTTCAATATATGCTGGCTTGAGCAGAAAACTTTGACAACCATCCATTTGGATGTTCTTTGGAAACATCCTTTTTGCAGATGTGATGTCTAGCCTTGAGCATGTATGAAAAAACAAACAAACAAAGTGATCAGTTTTAACCAACAAACAAAGCTCTTTAAATACAAACCATCCAAGTTGTCAGCACTTTCAATCTTAGAGTCATTGTGTTTCTCGCCCTCTTCAGAGGATTCTTCTGGGACTCCCTCTAAAGCATTACCGAGCACAGTATTCTCCATCCTAGGAAAAAAAGCTAACGTTAGCAAAAGTACGTTTAAAAAGAATCCATTACATGCCAATTAATTCAGATACCTGGCAAGCTCCAGAAGGGCCTTTCCACACAAGAAAAAAGCTTCCCCACATTCATCTGCAGTGTCTCCATACTTCTCAGCTCTTAATGGGGGGGGGGATGAAAATGTACACACCATAATTGTAATATTAATTAATATCTGACATACACTGCACGGATGACATTCTCTATCGATAATACAGGTTTTATCCCCATTCACTACTCACAGCATGGCACAAGCCTCCTGGAAGACACTGACTGCCGACACAACATCACCCATCACTAAGTGCCGGTTGCCTGTGCCAATCAGCTTCTTTGCTTCCTCAGTAACATCGACGGAGCTGCAAAGTTCACAAATGTGTGTGTAACGAACCTCAATAGTTACTTTATTGAAATGAGCCATTTAATAAAATGAATAATTCCAGATACCAACTCACCTGTCTTCAGCGCTTGAGGAGCAAGGTTTCACCCCCATACTGCAAAGACAAACAATAAAAAAGGGTCATACAACCATTTAAAAACAGTACTGTTGCGTCTTAAGATTATTTCTAACGGGAGTAAAACTGCACCAAAGTTTGTTGGAAAAAAAAAAGAAAAAAAAAAGAAAAAAAAGTTCACGTGTGGAGCAGGAGCACCAAAGTTAGCGCGATGCTACGACTTGTATTAATCGCCAGAGAGCATACATCTACACGCGGACATGAATGACATTTAACGTCACCGTTTAATGTCAGTATAATAACCAAAGTGGGTAGTTTAAAGTGGTACAAGTTGTGTCGTTACCGCCACCTTTTAAACTTAACGCTGGACTTCAGCGCGTGTGCAGCCATTTCATTGCATCGCCAAGCTCTGACGGGCCGTGAACAAAGCGGGAGTTTCCTCATTTATGGAGTATAAACAAGCTAACCGTTCATATTAATCCTTCTCCCGCCAACAGAAAGCAGCCAAACACAACACGGCGACGGAAAATCAACGGTGATGCCATCCCGTCGCGTGCGACGATGTCCGGGTGCGGGAGAAAAGCGAACTGAAGCACGAGCGCGAGGCATTTTTCCTGAGAAGGACGCAGCTGCTGCAGCTTCGTTATCAAACGAAACCAGCCAAAACCTCTCACTTTGACTTCCTTTAACTTATCTGTTTACTTCCCTGGTTTGAGAACGCACTTAATTTAAACATGATATTTTACCTTTCGGCAGTTGAAGCAGACGCTGTTTCCTCGGGCATCTTAATGCGTTAAATAAACTACGCCGCAATGTACTATTGGATGATGTATGTGAAGATGGCAGGTTTGTGAAGCTGCTCCTGAATTAGTCTTTGTTGGCGCCTTTAAATACGGATACAAGCTGTACTTCCGCTGAACTACGACCCTCCTGTCACAAAAACGCGGGAGAATAAATTTAAAGGGCAAGTAACCGTATTACGCTGCCGCTACAGCCACTGGACAAGATGAATGAAAAGTCTATTTTTATCCAGAATTTTTTTGTTATATTTCGCACTTAAGGTCAACTTGAAATTAAAATAGACTCTGTTCACTTTCTTAAAGCACGTTTCCTAGTGTTATTGTGAATGAAATATAAGTTATAGTATATTTTATTAGTATTATTATATTCCATTATTATATTAATATATTATATAGCAACTTTACTTCTCAGCTAACCTTACAAAGATACATTTTATCTCTTTACTTTTTACAATCTAATAAGATTTTTTTTTTTTTTTTTTTTGCATTATGTGCATTGGTTCTTCCATTGCATGGTTACACTTTCTTTACAAAGTCTTTTTATTGTAATGTGTCAGGGTGTCTAAATGTATTATTGTTATTATTTTAATTTCCATTTAATCTCAATAAAAGTATAAAATAAAGGTGGTTCATATAATACTACCATGATGTTTTTGCAATGATTTCACATAGCAGTAATGACAAATAGGTTTGTTTTTTTCATTGTGGGAATGAGAATGCTTAATTGTCATGCAAATAATGTCGAAATGAAATAACCTTAAATGACTATTTAACCTTAAAGGTGCATATATATGTGTGTGTGTGTGTGTGTGTGTGCGCGTGTGTGGCCAATTATTTTCATTATGCAAAATAGCAATTTGTTGTTTAAGTTTTTTAGGGGTAATAATCAAGACATATTCTTGACTGATTTCATAAAATTGACGTGAATACATCTAAAATAAGCCCTTGTTCATACATTTCCATTCCATGCTTGGCAAAAACAAACAAGCATATATTTCAATATGTAACAAAATTTTTTATTGTGTTTATATGTACACAGAGTAATGAATGGACATTGGTATCAAGGCACAGAATCTTGAAGAAGTGTGCATTAATAGGGGTCATTAAAAGGGTAGTGAGGATGTCCTGCGTCTCGGGGTACAGGCTTATCATCAACCTACAAAAAGTAAAAAGACACAACAACACTCAATGCAATTTAAAAACAGATGCATACATAGTATGTACGAACATACATAGTGTTGGAGTGCATTTGATTTGGCACAGTCTTAAATGCAGCAGATTCAGCATCAGATTTACTTTTGAAGTAACCTGTTTGTTACTGTAAAATGTAGTGCTATGTTGTGGCTTTATAGTAATATAACTTACAGTAATGGTTGGCACAATGTAACGCCAGCCTCTGTGCAATGCTGTCACTTGACTAATTTCCTCAGGTTCAAGAGTAAAATCAAAGACCTGTAAATTAGCAGAGCAGTGCATTGTTACAATACAAGGTCATAAACAAAGAGGTGGAAGAATCAAGAAAAACTTGCAGAAACCTGGATATTCTCTTTGATCCGAGACTGTGTAATGCTCTTTGGGATAGTCACAACTCCTCGTTGAGTTTGCCATCTGCCAAAATAACAATGAAGAAATACTATGCAATATTCGGTCAAGAAATATGAAATATGGCAACTAGTGCAAACACATTTTACCTGATGATAATTTGTGCAGGAGTCTTGTTGTATTTCTTGGTTAGCGCAGCAATGGCTGGTTCCTCCAACAGCACAGGTTCCTCTGGATGCTTCCAGGCTCGGTCAGGAGATCCTAGCGGACTGTAGGCAGTCATCACCAATCCCCGATCCCGACAGTGAGCCAACAGCTCAACCTGGGCAAGGTATGGATGGGACTCCACCTGCAAAACACTATTGTTACTCTACCAACTGATATAATAGACCAAATAAATTAGGACATCACATTTTCTTCTGACCTGTAAAACGGTGGGTTTGATGCTTGCAACTGCTAAGATGTCATCAATCTGCCTGCTGTTGAAGTTCGAGAGCCCAATGGCCCTGACAAGCCCCTTTCCCACAAGCTTTTCCATAGCAGCCCATGTAAGCTTGTAGTCTATATCATCATACAGCAAAGTTCCATCCTCCTTCCTAGGAAAAGAGGTATCACCTCGTCTGGACAAAAATAAGAGGAACACTACACTGGCATCTGAGAAAAGACATTAAAGGAATAGTCCACCCAAAAATTCAGATATTTTACACAAGAAGATATTTTGAAGAATGCTGGCATTCAAACAGTTTCAGTTCCCATTGACTTCCATTATATATTTTGACCATACATTACAATAGAAGTCAATAGGAACCGAAACTGATTTCTTCAAAATACCAGCATTCTTCAAAATATCTTCTTTTGTGTTACACAGAAGAAAGAAAGTCATACAGGTTTGCAACGACATGAGGGAGTGTAAATGATGACGGAATTTTCCCTATCCCTTTAAGAGCACTTTATAGTTCATGTATATATTGCCAATAAACAAGACACCCTAGATAAGACAACAGTAGATTTTCACAGAGTCTTGCACCCTTTCAATCTCTTTTAAGAATTCATTTGTAATAATTTTTTTTTATCATCTTTAATTTTTATTAAATTAACACACATCTTTAATGTGTGTTTATTATATATGTTTATTACATGGCTTGGTTGAATTCTAATGTAGAATGCGGTCTGTCTGTTATTTCTTGATAACAGACCGCTGCTAAGTATAACACACCATTGCCATGAAAAATTAGCGTTGCTATGGACGCAGGATTCTAACCGTAGAGACGGAACGGACTATTTTCTTTAGCGGAAGCAATACAATCGTTTATAAATCAATAAACTCCTTTTTAAATCAATATTGTGTGTCAAATTATTGATTTATTTGGTAGGTATCCATGTAATAAGCGGGATAATGTAGAGCGAGGCGGTTGTTGTTCTCGCTCTACATTATCCCTTACATATACACACCACAACCGAGGGCTTACTGGAAGGCATATGGCCAATGGATGAGGTAGAGGTCCAGGTACTCCAGCTTCAGGTCTTTCAAGGTCTTTAACAGAGATGGCTCCACATCATCTGGGTGGTGTTTGGTGTTCCACAGTTTGGAGGTCACAAATACATCCTCTCGCCTGATTCCCTTGAAAGAGGACAGAGGTTGTAAAGCACACATGATTCCTTTATATATATAGTAAGTGTGGGTATATTTCATACATGTTTTCAACTTAGTTGACCTACTTTTTCAGGCCCCATCATTTCCTGGAAA
This sequence comes from Abramis brama, assembly GCF_963993115.1. Taxonomy (NCBI): domain Eukaryota; kingdom Metazoa; phylum Chordata; class Actinopteri; order Cypriniformes; family Leuciscidae; genus Abramis; species Abramis brama. The sequence goes on along the minus strand of NC_139973.1, from coordinate 14,523,794 downwards.
GCGTCACCGATCTCTGGCTCATTCGCATAAATGGGAGCACAGTCAATGTGCCGATAGCCAGATTGCAAAGCCCAAATGACTGCCTGTTTTACCTGCAGATGACAACATATTTATACAAAATGCTTATTGAAGTTCTACATTCAAATCAAACACAATAATAAAAATATATATAAATAAATGATACATCAATGAACTGTATGCCCTGGTAAACTCGCCCTCGTCCTTAAAACATCATAAAGATTCCAATTCTGTCATGATTACAGTTGAGCTGATGTACTAAATACACTCACCTGTCCAGGTTCACTCTTCCATGTCCCAAGTCCCACAAGAGGCATCTTTCGCCCAGTGCTGAGGACAGCAAAGTCATTCATACTCATCCTGTGTGCCTTCAGAGAAAAGAAAACAAAGAACACAATATGAACAGTGTTCAAACAGAAGAAAGCATGGAATAGACTTTAGTATATTAACTTTTTTATTTAATGTACTAGTAATTCAATCCAAACCCTAAACACTCACAGAAAGGTAGCAGAAGGCGTAGGGTGAATGAATGCTAGCTATGCAGTGCTCAAAATTCAGGATCATAATGAAAGGAAGTGTATCCTGCTGACTTGTCAGCTGACTGCCACAGCAGCTCTAGCAGGATATTGTAAAACACCCTGAACTGCATTTTTGGGGAAAGCATATACTTTGGGTTTGCAAATTTTAGGCAATTAATAATAAGAATGTGTTTGAGTCTTTGCATTATATATAAAGGGAGTTTGATTCATGTCAATTTTAAATTACTGGCACGCCCCAGTCATTATTCTACAACAGTTTCCTCCAGATTTTCTAGTTAGTGTAGTAAATCATTAGACATTTGGTTAACGTACCATTCTTCGACAGTAAAACTTGTGAGAATGAATGACAAGACGAAGAGCGCGTTGAATATGCTGCATTCTCTCGGCAAAATCAGGTCAACCAGAGTCCCATGTGGCTTATCACAAGAAATGTCAGGGATAGTTTTTTAAATATTATTGGTTCAGATACTTACTGTGTATGAATAGGATGAGAAAATGTCTCCACTATAAAGCTATCCAGGTTGATCAAGTTTTTTTTAAATATTTTCTTGATGTATTTACTTCCTGTTCGCTGTCATCCAAAAACACCCGTCAAAATAAAAGTCTCCATAACAACAAACAGAAACAGTCTTTAAATTTGCATTTTGCCTTTCCTAGTTTAGGTGTCAATAATAAAAATTAATATGTACAGTACATGATAGAGAGAAAAAAATCCCATGTAATTTTAGTTATATAAAAATAAGATGATTAATCTAAAACTCATTCAAGTGTTTCCATGTGAAAGTGAATCTAAGTGAATATGTAGTCAACTACCCTTTGTACTCTTCTGCCTATCTTTTATTTAGCTGATTACCCAATTTTATATTTAAAAGAAAATACACATTTCATCTCCCCCAGAAATTAGGTGAAGTTTTGCCAATCCCAAAGCACTAAAATAGTATGAGTGGTTATGTCCAGGCTTGTCTTTGCTCTAAGTGTTCAATTCAGTAATATAATCAAATGTACCTGCAGACAATTCACCAAATTCAGAGACTGAAATTATATATGTTACCGGCAAAGTGTGAAATCCCTGTATTGTATAGAATGCCTAGGCAATGTATAGAATTCCTGATGTTTTTTGCAAAAAACACATTACCTATTTCTATACATTACCTAGGCATTCTATAGAATGCCGTATTATACACTTTGCCGGTAACATATACAAAACTAATAACAATGAAAACAAATTTTCTTGTACACAGTTTCAATCGTTGTCTTTATAACAGGAGAAACTGAAATTACAATACATCAAATGTTTATTTTACATGGTACAGTTAATTCAGAATGGAAAAAAAAAACATTCATGGTTGCCAATTTCAATTAAAAGTATAAAACAGCATAAAAACCACAGAAAACTAAATTGGCCTTGGGTGATTTACACAGAATAAGGTCAAGCTATTTACGGCAGAAATTGCTCTGTTTCTCCATATAATTCAAAGCACAAAAAATTCTATAAAAACAGAAAGAAAGAGAAAAACTGAAGAACACAGAAAACTGAGATCACTCTTTTTCTCTTCGACTTCTCTTGTGACTCTTCTTCGACCGACTAGAACACAAAGAGATAAATGCAGCATTAAAACAAGAAAAAACAAAAAAGTAACAATGAAGACAACCATTTAAATTGAGCATTACCTTTCTGGGGACTTGGAGTGACTACGATGCCGATGACTTCTGTGGTGACCTGAAAAAAATAGACCAAGATTTCCCTAATGATCAGTTTTGCTATTTACTATAATAATTTTTATAACATATTTTGGTGTCTTATTTTCTTTATATACTTCAAAACAGCTTGACTGTACCTGGAGATTTGGAGCGATGCCTTCTGTCCCTGGATCTGCTGCGGTGTCTACGGGGACTTTTGCTTTTGCTTTTGCGGTGGCGGTCCCGGTCTCGGTCGCGATCACGTCTGGGTGATGGGCTGAATAAATGATATATAAAGTAATCAGACAAATGTATTAAATTGTAATAATTACCTATAATAATGTGCCAAACCAATAATTCATCTAAAATACATTGCCAACATCTGAATTGTAATTCCATTACATACCTTCGTCTTTTAGGTGATCTGCTCCGTCTAGAAAAAGACAATCAGAACACAAATTATTCAATTGTTCAGTTATGAATATTGTCAACCTGAAATAATGACTGCATGTAGATGACAATTAACACCATCACTAACCTTCTGGGTGAGCGGCTGCGTCTGTAGCGTGGAGATGGAGACCTGCGTGGCCGGTCCATATCTCTGTAACTTCTTCTGTGTGGCTCTGGTGTCTGCACTCTCTCTGTCTGCAGGACACGAGAGGTTGTAGAACAATTATATTCACAAGATATAATCAGTTATTGTCAGACATTGTGAGTTCCCTTTTACCTTCTCTTCTTCATCATCCTCCTCTTCACTGGTCTCCACCTCATCCAGGTCTTCTTCCAGGGCACTAATACGAGTATCCAGTAGCTCAGCTTCCTCCAAAACCTGTCTCTTCTGTGAAGAAAAAACAACAACAAATGAACACGTGGATGCATTATTTTATGTCATATTTGTACACTTCCTCTTAAATTCACATTACTCCAAATAACAAAACAAATAAAATAGGGTGTACATGTGAAAAAGAAAGTACACCCTTTTGAATTCTATGGTTTTATGTATCTGGACATAATAAAAAAAAATATTCTGGTCTTTAACAGGTCTTAAAATTAGGGAAATACAACCGCCAATGAACAACAACACATGACATGTTACACCATTTCATTATTTAACAAAAATAAAGCCAAAATGAAGAAGCCATGTGTGACAAACTGAGTACACCCATGATTTTATAGCTTGTAGAGACACTTTTAGCAGCAATAACTTGAAGTTAACTTGAAGCCCGCCGGCCCAAAGTCGCAAGGGTGGTTTTTCCGCTCACAGGCGCTAAGGGGGGTGCGAGAAGACCACCATTCAACCCGAAAAAAGTCATATAACCATTCCAATGACTCCGAAGCTCTTCAGTTAAGGTAAATTAAGCTAAAAAAAACTGCATAGTTCCCCTTTAATCACGGAGATCACAGAAATGGCCGCTCAAAAGACAAACGAGGTGCAGTAGTTTTTTGAATAAGTAATAAAATGGAAAAGTTTTATGTAAGCTGTCTGACTCTGTGCCATGTAAAACTGGCATAATTCCACTAGAGTCACGTGTAACCATATTCAGAACATGCATGTAGGTGTGATAGCCGAAGCAAGCAAATGCCCATCGCGTATTCACTTAAACTCCGAAAAAATAGCTGAGCTTCAGAATCAGAATGAGCTTTATTCGCCAAGTGTGCGGCGTTTAGCGGCATTTATTATGGGATTTGACTGTTTAATTCATAGATTGTTTCAAATGGATCATATATACACACACAAGTCTTTAAAGGGTTTCTTACTTTTAGGCTAGTCGGTAACAAAACTTCAGTTTAAACCCTATTTTGAATGGGGTCCTTTTTATAAATTCAACTTGTGGACTATATGTAAACATATTTAATGTAAAATATATATTTATGTTAAAAATAACATGCAATTTGCATGATTCTATTTTGTTAAAATAATTAACATCTTGCAGATTCTGAAAGGTGAATGTAAACTTGTGACCACGACTGGCACTACATGTAACAAGTACAACCAACCTGAAGTCTTGGAAGGATGATGTCACACATCCGCTCTGCATGAAGAAGCTCATCTATGAACTCATCGACATGCATCAACTCAAACTCTATGTAAAGAAGAAACATTATTTGCATTTTTTTTCTGCAAGGAAGAAACTTTCAACGCATTTACCTAATAAATATTGAAATGTATCTATAAAGTAAATTGATCACCTCCATTTCTATTCTGGCTTTTGATTTTTCTGTAGTCATTGTATAATGGTTCTAAATACTTGTAGCAATCCACAGAAGTTCCAGTCAGGCGCATATACATCGCTCCAAGCAAACGGACATACCTGGAGTGGGGAAAAAAGCAGTACAGTAATGAAAAAAGTGTAAATGGCAATTAATACAGATAAGAGTAGTAAACTGCACACTAACTTGAAGTCCTCATTCTTGATGAATTCCACAATGATGTCCTTTTCAGGCTGGATCTGCAGCATCTTTAGTGTCAGACATAAGAATGGAGTAGGCTTGATGTTTCCTCCAAATACACCACCAACAAACTTTAGCTCCATTGCTTTGTCCACGACAAGCTCAGCTACATTTTACAGAGGGGCAATAACAGGGACAATTAAAAATGGTGCTTGGAACATTAATTCCATAAAACCATTCATATGGAAATATATCTGGTAAATGCTATATAACAGATCATAACCCAATACATGATACTTAATCATATTTAATACATGAACTTTTAAGGCCTCTAAATTTTCAGTATGATGATCAAAACTATGCTGTAAAAATTGCTGTACACAATCTTGTAATTGCCTTCTTCCCTCTAATTGACAGTTCATACTTTTTAATAAGTAAAATACCTTTTAATATAATTCTAAAAATGTACACGGTTTTTTTTGGTGTGAAATCTTTCATGATTTTATAAAGTAAACATAAGAATAACTTTTTAATATTGTTAGTAATATTTCAAGATGAACATTTACTGGACTGAAGTAACTTGGGTTCACTTGGGTTCATGAAAAATCATGTTAAAATGTAGGTATCAAATATGATACAACAGACTTTTGAGGAACATTTCTTGTACACAACCTTCTACAAACTACAGAGCTTTGATCATAAAACAAATTAATTATTATTAATCATCTTATTGAGACATATTATTGGGAGATATGGGTCCGGTTTCACAGACAAGGTTTAAACCAGGATTAGGCCTAAATTCAATTAGGACATTTAAGTAGCTTTTATAAATGTCCCGTAAAAAAAATGAAAAAATAAATAAAAAAAGCATTACTGGTGTGAATCTTGAGACAAAACAATGGCACTGACATATTTTAAGATATGTAGGAGCAAGTTTCTTTCAGCTAAAACAACTGAAACATGCATTTTAGTCTGGAACTAGGATTAAGCCGTGTCTGTGAAACCAGCCAATAGAGTGACAACTGATATTTGTATGCATTTCATGTAAGCAGTCAGCTATACTATTAAAATAAACATCAAATTGATAAACATTACAGTATTTCAGAATTTAATCTTACCTTTTTGGCCATATAAATAACACCATATGCACCAAATTGCATGTTTTTCCTCAGTTTGGCCCTCTCAATAAAATGTATGTTTAAATAAAGACATATGCAAACTTATTTTTAATGAACTGTTCAAACTCTGACTAGTAATTTGACTATAATTTATATGTCAGGCTTTATAGGGATAATCATACAATAAGATAAGTCAATCACTAACGTTACTACGGCTGTATGAATTCCCTATTCTCAAGTCACATTACTGTTGCTGCCAACAGTAAACACGTCAGCTTCAAAATATAATGAAATAGGAAGAGGAAGGAAGTAAGTAGGCTCACTTCGGGGTAATTTTGTAGTTAGGTACATAACTGCGTTACTGTTGTTTGCGAACAGTAACGCACATTAACAAATACAGTATGCAGTCCGGCACACTTGTCTCACCTGTAAGTCCAAAGCATTCCTCTTTCCAGTACTTAGACTCATATATACGTGTCCGTATAATCTTCTCGACAAGATACTGGGGATTTGTTCCATGTATACTATTGGCATCTTTTACCGTTCTATTTGCCATGGTGGCTTAAAATTTTTAACGAACAAACGAATCAACGATACGCTAATATGCCATGGAGAAACACTGACGAATGACTTCCGGGGGAAAGCGTGCGTCACATCCCTGAGGTCAAGCGGTATTTTACTGTCCAATCAAAAACTCTTCTACGTCATCTGCGCGCGAAAGAGTGGAGTTAGCTGTTTGATTGTGTTCTCTGTCCGCTGTGCTGTAAGATGCTTTTAACTTCATGCATATTTACATTTTAATTTCCGAGTTTCTAAGTGAGACGGAGACGCAGACGCAATAGTGTTTTTATTTATACGTTTCATAAGAACGTCTGATACTGTTGCAAACATCAGCTGGTGAGTAAGAGAGAGGCGCTGGGGATTTAAAGTTGTGTAAGTTACATACGGAACCATTTTGCTATTTGATACCTTAAAATAAAGATGTTTTTAACAGTTTGATATGTATTCTTAACTTTTCCATATTTAGCCTTTGAAAAAAAAAAAAACAATACTTAAAAGTTAGCTTAGTTTATGGTTACAGCTGGAAACTACAGTCAGTTATTTTTTATTTTTTATTTTCTCGATCTCAGGCATTCGTAGGAAAATATTTCACTTTAAATTATTATTTAAACAATCTTGATACATTAATAAAGACCCATTTTTTATGTATGTATGTATGTATGTATGTGTATGTGTATATACTGTATGTATATGTATGTATGTATGTTTGTATAATGGGTCTGGTTGCCATTGTTACTGTTTTGACAATAGAGTACATAATATAATAAGTAGATCATAAACTGATGCTGTGCTTTACAGACCTAGTATCAGATCTGCACCATGAGCCGCTACATCACAAGACTGAGAATGAGAAGAACATACAAATGGAATGGGAGACCAGTCGGTGAAGACAGGAAGCTAAGAAGACAATACTATGAGTATGTGCACTTATCACGTTTTCATCATCACCGAGACAGCCATGTGCATAGATTGAACTCTTGTATTTTTCTACTTTAAGGGAAAACTTGTAAAAAAAAATAGGGAATTTAAGATTGTTATTTGATTGTGGGGCCTTGAAAAGTAATGGAAATTGTATAGTGTATATGAAATTTATTGGTTAACGTTCAGTTCTAAAATGTCTAATTGGGTAGAAATTGGTCTTTCTGAGTGCAGTCTCTAAAATGTTTCCAGTAATCATAAGCAAAGTCATGGAAATTCATTAAAAGATGATATAACCCCGGATGTAACGGTAATAATGCTTGCTTTGATCCCCACGCAGATCTATGTCCATTTCTGTGGAGGGAAGGACTGAAGATTCAACAGTGTCTTTAGGCCAGTACATTTTGATTGAGGGTGATAATGATGACAATCCCTTTGTGGCGCAACTGCTCAAACTGTACACTGATGGTAGGAACATGTCATGTCTTTATCCAAAATATGTATATTTGCATGCTTTCTGAGTTTGACTATAATCTGTGTTGGTTGTTATATTTGTACCCAGATTCAGGAAAGAAGAAGACTGCTGTAGTGCAGTGGTTTGTGCGTATGTGTGAAGTACCTCAGAACAAACGCAAGCTCTTGGGCAGAGATCCCCATCCACAGGAGGTATTTTTCTACCAGGACCGCTCTTGTGAAAATGAGGTGGATGGAGAGACCATTCTTGCAGCAGTACAGGTACACATGGTATAGCTCATATTTTTATGACAGTGAATGTGCATCACATTAGTGCAATCAGTAAGATTGTATATGCTTGTATAGTTGTTTGATTTATTTTTAATATTTTTGTCCTCTAGAAAAGTATTTGAATTAGTGCTGTCAAATTGATTAATTGTGGTTTATTATTTAGTTTTTGTTATATAAATATAATATAATATATTTATATACAGTACAGGCCAAAAGTTTGGAAACATTAATATTTTTAATGTTTTTGAAAGAAGTTTCTTCTGCTCATCAAGCCTGCATTTATTTGATCAAAAATACAGAAAAAATGTAATATTGTGATATATTATTACAATTTAAAATAATTGGTTTTCAATTTATTATACTTTAAATTATCATTTATTTCTGTGATGCAAAGCTGAATTTTCAGGATCATTACTCCAGTCTATCACATGATCCTTTAGAAATCATTCTAATATTCTGATTTATTATGAGTGTTGGAAACAGTTCTGCTGATTAATATATTTGATGAATAAAAGGTTAAAAAGAACTGCATTTATTCAAAATTATTCAAAGTAATTAATATAAATCTTCTTTACTATCACTTTTTATCAATTTAACACATCCTTGCTGAATAAAAGTATTGATCTATTTCAAAAAAAAGAAAGAAAAAAAATTACTGACCCCAAATTACTGACCAGTAGTGTATATTGTTGTTACAAAAGATTTATATTTTTAAAACATTTGCTTCTTCTTTTTTTTTATTTTAATTTTTTTGTTTTTACTTTTTATTCATCAAAGTATCCTAAAAAAGTATCACAGGTTATGAAAAAATATTAAGCAGCAACTGTTTCCAACTTTGATAATGAATCATCATATTTGAATGATTTCTAAAGGATCATGTGATAGACTGGAGTAATGATCCTGAAAATTCAGCTTTGCATCACAGAAATAAATGATAATTTAAAGTATAATAAATTGAAAACCAATTATTTTAAATTGTAATAAAAAAAAAAAAAAAAAAAATAAAAAAAAAATATATATATATATATATATATATATATATATATATATATATATACACACACACACACATATATTATATAAACAAAAACGATTCATTGATTTTACAGCACTAATTTGAATTTATTTTATGATAACATTTCTATAGTATTTATATACACGGTCAGAAGTTTGGAATAATTACGAATAATAATAAAAAATTTGGAATAATAATAAAAAATTATTATTTTAAAAATGTTTTTGAAAGAAGTCTCTTAAGCTCACCAGGGCTGCATTTATTTTATGAAAAATCCAGTAAACCAGTTATTTTTTAAATTGTAATAATATTTCACAATTTTACTGTTTTCTATTTTAATATATTTAAAAATGCAATTTATTCCTGTGATGGCAAAGCTGAATTTTCAGCAGGTATTTCTCCAGTTTTCAGTGACGCGTTTCTTCAGAAATCATTCTGATATGCTGATTTGCTGCTCAAGAATCATTATTGTCATGTTGAAAACCGTTGTGGTGCTTAATATATTTGTGGAAACTGTGATACACTACATTTTAAAAGTTTGGGGTAAGATCTTTATAAAAAAAGAAATGAATACTTTCATGCATCAAATTGATTAAAGTGACAGTAAAGACATTTAGGTAACACTTTACAATGAGGTCTCATTTGTTAACATTAAATAACTACTTTAGTTATCATGAACTAACAATGAACAAAACAGCATTTATTAATACATTTTAAAAATAAAAAGTTGTATTTGTTAATGCACTGTGAACTAACAATGAACAACTGTATTCCTATTTTGTTGTTCATATTAGTTAATGCATTAATGTTAACAAATGAGACCTCATTGTAAAGTGTTGCTGACATTTATAATGTTACAAAAGACGTATATTTCAAATAAATGCTATTCTTTTGAACTTCTATTCATCAGAGAATCAGCAAAAGCAAAAACAACGTTTTTTTTCAACGTTGATAATAAAACCATTAATAGTTGAACACCAATAACAATTGATGATAATTGAGCACTTAATCAGCATATTAGAATGATTGTTGTGATATTTCACAATATTACTGTTTTTACTGTATTTTTTATCAAATAATTTCAGCCTTGGTGAGTAGAAGACTCTTTTCAAAAAACCTTAAATCTTCATTATTCCGAACTTTTGACTGTCAGTGACTGTCATTATACCTACATATTTAATAAAGAAAAATAATAATACAAATTTATATTCAATAACAATTCATGAAAACTTTGATTCTAGATTGAGTATGTCCCAGCTGAGGATCCTTTCCCAGAGGGCAAGAGCAAAGACACATTATTTGTCAAACTCTTGTGGGACACCAAGTCTTTCAGAGAATTGGATCCTGAACTAATGCAGCCCCATCAGAGCCCTAAATCTCCCCCACCATCTTCCCGGGGCTCTCAGGCTCGTGCTCTTCCAACCCCGGACCCATCAATAATCAAACGGGCCATGTCAGGCACCCTTACCCATGGTAGCATGAGCACCGGCAAAATGAGCACCAGTGAGGCGGAGTCTCTTCACTCTGCCTCCAAACTCTCTGCCGCTAAAGCTCTTAGTGCAAAGAGGAGAGGCAGAGCTTCCTCTGGTCCCCATGTTCGCAAGAAGCTGGACTTGTACAGTGAGTGCCATGCATCCACCTTCATTATGCTTTTAATTGTTTTAATAGAGCTAAAATGAATAAGTTTTTCTTTATATTATGGTAGGTCCTAATAAAAACATGTCCCGAGATGATGTTCTGGGGGAGATTCTTGATGAACGCACACCTACGGAGAAAATACTGACGTCTAAGTTGAACACGTCTCCAACTGGCCGCATCTCCATTTCTATTAGATTGACTCCACTTAATCAGAATGAGGAGGAGCATGTCTCTCCTCTGTCATCACAGAGCCCTGATAAACCCAAATTGACTGCATATGACAAAGACAATGCAACTAGGTACATCTATTTATATTTGAAATTATGTCTTGGTTCTCTTTTGTTCTGTATGCTTAGTACTTCATGTCTGTGATTATCAATTTAATTAGAAATAAGCAAACTAGTTTTCTTCTTTGTATGTTGAAGATGGTTTTAATTGTCTATATAACTGAAAAAGTAAAGTATTTATAAAAGTCCTGCTTCCCTCCTAGTGCCTTTCTTGGTGTGCAGCCACTTGAGGGTGATGATCCAGAGTCACTAATAAGCACAGGCAGAACTCCCCGGAAGAGAGAGGCAACCCCCAGGAGAGCAAGTCTAAGGGCCCTGAAGTGAGTCATGTTCCTCTATCCCTGCACAGAGGGGTACAGACTCATTTTTTATGGGGTTTGGCTGTCTTTATTAAACACTAAGGCATTATGTGGCTATTTTCATGCTTAATGTACTGATTAAGCACATATGCTTAATGAACTGTTCATCCAGATCACTGGTGGCCCCTGCTTCACTTTCTTCATGTTTTGATATGTTTGATGTGAGTTTAAAATGATCCATAGTGTAACCGTTATGTGTTTGTCTCTGTTCAAACCAGGGCAAGAACTCCATCCAGCAGGAAAGATTCAACTGCTCTCAGAGAACCAGCACTGGCTGCTTTGTAAGTGTTGGAATTGTCTGTCATCATATTGAATTCAAAAACTATTGAATTCACTACATTGTAAAATTAATTTCAGCTTATTTTAATTTCAGCTGTTACGTTTGTGTACAGATGTTTTTACAGGTCAAAGAAAAAAAAGAAGAAAAAAAAACGTTTTAACCCTTAAATGCATGAATGTGTCGGCTCTTTAGCGACCCGGATCAATATCTAACACGGACGGATGAATTTCGACCTGTCGCGATTAATATAAAACTCTCCTTATATTAGAGTAACAATTACAGAAAAATAAAATAAAGCATATTTTGTTACCTTTTGGAGCTTGGAAGGGTTCAGTTTGAGCAGATGTGTTAAACCATCATCATTGTCCTCGTCAGAGCTCATTTCCCAAAACATTCAGCATCTGCCTCATATTCGCGATCTCAGACATATTCTCAAAACTATCTTTTTTTTTTTTTTTACATCTTTTAACAGCATCTTCACCAGATCCACCATCAATTGACAGTGACACTATTTGATTGCGTTCAGTACTTGCTCTGCAGTAAATCGTTGAGCCATTCCAAGTTTTGCTGATGACACTTCCTATTCTTTTGTTTTCCGCCTGCTGTAACTATGAGTGAAATGTCACTTCATCATTGTGTATCAAACATTGCCAGCTTGTGGAATAAAGGTGAACTGCACTTATTCAGTCATCAAAAGTTACGCCTACATTAATCCGGGTACATTTGAAAATGGCATTTTCTTTTAAAAACGCACCCCATCCACACTAGCATTTTCAGGCGTTTCCGACGTTTCAGTGTGAATGAGAAACTTTTGAAAAACGCCTGAAAATGCTAAATTCACCTTACTGCGCATGCGTAAAAGCTCACTGAGATGATACAGACGGAAAGATAAATAAAGTTATCGCGCAATTCTTCTTACAGGATCATTTTATTTAGTAAAATATCTCACCATTCACTGATGCATCCAGGTCGCACTCAGTCACCATATGTTTGGTCTAAAACCCAGCTGCTCGTGTATTGCCGCAGAACAGCAAATGTGAGTAAATGTTCTGTCATCTTTGCAGGACTGTGATGTGAAGAGTGTGCAAAGTAACATATTTTAGCAACAGTGTGAAAATGAATAGCACAAAACAGGCACAATGCCGGTATAAACATGAATATTTATTTTGGTACAATATGCGTCACATGAATAAACTTGCGTCGTCGTTTTAAAATACCTCCGTTTTGACAGTCCACACTACAACTCGAAAACGGTGTTTTCAAATGTATCCACTTTGGAGAGTAAAAATGCTGTCTCAGTGTGGACGGAAGGCCAAAACGGAGAGAAAAAGATACGTTTTCAAATTAGTGTGGACATGGCCAAAGATTCAGTTATTGTTGTGCAGAAAAAAATTATACTTATGCTTTTACACACCTGGGGTCGTTAGCAACCCTATACAATTTTTACAAAAAATGAATGGGAAAACAGGCATTTTTTTATACTTTTTTGTTTGTTTGTTTTTTTGTTATATTGTTTATAATAAATTGATTGAGGAATACTATGAAGGTTAATAAATTAGGAGGAGGGTAGTGAATGACGTCCCAGGTCACTAAAGACCCGAGGTATGCATTTTTGGGGTTAAACAGTATACATATTTAAGTCAAGTCACCTTTATTTGTATACACTACAAATTGTTTCAAAGCAGCTTTACAGCGATAAACAGGAACAATGATTCAATGGTGCAAATGATTAAATTCTGCTTTTAAGCAGCTCTAAAAAGACAATAGAAAATATTATTCAGTTGAAATCAATTCAGTCAGTCATGAAATCAGTTGAAATATTTTGTTTTAACTTTATGTACTGTTATTTTCATCTAAAGAAAAAAAGTTTTTTTCTGTCTTTATTGTTGATTACTTTTAAATTTGCCTTTGAATTACATTTTCAACCAGCAGGGAGCAGAATATAACAGATTGTTATCATACAGTAAATCAATGGTGCTTAACCATGAACAGTTCAGGAGGCAAGCAGACAAATTTCCTCAAGAGCCAAATTTAAAAATACTCTGAATGCACACTGAATAATTTTCTGCTTGATTGCAAAACCTGTAAAGTGTTCATGTAGGTGTCAGGCATGATGCACACCTTTTAGATAGTTGATATTTAATAAAATAAACTGTCAAATCATGTGTAAATATTGTTTTGAATTGAAATATATTGAATTTTAGGCCATAAAAATGCAAGCCCTAAAAATACAATGCATTAAAATGCAAGCACTGTTAATGCAATGCATATTTTTTTCAAGTCGTGCAATTCAACAAGCTTTTTTGTCTCAAAAACATTTGGCCTTATTTTACTTCCATACTGTTGGTCTGCTAAAGGCAGTCCTGGGTTCCAGCATGTCATAAGAAGTGAATAAATAATGTAATAACCTTAATTGATGGCAAGAATAAAATGAAAAAACTATTTAATTAATTTAATTCATGCACATGAATCTGTTTTGCCTTGTGACCTGTATTGAATCAGAGGCATGTTCTGTGCAGTGTGTTACAGGGTTCCCACGGGTCCTTGAAATCCTTGAAAGTTTGTGAATCTGAAAAAATGTTTTCAAGGCCCTGGAAAGTTTTTGAAAATAAGAGACAGGTGCTTGAAAGTGCTTGAATTTATTTTGTGCAAGAAGTTTTCTGGAAATAATTCCATATTCACTCCAGTCCCCTAATGTGTTATTTCGCCAACACTTCATGGCCTTTGCATACTAGCTTGCTTGATTTGCACTAGTTAAGCGCATTTACGCGTTACGTTACCAGGGTTTTTCCTGCATAGAGAATTATGAGGCGGCCGCCTCCGTCTCTCGACAATAAAAAATAACTAGGGAATCACCGAAAACGTGAGGATGATTCTGTTTTATTTCATTTAAAGTAAGTGGTGATTGATAGCCTATGGTTGATAATAATATAGTCCTCCCTAATGTACTGACGGTAACAATGTAGAAAATAGTTCCAAACAAAGATCACCGCAGAACCATCGCGCATGGCATGCAACAGTTGTTGCATTACTGAATGATTCAGCGTTTTGAAAGAATCGGTTGAGTCAAAGATTCAATTACCCATTCATAAACTGCCTCATTCTGAATAAATCAGCCTTTTGAACGAATCGTTTGAATGAATAACTCAATGACTCGCTCATTAAGACGGTCGCCTGCCGCCTCCTACTGGCGGTTTAGTTTCATAAAGTATCATTCTTTTCAACATTCCTTATTTGTATATTCAAAAATATTTAAAAGAATCTAATTTAATACAGTTATTATTTTTCAATGTAAATTATTTAATTGAATTGGTAACAGCCTAGTGTCTTATTATTTTAATTTAATATATTGATCAAATTTAAGAATTTGAAATGAAAGATGGAGCATACATTTAATAAAATTAGGGGAAAAATGCCCTTTATAAAAGGTACAAAAAAGTAGTGTATTCAAACAGTAATGTAATGAAAGATTGAAACAACAATGAAATTAAACAATTTAAGTTTGAAGGGAGTAAAGCCTCTGTTTAGGCTATTAAGGAATTATGTAATTTTGCCAAAAGAAGAACTTTTATTTTAAATAAATGTTCATTTTAAATCAGCCTACTTCAGTGTGATATGTTACCGTACTATCATGCTTAACAGTGAGAATCTGAATAATTGTAATGTGATGATCAGATGCAGATATCTAAATCAGAGAATATAGGCGGTTTGCGGGTGGATTATCTATTTTTAACAGTGGATTTGGGTGACTCAAAGTGCACCAGATTAATGAATTTATCTTTAAAATGTACAAATTTTTCTTACGGGGGGGCATGCCCCCGTACCCCCCTAGAGGTACCAAGCTCTACCCACAAAAACAATGTGGGAAACACAATAGGCTATGTGATGATCTACAAAAAATACAATTTTTATTATCTTATTATTAAAATACATTAATAGGATTTTACCACCTCCGCCTCATTTTGAGCCAGGAAAAACCCTGAGTTATGTTAAGTGTTTCCCGCATGAGGTACTTGCCATGAAGTTCACGTGCGCATGAAACTACGATGGTACCTCATCGTTTGTTGTTGGACACAACAAATGTGTCCCCGCATTAAGTCCTTGAATTTGAGGGTATTGGACCTGGAAAGTCCTTGAAAGGTCCTTGAATTTGAAGTCAACCAAGGTGTGGGAACCCTGTGTGTAAAACTGTGAACTGCTTTGGCTTTTAAGTTGCCTTTAGTGCCATTTGAACCCTTTGACTTTTCTATTTCAGAAGATTTTCTAATCAATAAATTCAATTATCCAGACCAAGCTCTTATATGATCTTACACTAGTGAGCGAGTGAGAGATTGTGGTTAAACATGATACATGTGCATACACACTACTTGTCATGCTGTTGTTGTTTTTTTAATCTTACTCCATTTTCTTTATATTTCTGTGAACAAACTGATAGAGCTGAAGAGGAACATGAAGATTCACCCATCCAGACTGCTGCCACTCCTCGCTCTAAGAGGAAGTCTGCCCAGCTTGTGTCCTCACGCATCAGAAAGCAGCTGTAGGTATTTTACTTGATTGACTTAGGCTGTCAGTCAATTAAAATAAAATAATTTAAATAATGCTGATTAATCAAATTAATATAAATATTTAATGATCATACATTTTCTTGCTGAGAAAAGCTGCCAAATGAAGATAATTTACAAGTTTACAGTTCACCGCAATCAATTTTGCAATCAAGTTTCTCAATCAGACAGGATGCCTACTTGCATTGTGGCTGAACGTATTTTAATTGCGTAATCTGGATATTGTTTTGCAATTAATCTATTGAAATAATATACATTTCAATGAAACATATTTAGGTGCTTTTTGAAGTGATTATTTTAAAGGGATATGTGATTGTCTGTTTTTAAAGAAATTTGCTAGAAAACAAGGTTGACCTGCAGTCTGATGGTGAGGATGGCAGTGATGACGACTGCTTCGTGCCTACTAAGATTGACCTGCAGAGTAGCAGCGATGAGGAAGAGGAGGCTAAGATCGACAGTGAGGATGAGCTTGTAGTGAAGAAGCGAAGAGGCTCTCGAACACCCCGGCCTTCAGAGAAAACCCGTGTCTCTGCTAGGACCCCACGTAAAACACCCAGCAAGAAGGTAAAAAGTTGTTTTTGCTATGCTTAGTCTTCCTGCTAGCAGATAATGTTCCTTCACAGAACCCAAGCTGCATTTCGCATGAAGATAACATTGCATGGCAAATAATTTATCTTTTATTTAACTTTTTTATCAGACTGCTCCAGCCACCCCACGTACACCACGTCACGCCACTCCCAGCATACCTAGCAGGAGCGCTCCAGCCAGGAAGCCAGGGAATGTTCTGGAAGAAGCACGGGCACGGTAGGCAACAGCACAGACAAAAGTACCACAAGGCCTATCAGAGAGAGAGAGAGAGAAGTCACTGCATGTTTCAAATCAGCATATTAGAATGATTTCTGAAAGATCATGTGACTTGGAGTAATGGCTGATAAAACACAGGAATATTACATTTTAAAATAGAACAGTTATTTTTATATGTGTAATATTTCACACTATATAACTGTTTTTCACTGTGTTTTGATCAAATAAATGCAGCCTTTTTTTTTCTTTTTTTTTTTGCAATAGGTTGCATGTTTCTTCTGTCCCTGAGTCTTTGCCATGTCGAGAACAGGAGTTCCAGGACATCTACAACTTTGTGGAGAGTAAAGTCATTGATGGCACTGGAGGGTAAGATTCTGTCATTAAGGTTTAACTTACTCATATCTGTAAATAAAAATAAAAAAAGGGTAATACAATTAATTTTGCTTTTGCAGGTGTATGTATATCTCAGGTGTTCCTGGTACTGGTAAAACTGCCACAGTACATGAGGTGATCCGGTCCCTTCAGCAGTCCACTGAACAAGACGAGATCCCTCACTTCCACTTCATTGAAATCAATGGCATGAAAATGACAGACCCGCACCAGGCTTATGTACAAATACTGCAGGTCTGTATGCCTGCCTCCCCTTCCTATCATTTTAAAATTCTTTCTCATTATTGTTATATAGTATTTTCTGTCAATTTGTGTTGTAGAAACTGACTGATCAAAAAGCAACACCTGATCATGCAGCCGCCCTACTAGAGAAACGCTTCAGTGCTCCTGCACCAAAAAAAGAGACAACTGTGCTTCTAGTAGATGAGGTAAGAGTTTTGCATTATGTTTTGCCGATTAGCTGGTCTTACCTGGTCTAGATCAGTGGCTCTCAACCTTTTTGACTCGAAAAGCCCTCTGTTTTCCAATATTATATTTAAATAATAAATATATTTGTTATAAATAATAATAATTTTATTATCCCCCATATATAGGCTATGATATTATCCCCCATATAGGCTATGATATTTTCAGTATTTCTTCTGTAATTATGACAGCTTCTTGTTTTCAATTTTTTTTCAAACAGATTAAATTGACCACAATTCATTCTGTGATTTCAGAGTTTCAAGTAGTTATTGGGGAGGGGGGCTTTTATGCTTTTTAGAATTTTATTTAGTTTAGAGTTTGACAATAATTTATTAATTTTAAATATTTTTTTAATCGTCCTGCAGGGTCCCAAAAAACAGCTTTACTGCCTTAAAGGGGCTATATGCAAGTTTTTCCCCAAAATAAACGTAACAATAGCCTTTTTATTTTACCATTTATGACTCAAACATCTCCTGATGAGCATACTGACACCTTGTCTGCTCACAGTGGGTGCACCTATAAGCCTGTATCCTATTTTTTCCTATTTTCTGTCGGGTCGGATTTTTCCCGCGCTGTCTGCGGATGTGACGTCAAGCGCGTTCATGTTAAACGTTTCAGATCACTCTGCCACCACCGCTAGTCAGCAAGTAGCCTACACTCGCAAGCAGTGCAATGGATGATAAGAGAACACTTATCTCAAACAATATATGTATTTGACTGTTCTTACCTCAGTAAACATAATGTTGACCTCCTTGCAGCAGATGACTTGTGAAGTGTGCACATACGAGCGCGCGCTGCGAGAGCGAGCAGAAAGGAAGAGCAGTTCTGTTTTTTGGCCACAGGTGTCAGTCGCGAGTTTAAATTTCAGAAAAACGCATATAGCCCCTTTAAGCTTGAATGAACTGTTTTTCAGAGTAGTGCTGGAAAATCTTTTTGTCAATCAGACGTTGATCTTTACCATGACATATTTATTTTCTTGGTCTTTATTTCCACATGTTTCCTGTCAATAATTTTGTACTTTGAGGAACAATATATTGCCAATCGTCTATCTGAAAGAATATCTGTTTTTATCTCTCTTATATATTTCTTTTTTCCAGCTTGACCTCTTGTGGACCCGTAAACAGAATGTGATGTATAACTTGTTTGATTGGCCAACAAGGCGCAATGCTCGTCTGGTGGTTCTTACCATCGCAAACACTATGGACTTGCCTGAAAGAATCATGATTAATCGGGTTGCCAGTCGACTGGTAAGAGACCATTTCACAACATTAAGATGCCATTCAATTATGATTGAAATTATGTGAAACCAATGCAAATAATGGAAATGAAACATGAATGTTGTTTATTCACTTTCAGGGACTGACAAGAATGTCCTTCCAGCCATATACGTTTAAACAGCTACAACAGATCATCACGTCAAGGCTAAACAGAGTAAAGGCTTTTGAAGAAGATGCTCTCCAGCTAGTCTCAAGAAAGGTAGGAGCACTTTCTTGTGAAGCCATGTTATCATTGTGGGTTTAAACACTCTAGTAGTTTCTAGGGGTGGGACAAAATATCGATAGGGCAACATATAGTTGTCCTTCTCCATGTGATACGAGAATCGATACGCTGGCGCCAAATATTTATATTTTAATGAATAAAATAAGATGCTCTAAATAGATATCCCTGCTCCCAGTGTCGCTACTTCATGGCTCCTCGAGGTTGCGCTTAACACATGAATGAGGGAAACGTGAACATAAGTTAACTAGCCTAAGAAAAATATGTTTTTAACGGGATAGCGGACAGCAGTGTGAGTAAATAATGGATGAGAAAATAATAGATGCCAAAGTCAACCAGAAGCCGTGAATGCAATGTTTAAAGCAAAACTTCCTTTCTCATCCCTGAGAGCTGTCAGTTTTACGAAGTCAGTTGCTGTATTTATTTGCAAGGACCGGTATCGTGAGCCATGTATCGTATTGTATCGTATCTTGAGGTACCCTGTGATTCCCACCCCTTAGTAGTTTCTGTGCTGTTCTTTGGCTACCAGGTTTCCACATATCATTATGAATCAATGAGAGATTATTTGTGGTCTTCTAGGTGGCAGCGCTTTCAGGTGATGCGCGACGTTGCCTTGATATCTGCCGACGGGCCACAGAGATTTGTGAGCACTCTGGAAGTAGCAGTGGATTGGTTGGAATGAGTCATGTGATGGAGGCTTTGGATGAGATGTTCTCCTCTTCCTACATCGCAGCCATCAGGTAAAAATAAAAGTGAAAGAAAATGAACTTTCCACAGCCCGTTGTTCCTTAATCTTAATGTTAAAATAAGTTACAGAAATGCATTCATGTTGCTCCAGTTGCTTGGCGATGAGTAAAAGAGACTGATTTTTATTCTGCTTTTTTCAATGTTGTTGTTGTAGGTGTGCATCTGTTCAGGAGCAGCTTTTCCTGAGGGCTGTTATTGCAGAGTTCCGTCGACTTGGTCTGGAAGAGGCCACTTTCCAACAGGTACTCATTTATAACCGCCCTTATTCTAATCATGAACCTTATATGCTAAATGCAGATTCATTCTTCAAGATAATGTTTTAATTCCTGAATTTAACTTATTTTTTTCGCAACAGGTGTTTGTTCAGCACCAGGCACTGTGTCGGGTTGAGGGTTTGCAGCCGGTGAGTGTGTCTGAAGGGCTGGCGGTCTGTCAGAGGCTGGGTTCCTGTCGGCTGCTTCTCCTGGAGGGAAGCCGCCTGGACCTGCTGCTCCGTATCAGACTCAATGTTAGTCAGGATGATGTGCTTTATGCCTTGAAGGCTGACTAAAACTCGGCCCTACTGTGTCACACGCTCCACCTGGCGACCTGTGTGGATCCCCCTCAATGTCTGACCACTTTTTTTGGACATTCAGTGAGCAGATTTTGAATGAGATCTTGCCTGGCGCGTTACATCTGAATTCTTATGAACTGAATGTGAGATATTGTATTAAAGGTTTTGATTAAATTATCAATTTTAATGCTTAAAATTATACATGTGTAGTAAGTAAGTTTTAAATGTGCCATTTTGTGTGTATTGTAATTGTACCCTTTTGCTTCAAATCATGTCTTTCAGTTCGCTCTTTAATGTCTTTAGAGCATTTGCACAAATGCTTTATTCTAAAGCAATTTTAATGCATTTTAGTGTGGGAGAGTAAGACTCACACATTTATTGTTTAGCATTTAATGACTCTGTCATGTTAAAATGTACAATTTTCATTCGAAGCACCAAAATGTTGGATATTTGTCCGATTTTACTTGTTTGATGTCTTGATACAATAAAGCTGTTGACTGATCAGACCAGATAATAAGACAATCATTGCTTCTTCTGTTGTAATCAGTACAATATTACAATTACAAATATAGCAAGCATAACTGCTAAGGAATGTTTATAACAAATATAGCCTAAATGTACAACACAGTTCCATTTAAAGAATATTCATGGTTAAATGGTGCTTAAGCTCTATATAAAATATCGGTCACATCCTAAATTACCAACAGAAAAAAAAATAATATCAGTTTTTCTAAAGCCATAATACTTATACATCACATTAGCATGAGACTGGTGTGATAGATATGCTAACCAACTTTGTGTGTTCAAAGTGCAACTTTGACTTTATGGCAACTTTTGCCATATAAACCTGGTAAAGTTTGTATGGTGTCCATTTAAAGACTCCAAGAAAAATATTATATATGTAACAAACTCCACCCACAGGAATAATGATGACTAGACAAAGTTAAAACTTAAATATCAAATATTTTACTGAAGAATCAAATGGCATGTCTAGTTTTTGTTCCTGAATTTTGTGGTATGATGAAATTTCCATCTTAATGATGGTTAAGGTTTATGCATTAAGCAATCTCCACTTCAGACCTACAGTACAATCAACAAGTGCTCTGTATAGTGAACCTTGTCTGTTTCTGAAAGTCTCACAGGCCGCTTCTCTCATCCCACAGAAGCTGAGGTGCTTTTCAATTTGTGAGTAAAGCTTCATCCAAATACATTTTCGTGAGTTTAATTTATCAAAGATTAAACCTCACTCTACACTTGCAACACATGGTATTGCCGTGATCTCCACATTGGTGTACTGGCGACTGGCTGAGTGATACTCTTCAAGCTTAGACTGTTCTGCCAGAAGGAGATAGGAATGGTTAAGGATATATGTGGAGCATTCTGGGAAGGTGGTAGAACAGCTACTGGGGCAGGTGTGTAGTTTTTCATTAGTGACATGAGATAAAGCAACATCCCTGTACACATAGTCATTCCCTGTAAAGCATGGGATTTTATCATTGTTCAAAATCACATAATCTTGAGCCATCTCCAATTCCTCTCTGAAATTCTCCCCATTTTTTTCACCAGATAGGAGGCCACGCTCAGATGGTGAAAGACAGGTAGACTTCCTATGGGGTTTTACTGTAGCTTCCCACTCGGGCAGAATCTCCACCACTGATGTAGCAGTGTCATCATCACATTGCTTAATGTTGAAGGTTGGCTCCTGAATTGAAGACAAGGTGACAATAATATGAGAAAATCTATTTATTTAAAATCTGTAATCTGCAATTCTTCAAATAGCCACAGAATATATAATATATAAAAAAACTGATGATAAATAATGATACATTTAAAAAGTAGTCAATTAAAAATGTTCTCAAAGAAAAAATTATTATCAAAGCTGAAAATAATTACCCAATGTGATCCACTGATATCAGCCAGGAAGCTTTCCAGCACCTTGTTAAGGTTTGGGACTGATGGCCACAAGGACTTCTTGACCTTCCTAAAGCGGAGAATTAACCATATATTTTATATTTTTTTATGTTTGCATTCTTTAGATATATTTTTTTGTAATAGCTTATAAGTTGCATAAAAGTAGTGTTCTAAAATAATCAACCAAAAATTAGATTACCGGAAGTATCTGGAGAAGAAATAGATCATTGCAAAAGCAATGATGAGCAGAATCACTGCTATCCAAACAATAAAGATCCACTCTGTGATAATAAAAGAAACGGTTTAATGAGTTTTAGAGTTGTAATGCATTTTGTTCATGACTGAGTCAGATATTTCTACCTTTGTCTGAAGGTAAGAGGACAGTGAGAGGTTTTGACCAGTCACTCCAGTGTCCGCTGTACACAGATCCATTGGGTTGGGCTCGGACCTGGATGGTGTATTGGCTCCCTCGGTGCACATCCAGACAAGTGCTGGTCTTTGAACTGAGTGCTGTAAAATCCTACCACAGAATTTAGTTTCAACATGTGTTATGCAGCCATTTAACACACCTAATTCAAAGCAGAAAGAAGACATTGAATAATTGCCATATATGTGTTCTATCCCCTTTAAATATATGAAATTCACATGATTTAAACTCACCTTCCACTCACTGTCTCCTTTACGTTGATAACGGATCTGGTACTTAAGATACTGGGAGATCTTCAAAAAGGGTGGATCCCATGTCAAACAAAGCCTTCCTTCCTCAGGCTTTGCTTTCAGACCACCTGGAGGCCTTGTCTTGACTGTCAAAAACAGCAAAGAAACCGACCAATGGGCCTTTGACTGCTATTGGCATTATGATATAATCATGTTCAAGAAGAATTAGTAACTAAAATTAGCATTTTGAGTGCATTTTTGTAATATTACCCATACAAAGAGAAGTGTGGTACAATGCTGTTCTTGTAGATGCCAAGTAACTCTGATCAAGAGATGATTGCAACACTTTTTGTTTAAAAAAAACACCAGGGTTTGCGGTGATCGCGAACGGACAGATCGAGGGGGGGAGGGGGAGCGGGGAGCGGGAGGGGGGAGTATGACCTGCTTCCTCAAACTCGCACTGGGCCCTGCCCCATTCATGAAAGTACATGAAAACATGAACATCAGTTTAAATTGTGTACATGTATGGTTCTTTTTTTAAAATCAGTCACTATCCCCATTTAATTTTAAGCATTTCATCAAAAATAAACAAATAGGAAACAAATTTTAAAACAGCAATCAAGATGAAAAATTAGGGAACAAATACATAAAGGTCTCCCCTATCAGCATGTATTCACATGGTAACGAATGGTTAACATATTCAATACTTCACTTTTTTGGATTTTGGATTTTGGAGATCGAGAGTATTTGGACAACATATGGTGGCTTACATGACTTTCAGCCATTTCTTTCACACTTACTGCTGCTGTTCATTCTGAAAGTCTCTTCATAAAAAGTTCGACCATATGGTTGCAATCCAGCACTGAGGTAAAACTGATAGACACTGGATTCCTGGCCATTTAGGACACACTGGTAGACAGTGTTGTCGTCTTTGGAACACAACTTCCAAATGTCCCATGAACTTCTGAAACACAAGACAAGGACTACAGTTAATGAATCAAACTAAGCTTTCCTTTGATTTCTGTAAGAGAGGACATTAAAAAACATAACACCTGTTCATTTGCCTGTAGTGGAAGCTGTATCTGCCGTCATCATATAATTCTCCTCTCCATTTGCAAAATGCTTGACTCAGATCAGGAGTGTGGCACCTCAATTCTACGTCACCTGAAAATTAGCCAGATACTGAAAGGTGATTGGACATTTACTGTTATTTTACCTGTACCTTTTTGTGTTTGTAATTGTTAAAGGGATAGTTCACCCAAAAATTAACTTTCTGTCATAATTTACTTGCTCTCATGTTCCAAACCTGTATGACCTTCTTTCTTCAGTGGAACAGAAACAGAGCTATTAAACAGAATGACAGCCTCAGTCACCATTCACTTTTCTTACATTGGAAAAAAAATGCAATGAAAGTGACTGAATCCCAATCATTCTGGCTGTCTTCCTTCAAAGAAACAAAGTCATACAGGTTTTTAAAAGATGCGAGTGTGTAAATGACGAAATAATGTTCATTTTGTTGTGAGCTATACCTTTAAGATTTGAATTAAGGAAAGGAATTAATGCTTGTTTAAAGCTGAAGAGAATCTTTATTATTACAATGATTGAATTGCTGACAGTGTCAACAAAAAGTATGGATACTTAAGTCATGCTTAAAAATGTAATGTCATTGCATTATAAAACATATCAAAACATTAATTTTCAGGTAAAACCAAAGTGGTTCTCGTGGACCTAGTGACTTTTAATGTTGGTAATTTTGACCTTGTTTTATTAATCCCATATTATGTAGCCCAATATGAAAAGCTCTGATTAATATTCATTTATTTTTGTCTTTTAACGTTCTGATTTTGTGTAGCCGCTACAGCACTTTGGCCAATCAGGGTTGTTTTAAATGTGCTTATTTACGACAGTGCAAGTATTCCACAGCGACTCTAGGGGTCGCTGTTTGACAAAAACACAATTTCTCCACAGTGTGCCTTTAAGACGTCCAGTAGCGTTGTGGAGCGCAAAAGCGTTGGTTCTGTGTGAACCGGAAGATACCAGACTGATACTGGGAACTCATGAAAGGTTAGTCGCATTTTATTTGTCACGCAGTTGCAATTAAAGATAACCCAGATTTCCGATCTGGGTCCGCGTTCCCAACCATTTTTAATTCACAGTTTTGGTTCCCAGAATGTTGTTCTTTTTAAGGTTTGTTTTTGGTTAGCCAGCAACGTTTTCTTAATAGAAATAGAACGTTAGTTTTTGGTTTGCAGAACGATGTTCTTTTTTAAGGTTTGGTTTTGGTTAGCCAGGAAAGTTTTTTTTTTAACGAAAATAGAAAGTATTAGTTTCTGTATTAGTTATTTTTAGGTTATTTAAAAACCTGCAAAAAATTTAAAAAATAAAAATAAATAAAACCTAAAAATTAACCTTAGAACGTTCTCAAAAAAAAAAAAAAAACGGGAACCAAACTAACGTTAGGGGAACGTTCTGTGTTTACTGGTGTGTGTGGAGTAAAAGCAAAGGTTTCTATTTTTTTTTATTTTATTTTTTTATAATAACACAATGGCAGATGCATCATCACCCTGCATGCTAAACTCTAAATGTTACAATTTAATAGTAAAATGCACATTGTTCTTAAGAAGGGCACCTTCCCCCATGTAACTCTATAATATGATTTTTCATCATCGGTGGACTTTGTTATTGTGATATATATTTACATAACCCCGCCCCTAAATGTCATGTCATCAAAAAAAAAAATACAGGGAGCATGCGATTATACTGCTGCAATACATCAATTCAACGATCTAATCAATTCCCGAATAAAATAATTAAGTCCCAGCTGTCCCACCCTACATTTTTTCTTGTTCGAGAAACCTTTTCACTTGGATATTTGTCACAATAGGGAAGAAAAGGCAATCTCAACTTCCGTTTCATCCCGACTGTTTTTTTTTTTCCTCGTAATTTCTGCGCTGCAACAGAAGCTAAATGCGGAAGCAATCGCGCATTCCATTTAAATGCGACTTTTTGCCACAAGGAAAGTTACCTTGCGACGAATTCGTTGAAAGTAAATGCAAAAATGGCAGAGAAAACAGAAGTTATAGCTCTGACTTTTTTTAAAGGCTCCAAATAGGCTACATTTTGGAGTCGCTCAAGTCACACATGCTCTTTTCAGCTCTCACCTGCTGTTTGTGGCACCATTGCTGTTACAGGACTTGACCAATCACTCCAAAAGGCATCTGCTTTAGGCTTCACTCTAATTTGCACTGTGCAGTTTTCTCCTGCGACCAGAGAGACTAACTTATGGGGGGGTTTTGACACCTGTGAGGAGTGAATGTAGATTGCATTTAGTAGGCTAAATGAACTGCTTCTAATATAGCTAGGGGGAGCGCGGGGCACAACGTAACAAGGGGCTAGTTGTAACACACTTGTTTTAAATACTTCCACACATGCTAGCATGACGAAACTTGGTGTATTTACTAGTTGCCATATCAACACTATATAGAGAAATAATTGCGCGAATTTTTTTTTTTTTTTTTTTGAAGATATCCATAGACATTTATTAAACCATAGCAAAAGTAAATTTCTTACTTAAGTTAATTTTTCATCTCTATTTTTTGTGTTTATTTAAAATTAGACAAATCTGATATTATTTTAATCTCCAATATGTTATTTAACAGTTGAGATAGTTATTTAATGCTTCGCTAACTAGCAGAAGACACTAGCCGGGTTATTAGATCAGATAACATTTTAAGCTGTCATATGGTCATGTTACAATGTACCCCACCTATGGGGCATGTTGTCACATTTCACTTCCATTCTTTCGGGGTATATCAAGAAAAAAGTATATACTGTATTAATAAAACCACATAATTGTACTAGACGTGGGAAATGAATGTGGGAAAAAATAAATACTCTGAACCATAAGTAGATTTGCACAAACTGAGAAAGTCAAACAGCGTTACTTTGTGCCCCGCTCACCCCCTGCTGATACAGTGATATTTCAAAAAGGGTGTGTGTTAAACTCACCGGTCCAACTGTACTTGACGTGTGTTTGGAGCTGTAACGAATTTCATACAGTGAGGTCAGTGAACGAGTTTTTGTTTTTTTCCATTTAACTAACAATTGTCCCACCTCGCCAGTTAGATGAAGGGATATATCTGATGGAGGATACAGTAGCTCTTGGAGGAAGACATAAGCAGATATATTTAATTTGATTTCATAAACTATACAAGAAATGAAATGAAATGAATGAAAACTGCAGAGTAAATTCATAAGAGCTTCTGTAGCACTTACGATGATCCTCTACATAGACAGTACGATTGTAGACGGTTGTGTTGGTGTCTCTGTCCATCACTAAGAGTTTTGTTTCAATATGCGTAAAGACATCACTCCCTGGGAATGTGCAAATATACAGGTCCTTCTCCTCATAAATTTGTTGTTTCACATCACATCTTTTTTCTTTTCTGTTTGACACAAACATGTTTGCTTGAAGCTGGTTCGCAACCACCATAGAAATTAAAGTGGGATGCCCCCCCAATCCCTTTTTTCAGATGATCTACTGATATAGGTTTTTCAATGACCAATAATAATATATAATAATATATGTAATGAAATATTTTAAGAATATAAGTAAAATATCATTATATGCAATGTTATATATTTGAGTTAAAGTTTAATATAGAAAATGAAAGTAGCCTACTTAGAACTCTTACTCATTAATTATGTAGAGAAAATAGTATGACTTTCCAACAGGTACTTCCCAAAAACAAGTGAAGTCTTCTTGATCCCTGGTGAAACATTTTGGGTCCTTATCCATGGCCAAGATAGCAAACTCTAAAAAGAAGAAAACCATTCCACTTACAGAGCTGATAAAATGCATAGTTTCAATTCATGTAGCATTTCACACTTTGCTCTATAAATACAACATGTCTTGAATTAACACTTGCTTTTAACTGCTATAACACAACTAGAACAGCTATAATAACTCCTTGGCAAAATTAACTCTTAAAATATATAATAATAATAATTCGTTACATTTATATAGCGCTTTTCTGGGTACTTAAAGCGCTTCACATAAGGGGGGAATCTCCTCAATCACCACCAATGTGCAGCATCCACCTGGATGATGCGACAGCAGCCATATTGCGCCAGAACGCCCACCACACACCAGCTTATTGGTGGAGAGAAGACAGAGTGATGAAGCCAATCAGCATGGGGATGATTAGGAGGCCATGATGGACAGGGGCCAATGGGCAAATTTTGCCAGTTACACCCCTACTCTTTTTCAAAGGACATCCTGGGATTTTTTAATAACCACAGAGAGTCAGGACCTTGGTTTAACGTCTCATCCGAAGGACGGTGCTCTTTGACAGTATAGTGTCCCCATCACTTTACTGGGGTGTTAGGACCCACACAAGGTGAGCGCCCCCTGCTGGCCTCACTAACACCTCTTCCAGCAGCAACCTATTTTCCCAGAGGTCTCCCATCCAGGTACTGAGCAGGCTCAACCCTGCTTAGCTTCAGTGGGCAACAAGTCTTGGGCTACAGGGTGATATGGCTGCTGTGCTGACGTATATGTAGGTAACACTTTACAATAAGGTTATATTTGTTAACATTACAGGGTTCCTACACATTTTCAATTTCAAAATTCCATACTTTTCCAGATACAGATTTCCAAACCTCTCTGTAGATTTTCATACCATATTTAACATAAAGGGTTCATACAGCATTATTTTCTGTTGGATTTTTTTTTGCATGTTTACACATTACAATTTCTAGCTTTATATACATAATATTATTCCTTTGTGCATCACTGCCATCTTACTATGAAGAAAACAAGAGCATGGATGCACATGAATTAACATTTGGCTTTCCTAAGGGTAGTACCAAAATATCAAGTAAAATATCAAGTCCTAATGTCCAATTTAATGCATCCTCTGTGGTCGGAGAAACCATGACATGAAATAGGCTGATGGCTCAATATGGCTGTGTGCATTGTACTATTTGCCAAGTTCAAGGGTATATATAAAAAAGGCAGTAAGTCATAGTTCAAAGTCTTAGGTCTGCTTTAACGCGTACTCAGTGGCGGTCAAGAAACCACACAGAAAAATGGGCTGATGGCGCAATAGGCTCAGTGTGCTATTGTATATGCTAAGTTTAATGGTTTCTTGTGCTCTGAATACGGAGCTAAGAATATTGTGAGAAGAAACCCAAAACGCTTATAACCTGCATTTTTGCAAATCATTCAGTCGTGTTTAACAATCACTAAAGAATCACTAAACATCTGCCATGAAAACACACTTTTTCCATGTGTTTTCAATACATTTATTTTGTATGATAAATGTATTTTCATTAAATTCTTAATATTCTTTTATAGAAAACTAAAAGGGGGCAATAGTCTGGAAATGCAAATATTTTTCCATACTCTGCATTATTTTTTCCATACTTTTCCAGAACCGGAAATTACTCAAATCAAATTCCATACTTTTCCAAACTGCGTAGGAACCCTGACATTAGTTAACTACATTAGTTAACATGAACTAATAATGAACTGCAGCATTTATTAATCTTTGTTAAAGTCCATTTCAACATTTACTAATACATTATTAAAATCAAATGTCGTATTTGTTAACATCAGTTAATGCACTGTGAACTAACATAAACAGCTTCTTCTTCAACATCTTTTTATGAACTAGCTTTAACAAAGATTAATTAATACTATAAAAAAATTTATTGCTGGTAGTTAGTTCATGTTAGTTAATACATTATATATATATATATATATATATATATATATATATTTACAAAATATATAAGTGAAAAATACAATATATAAGTGAGAAATACAATATATAAGGGAAAAATCTCCTAAACTAAAATCTGACCAACTCACTCTTTTGTCTTACCTTGCTTTGACAGGTGAGACTCTAAATGCACCCGTTTGATCAGGCAGGAAAGGAGAATCCACCACGTGAGCACCAGATCCATTATGTACACAGGGGGTCCGATACACAACACCTTTTTTTGAGTGTCTAGATATGTTTGTGTTTAGTACTTAATGTTTAAAGGAGAGGGCGGGGAGGTTGGTAGGTGGTCATCTGATAGGGCCCAATGCAATAGGAAGTGGTTGGACTGAGGATTGAGGCTGGCACCCGGACTGACAAAGTGCCTCCTTCACACGCAGACATATACTCAAGCGCTGGAACAACACTTTCAAAATAACTCTATGCTATCTTAATGTTCTTATATTAAGTTTAAGTTCATTATATTAACATACATTACTAATGATTTGTCCTTCTTTATTTTAAATTAAAAAATGTTATATTCATTTATATATTATATTATTATTGTAAATTATTATAATATATTATATTATTATAAAATGTGTAGAAGGATACAGACTTATTGAAGAGGTCACACTTTATATTTAATCATGAGATATCAGGCCTCTTAAAAAATATAATCTTGAGTTCCCTTTTTCATTAGAAGTGAAGTTTCTGTCTAGAGTGTGGTTATGATGAACATTGAAAAAAAGTTGTGAACATGTACTGATATAGCCTTTGGATGAAATATTGTATTTTTCATTTATATACCAAGGGCAGTTTTGGTAGGATTCAGAAGTAAAAAAACCTCTGAAAGATGTATAGGCATGTGTGCCATACTAAAATTCGGTTGACCACTAAAACGATTTGTTAATTAAGTAGATAGATTACTATTAAATGCAATACTTGACTGTGAAGTTTAAGTCTAAGGAGGGACGGTTTTTTTTCCCTCATTTTGTGTGTGAGTTGAAGGAAACTGAGTTGCCATACCCTGACTGACAGATCTTGGGCCTGTGGCAGAATAGGAGGAAATACCCTTGACAGATCAGCAAGCTGCAGCAGGGAAAGGGGCCTGACCTCAACCCCACTACTTGAAGAGAGAGAAAGAAAAAGTAGTTTCTGTTCCTATCAGTGGAGTGTCTACAGTTGTCTCCAAATGCCTCTGTGATGAGTCCTGTCAACACAATGATGCTTTATTTATCAAAGTAAACATTCTCTAACATTCTTTAAATGGTTATAGGGTGGATATAGAATGTTATACATACGTCATACGTAAAAAACATAATAAAAAGAGCTTCAAAATCTTTAGTGGCTTTCTACGGTCTGATAAACAACATAAACATTATGTACAGAACTCACTCAAGGTGAACAAATGAGTTACATTGACTTCTCAAGTGCTACACTGAATAATACTGGTGCTTTTGTCCATTTGATGTATGTCCATTCCAACAACCTCCCAATAAAATGATGGAAAAAGAGTTCAATGCATGGTCCAGATCCCCACAGACCCAGCGTGCTACATCCGTAGCTTATATTGTAGGTTCCACTTCCTCTTGAGTAATCCAAGGCCAACATGTCCAGAGATATGAATCCTAGAGTCACAGCTCCTAAGAGTGTCCTTTCACAGTCTGTTCTCTATAGCCATGTGGTCTTGGTGGAGTGTCTCTTTGACTGATGGAACCTGGCCACAGGGGAGTGACAGTAACGCAAAGCCCTACTGTGATGAGCCTCCCTTGGGCTGTGAACCCTTCTTGGGTCTGGGGGGGCTGGTAGTCAGGCCTCTTCGGCTGTAGCATCTATTCCAGCATAAGTGAAGTTCTCAAAGAGAGCCATGTTGACATAGGCCTGGATGAAAGACAAGAGTTAGAGGTTGGTTGATGGCTACATGCAGATACAACTGGACCTGAATTAGTGCTCATATTTGTGCTATTGACATGAAATATCAACCACTGTTTAAAAGTTTGTGGTCAGAATTTGTTTTTTGTTTTTTTAATTGATAAATGGCGTTAGTATGCATTTATAATGTTACAACAGATTTGCTGTTATTTTGCACTTTCTATCCATCAAAATATCCTGAAAAACGTTTCAACATTGATGATAATAAAGTGTTTCTTAAGGAAACCAAATCAGCATATTAGAATGATTTCTGAAGGTTCATGTGACACTAGCTATGCTTCCATCCACATATTTGTATGCATTTTGGGATATCGTTTTTTTTTTTTTAATCCAATAAATCCCTCAATGTGCAACAAAAAACTCACATGACTTTGCCTCAACAGTGGATGTGATTGGATTAACCAGCGGATAATTTTCATTGCACAGTATCTCAAATGTTGTTTTGATCATTTTGAAATGCCTGAGCCAAAATCTGTCATCAAACTGATTTGGCATAATGACCTCCCAGAAGTGTCTCACATGATTGTTTTCCCAAACACCAGGCATCCGAACGCAAGATAACATGACAGTGTTTACAAATTACAAATGCAAGCATCAGCCCGTTTTTCCTTACCTTCCTAGCCTCTTGCATCCGATTGAGCTGGACAGATATTTGTGAAAATGGTGGTCGCTCATAGGGTCTATCTCGCCAGCACTGCCTCATAAGTTCATACCTGTATGGATAATTATTATACAGGGGATTATAATTAAAATTATTAATACAACTACAGTTGATCAATATGGAAAGTGGCTACTAGAATACATGAACGTCTGTGCTTACACTTCATCATCACAGTTCCTGGGCTGCTCCATTCTGTAGCCCTGAGGAAGCTTCTCATAGAGCTCAGCACAGGTCATCCCACAGTATGGAGTCCCACCTTGAGGAGAACAGATTCATAGCCTTCATCATGCTGAAACATCTTTATAATGCATTGAGGCAGTAGACAATTCATTAAAATGAAATGAGCGAACTTACCTAAACTTACAATTTCCCACAGAAGAACTCCAAAAGACCACCTGGAAGCCCAAGACAGATATTTAAATTAAAGGATAATAAAGATTAAAGAAGAAGCTACAATATTATTAAAATGATAGCTGGTGACATGACGTCTTAAAAGAAATGGTGCTCATGGTGAGAGACTCGATGCAATGGCTAACATCTATTTAGCACATTTACATACCAATGATTTAAAAATAGCTCGGAAAAACACAAGGACAAATTCTACACTACTGTTCAAAAGCTTGGGGTTTGTACGATTTTGAATGAATGTTTTTGAAAGATGTCTCATGCTCATCAAAGCTGCATTTATTTGATCAAATTGCATTAAAAACAATAATATTGTAAAATATTATTACAATTTAAAGTTTTCCATTTTCAATATGTATTTTAAAACAATTTATTTAAATGTATATGTCAGTGTTATGTTTAGTTTTATTGTTTTTATTCATGTGCTTTGGTTTCCTGTATATCCTTTCAGTGTTGGATTCTCATCACCCTTGTTAGTTTACTTGGTTTCTCATTAGTTAATAATTACATTCACCTGTCATCTAATTAGTTCCCTTGTTTTCTCTGTGTATAAGTACCTCCTGTTTTGCTCTGTTCTTTGTCTGTGTTTTGTTAACATTACGTGTGGCAAGTGTTTATGTTTCGCCTGAAATTCTCCTACATATTTCTGTTGTTGGATTAAAAAGATGATTTAGAATGAATTCTGGTATTCTTCGTGTTGGTTTGCTACCACACGTGACAGTATATTTATAAAGATAATGACAAAGCTGAATTTTCAGCAGAGAAAGGAAGCCCATTCATTCCTCTACTGTCAATTACAGTATGTTAAAGCTAACGCTTGGTTCCCAAACTTTTTTTACAGTGAGTCATTTAACATCCTTCTGATTACCCCCTCTCTTCCACTTAGACTGAAGTCACACCTTTTCCATTTAGGGACAATATTTACCTGGCATGAATACAATTACAATGGCATAAATAGTGTTATGAGATAATGTTTTAAATGAAAAAGTTCAACAGAGAAATATGAAATAATGGTGAAAACGATCGTGATACTTTTAAATATCAAACTAAAACCGCCAGTAGGTGGAGGTAAGCCACAGTATTAATGAGTGAGTCATTCATTCATTCATTCAGTATCGAAGCAAGTGGCTGTATTTATGCCTGCGTCCGAAAACGTATTCAGCTGACTTGTGGCATCGCTGCCTTATCATGCAATGACTTTGTAGGCAGCGTTAGCGGGCGAATATACCTCACAAAACTGATTTCGGACAGACTTCTGAGGTAGCGTAACGGTTTAATGATCTACAGCAAAATAGAGCGAGCTTCGATGATAACTAAAACATTTATTTACTACAATAGTAATTGCTCGCTAGAAATTACATGAGAAGTGAAAAACGGTGAAAAACATACATTTACACACAAAGTGACCATCAACCGCAACAGCAACTTTCAGACGCAATCTTTATTTTTTTTAGCTCAACTGTCTCAGAATGGAAAGCATAATGGAAAGCATTCAAAAATCCATCAGATGAAGGTATCTCTGAAGACAGGAAGTGAAGCTAACATTGGATTCAGACATGCCTTGATGCCTTCCTACCTTGGAATGGAATTTTAAGGTGGGGTAGAAACGGAAAAACTCAGTTTTGCGTAACACAGTATGGGAACCACTGGTCTATGCAATCAAACACCAGGCTTTGTGGGAAATCAATAACAAACCGATCTACTGGAGAAAACTATGTTTGCATGTCATGTTGGTCATGTTGTTTTCGAAATGTTCAGTGGGCAATGTTCTCAAGTGGGTAAAAATAGGCCGTTTTGATAGAGGCACTGTGGTCTTGTGACGCATGCTAAAGTTGAGCTTCCTGGTTTGTTATCAGTTCCTTCCTGCTTATTTATCAGTTGCCCATTACAAATTGAGAAGGATGAAGGCATGTTAATTTGGATTGAAATATTAGCATATCACTTAAATATTTAATTTTCTTGAAGTAGAAATTAAAGGGTCAGACACTGAAATTTAAAAGTCAGATAATAAGGCATGAGATATTCATAACGATGTTTATCTCTGCAAAAACCACACAAATTATTCATTGCACTTACACATCACTCTTTGTAGTGTAGACACTGTAGTTTAGTGACTCGATGGCCATCCATCGTACAGGCAGTCTTCCCTGAGACAAAGGAGGAGCAAATTTTAACCAGTTTCATGAATCATTTTTGCATTTCAGTCAAATTATTTTAGTCCACCAGAACACTATTTAAGAGTGAACCTGACTGATAATATAAAGGGTGGATAAACAATGCACTCAAAAGGCTGAGTAAGGAAGGACCATTGAGTTTTATCATCTAATATCATCTCATGGATATAGTCCTCACCATGGTCTTTTTGACATACACCTCCTCACCACGTGAGAGGCCAAAATCTGCGATTTTTGCAACTAGGCTTTCTCCCACAAGTACATTTCTGGCAGCCAAATCTCTGTGGATGAACTGTTTACACACAAACAAGATAACCAGACACAGAATTAGGACACACTGTATAAAAAAAGAATTAAATTATATTAGCCGCATTAAATTGAAAGATACATTTTAAAATAATTTTGCCCATCCACATATGTGTTCTTAAATATACACCTCTTTTTATACCTGTTTGTCACTGAGGTAATGCATGCCAGTTGCTACATCAGCAGCAAACTGCAAGAGCTGCTGGGAGGTGAGTGTGGAGGCAGTTCCGTGCTCCTTGGCAAAGGCAGGATCGGTCTCTAGGACACGACTCTTCCTTAGGAAGTCCAAAAGGTTCCCATAAGCTGCATATTCAATGGCAATGTAAAGGTAACCTGTGGATAATAGAAGCTATCACATGTCTGCACTAGAGGGAAATATATACATATGGCATCTGAGCCCAATAATTTGTTGGTTGGTTTGTGTGTACGCATGTTGAAACACAGGCAACAAAAATGTCCCCATGGGGATAATAAAGTAATCAAATCAAATCATGCACTTCGACAAAAGTGATATGATGTCTTATTAACATTACTGTGTCAAACTCTCCTTCGAATTTCTAAATTCAATTCTGTGAGTAGTGAAAATGAAATGTGAAATCACCAATTGCATTTTGTTTTTCAATTTGAAAGGGATAATGCTGTGAAAAAGAAATCATTTAATTTCATTCTCAATTTTGTCACATATTTTGCGTACTGTTTTCTGTAATGAAATCTTTAATCTGGTTTTAATTTTCATTTTAATCATTTAATTTATTTATTTAAATTTGGCAGAAAATGCCTTCCATACATTTTATTTTCTGACCATAATTCTATGTAACACCAGTAGGTGGCGTACTCACCTCTGTTCTCACAGGCACCAATGAGATTGATTATGTTTTGATGCTGTCCCAATTTACACAGCACTTCTAGTTCACCGGCAAAGTCTCGATGGTCATTCTCTGAGGCGAACTCTGCAGGTGCACAAAACGGATCACAATCATGTAAAAACAGACCTTGGCTAACAATGCTGTGTCGGCTTGTTGCCTTACCCTTGAGCATTTTAATCGCAGCACTCATTTTTACGCCGTCTTTTTTGACCATGGCCTTGATGACCTGACCAAAGTTCCCTTCTCCAATGACATCCTCAAACTTAATGTCCTCCCACTCCAATATGGGATAGGTGAGGGGCTCAGGGGAAGGCTTTGGTCGTCGGGTCAGTGTGAGAGTCCCTGAGTTGAACTGTAGGATAGTCTCTTCTCCCTGAAATTGCATGTGTTGACATTTTAAAAAAAGAGTTTATCCTGTTTGCCCGTGCCTTCTACCCTGTTGTGTGTTTTGGATTGTCTGCCTGTGTTTATGACCTTTGCCTGTTTTTGGACTTTGATTCAATAAATACTGGATTTGGATCCTCAACCTTCGAGCAGTACAAGACAATAACTATTTTACATGAAATTTATGAATACATTACTGTTTAAAATATGATTTGAATATATTGCATGTTAAATATATGCAGGCCCATAGCTAGGGCATCAGTGGCCAATTGATGATTGCTGAGAGGTGGGGTTCTTACTGCTTAATGTTTTTATGGAAACCATGATACATTTTTCTTTTTTGTGGAAACTGTGATACATTAAATAGAAAGTTCAAAAGAACAGCATTTTTTTTTAAATAGATTTTTTTAACAATGTAAAAGTCTTAACTGTCTCTTTTGATCAATTTAATGCATTTTTGGTAAATAAAAGTACTATTTAAAAAATAATTCTTCTCATGTCATGTCTATCCCACTGTGATGAAGCATTACGTTTATGTCAACACAGATTTCAACATCTATAGGTTGTTAAAAATATTTTGCTGCCATTGTACATACACAAGCATAAGAGTAAAAATAAAGTATATACTTATAAAATAAAGTATAAAATAATAAACTGTCCACTCACCGATCCAGACTGATAGGTGAATGTCCGTCTTCGTTTAAGGACAGATTTCCGAATGCAGAAGAGAGCCAGGAGGGACAGAAGAATGGTCACACAGGTTACACCCACTGACCCAACCACAGCCCAAAGAAGCTGATGATCCTCAGTCATTGGCCGCCCAACATGTTGAGTGGTGGGAATAAAGCTGGAGAATCCTGAATGATATGAAATAATAGGTGCCTTTTTATGAGAGAGAACATTTTAGGAGAGGATTTACAGTAGGCTTTCTACCATTAATTCTTTCTGGTCTCTTACCGTCTTCACGTGTCCTGGCTTGTACGAACTTGCTCCACTCCCCTGGCGCCTTGGAGAAAGCCCTCACCCTAAACTGGTACAACGTGCTCCCATTGAGGGAGGTCACATCCTTCGTGGTTTTGTTGCCATCGTCTGTGTCCACCCAAGGGTGCAAGCTGCCCTGGCCCACTGGCTGGTACTCGATGCTGTATTTCACAATGCCACCATTTGGGTCCTCGGGGGGCTGCCAGCGAAGCCTAACTGCATTGATGGACAGGGCATCTGCATGAACGTTCCGTGGGGAAGAAGGGCCTGGAGAGAGACCATACACAATTTTGCCTTTTCAATTTAATTTCACACTATGACACACTTATGAGTTTGTTCCCTTCTACCACACCCTGTCTAGTGTCTAACATTAATGTCCTATTCTATAGTCAGTCATCTACTTGCGCCTACTTGGGGTCATGCAAGATTTCTGTTACCCTGCTTATAGATGTGAATATGGTGTGGCTTTGATGGGGGCCCAAGGCTGCCGCAGTTTACCAGCCGGACGACCACTTGGTAGTCCCTGTGGTACTCCAGATTGTAGAGCTTGATGGAAAGCACATTAAGCAAGGTGGTTTCCTCCCACAGCTTCTCTCCGTGTGGTCCGTAGAGCTGCACTAAAAAGCCAGTGGCCTTGTGGTACCTGCCAATCAGGGACCACCTGATGGTGGCATTACGGCCCTCCAATGAGTTGGAATCAATCTCCGGCCTGGCCGTGGGCTCTAGCGACACAGAATACGCAATCAGAAGCTGTGTGCCGCAGCTGAGCTACGTAAAAACTATACTGCTCTCAAAGTCAGTGCTTCAGTCAAAATAGACTGATAATCAACAGTCAATATATTGTTTATCTAAAGACCTGTTTCCAGTCCGTTTCTCCAGATTTTGACACATGTCAACATCATCCAAAACTCCAACTTCTCCCCAAAGAATCCCACTGTTCTTCTCATTATAGGGTAAGACGGGGGAAGATGCTCCTACCTTTATTTATTCTCTTGACCATAGATGTCAATTAATCTCATCTGAACACAATTATTTAATGTTTAGACAAAATAATAGCGATCAAGGACTTTATTTTATGTTAGATATTAGATGGCCGTTTGTTAACGGGGGACTTGTGGACGCAGAAATTAATTTGATGAATTTGTACAATAACTTTTCGCTTAAAAAAATAAGCCCAATATTTGTTAAAATTTGACTCGGTATTGTTATTGCTAACTAAAGCCATTGAAAATTGTTTTTGGAAATTAAAATAAATGCTGAATAGAATAAAATAAATTATAAATATTGGATGAGAAATGTTGCCTTGGCATCTAACTGAAATATGTTTACTGTTGTACAAAAACTACAGTAAAACTGAAATAAAAATGAATTAAAGCTATATAGAAATATTTAAAAAACGAATAAAAATGACAAAGCACATAACAAAATGACTAATATTTTAACTAAAAATAAAAGCTGATTACTAAAATTTTAACTAAAAATAGAAGCTGATTCAAAATATGAATAAATACTATGATAGTATATAAATATGATTACATGAGATCATTACCTCTGTGGTAAGATGTCCCCCTAAGAAGTGGCATTTTGTTGCTGATGTTTTTATTATTTTATAATTCCATTCATTACATTTATATGTATCATGTTTTGATATATATCAGATGTTTTTTTTACATGTATAGTTGGGACAGGTTTACTGGAGGTTTTTATTGTGTGCCACAGGTAGGGGGCCATCTTACTCTGATAGTGGTCCTGTACATCGCCATCCTTTACATGCTAAACTGAAACTCATCCGTAAATATGTTATTAAAGGGCGCATTTCCCCCATATTTCCCTATAACCAAGTCATTTTTAGTTCTAGTTTGATTGATTCTCACCTGGACAGTCAGTCTCCATGATTGCCACTGGACCCAAAGGACCCTCTCCTCCGTTTCCTGGACGAGTGAGTTGTACACGGACATGGTATCTGGTTGAGGGCTTCAGGTTCGGTAATGTGATTTGATCGTTGCCATACACTAAGTAAAAAAAAAATTCTTATACTGTATATCTATGACTTGTATATTGATATGATTCTACATGAGAATGAACCTAATGTAGGAATTCCTAAAAACATAATCATTTACAATTCCTCACCTATGATGGAGGACCAGGAGTCTTCTGTATCCACTGGTTTGTAAAGCAGTTTAGTTGAAATAATGGGACCGTCACCCATGTAAGTGTCCACTGGCTTTACAACCAGTTGTTTGCTACTTCTCGACAGCAGTTTAGGAGCTGTGGTTGGGTAGGGTGGCTCTAGTTCACAACAAAGTGCAAATTTAAGGGTCTTTAGCTAGAGAGAACATCACTAGAACAAACCGATTTCTAAAATGAATCTCACCTTTCACAGTTAAAGTAAACTTGAAAGAATCCTGCCCACCATTGGTGGAAACTCGACATTCCCACAAACCACTATGCTCTACAGACAGCCGTGGGATCTCAAAGTGAGCTGTGCTTTTTATGGAGTCCATGTTAGTGTGGGACGCCTGAGGAATTAGTAAAAACAGTAGACAATCAAAAAGATTAGAAAGATAGACAAGACAATACTTTCTAATTTTTCACTTTACAAACATTCTTCCTTTAAACATCATATGCAACTTTTTATTACCCGTCAGGCAAAACTTTACTTAAAGCCTTTATATATAATACATAATAAAAATATTGTAATGCATTAGTTATGCCTTTTAATATTATAATACTTATGCTACACCTTTAGAACATCTAGAGCATTAAAACACATGACAAACAACCAATTTCAGATGTAACAAGGAATCTACAAATATTATTTGTATTATTATATGTATATGTATATAATATTATTATTTTTGACTTTGGTTGCAATTATTTATTAAAAATATATAATGCATTATAATGCACATTATGAATTCCTCTTAATGCATTATACATAAAGGGTTTAAAGTAATATCTCACCCAAAAATGAAAATTTTACTCACCCTCATGTTGTTCCAAACCTGTATGAGTTTCTTTCTTCTGTTGAACACAAAGAAGATATTATAAAGAATGTTGGTAACCAGACAGTTGATTGACCCATTGACATCCATAGTATTTTTTTTCCTACTATGTAAGTAAATGTCAGCCATCAACTGTCTGGTTACCAATATTCTTTAAAATATCTTCTTTTGTGTTCAACTGAAGAAAGAAACTCATACAGGTTTGCAGCAGCTTGAGGGTCAGTAAGTAATGACAAGATCTTCATTTTTGGGTGAACTATCCCTTTAAGTAAAGAGTTACCAAACTTCCTATACTTATGACTCTTTCACCTTAAGAACGGTGCTTTCCAGCTTGCGTAGCTCGATACTCATATGGCTAGGCAGCGGATGGCCTGTTGCAGAGCATGTGATCTTGTGGCTGGAGTTCAAGTTTCCCTCCAGGTAACTGGCCATATCCAAAATCTCTGGAACACTATCTGAAAGAGGGATAAGGTTGGATAAACGGCGCCAAGAGGAACAAACTCTATAGATTTTGGAGCAGATGGAAAAGTAGTCTTGAAGACTTACCTGATTTCTCACAGTATTGCCCTCTCCAGCCTATGGGACATTGGCAGCCACTGAATCGATTGCATTTGCCTTTGTTCTCGCAGTTGCAAATTAAAAGACAGTCAGCGCCATACGTTCCTTCAAGACAGGCTATGAAAATAAGAGCATTGACAAGTCTGTAAAGTAAAGTATTGTTTACATCAATTAAACATGCATTTTATAAGAATTCAATAAGAGATGTTTAATGCCTGAGCTCTGACCTCAAGAAGTTTAAGAGTAAGCGTTTGGAAATGTTTTATGTAACTAACAGTATAGAAGCCTGTTTTTTCTGCAATTGAGACTCAGAACTGAAACATTATTTGTCATAATTGTGACTTTATATCTCGCTTTATATTATGTTATTGTAACTTCTCTTAATTGCACCTTTATTTTCACAGTTGCAGATTTATTTATCTGAATTGCGAATTTATTTCCACAATTGCAACTTTCTTTTCTTATATTATATATCACACAATCTGGTTTTATATCAGGTTAAATCTGATATAATGCTCTGTTGTGACTTTATTTCCTGTAATTGCTATTTTATATCTTACAGTGTGACTTTATTTGTTATTTTAAACTTTATCTCACTTACTTTTTTACTCTGAGGTGGAAACTACACCACAAAGACTAGAACAAATGCACAGACCAGTAAGAAATATTTATCTTGGTCAGTTTGATGGAAGCTGAATTTTTACTGGCAGACTCCAGCAGCACCTGTTTAAACTTTAATGCACAACTGAATCCTTTCTGCAAAGCATAGATGATACATGGAGGGAACAGTTATTATATAAAGGCATCTCATGTTAAACTCACGTTTACGACAGCGGTCTCCATGCCAGCCGCTAGCACAAGAACAGCCGTAAGGATCAGTGAGACAGAAACTCAAGCCCTGGCATCCATTCACTGACGGACAGGATTCCTGGCAGTTCCGACCAAACATTCCTTCACGACAGGCTGCAAGCCCAAAATCACAAAAATGGATTTGCATGTTTAAGTTCTTAAATAGACAGTCTGTGCAGATGAATGATCAGTTTCATAAAAATGGTTTTCATTTACCTGTCTCACAGCGCATTCCCATAAACCCTGGAGGGCAAACACAATCTCCATCTTTGTCATGGCACACGCCTCCATTCAAGCATTCGGGACAGTCCTTGTCACAGTCGGAGCCCCATTTGTTCTTTGGGCATTCTGAAAAATACATAGGTAAGAAAATCAAGCAATAAGATAGATATAAAATCCAAAGTCTTGAATACATCTAAATCGGTAATATGATACTGATTAGGATACCTCGAACGATGAGGCGCATCCAGGCACTATATAGAGCGCTGTCCCCAACATAGCTGGCACTGTAAATCCCTGCGTTGGTTTCATCAACTTTCTCCAGAACCAGAACTGCTGTGCGGTTCTGAACATCAGCAACAGGAGTCATGTAATAGTAGTTACCTAAAATAAATCAGAATATACTTGCATGTAAATTGCTCATCCATTTCTGATATGCAATATATATATATATATAACTGTGACTTTAT
The DNA here is from genome assembly GCF_963993115.1 of Abramis brama. NCBI lineage: Eukaryota > Metazoa > Chordata > Actinopteri > Cypriniformes > Leuciscidae > Abramis > Abramis brama. Next base: position 14,481,083 of record NC_139973.1, on the reverse strand, counting down.
ATCACAAATATATGTGAGTGATAAATATATATATTTAGTGTGTGTGTGTTTGTGTGTAAAACATTTAAAACATATTCTCATCAATTGCTGTACCAATATGCATAAAATGTTTGGAAATGTGTCTTGTGAAATCTTAAAGAATAAGATAAAAGCTTTACTGACCATTGAATTTCCAAGAAATGTCTCGTCTTTCTGCCCGAATGACATCCATGATTAGAAGAACTGTGTCTCCTTTACTGGCCGTCAGAGTGACCCTTGCAGGTCTAAAGTAACCTAATAAGACATAATAATAATAATAGTAATCATATTTTTAAATCTTTTTTTGCCAAACTGTTTAGGTTTTAAAGGGATAGTTCATTAAAAAATGTCATTAACCCACATTATGATGTTTTATTAACAAAGTTCTGGAGGAGCACGTTCAGATAATCAACCAACTCTAGTACTCTGGGTTCGGGCCAAATTCCTCAGAGCTCAGAGCCCTCCCCTTGGACAGCACGCCACATACGCATAACCTTGATAATCTGATTATTTTACTCTGATAATCTTATTATATGAATGTGTGAACTCCTGAGAAACGTTTACTTTACCTTTATTTACATTACAACATTACATTTACTCACCATTGTGTTGTTCCAAACCTGTATGACTTACTATTTTCTGCAGAACACAAAAAAGCATTTAAAAAAAAAAGTCATACAGTCAGTCAGTGGGTCCAGTGTTGTTTTGGATCCCATTGACTCTCATTGTAAATAAATAAAAACAGCTGAAACATTCTTTAATATATATTCTTTTGTGTATTCTTTTGACAGAATTTTTAGTTTTTGGGTGAACTATCCCTTTAAGTTAAATATGTTTTACTCTGGTCACCATACCTTTGCTGTAGTTGTTGATAAGTGTAACATTGGCAGGTTGGTCAGAGCCTCTTTTTGATTGACAGTTAAAAATCCCACTATGGTCAAAGCCTGTAAATCCAGTAGCCACCACTTCTTTAGTCTGTGGCTTCTCCACAATAAATTTAGGAGTATCTGCACGTAGGACAATGCTGTTGTCCTTTTTGATGCTCAGTTGAATGCCGTCGGTGTCACGCTCTCCAGAGATGCAGGAGAGGCGGAAATGATGAGCAGATGTGGTCCCACTAGAGATCATGGTGAGATCCATAACTGCATCTGGTAGAGGACACATTTCATACAGATTAATACAATTAGAAAACAATTGCTAATGAGATAAAATGAACATCATTAGAAAGTTAATATTCTCATCACTTAATTATGAAAATTATACTTATTCAGTACAGTTTCTTTCCATTAGGAAAATATCAGCAACAATGGAGCCACTATATAGTGCATCCACATTCCTGCATTTCCCCCTGGCTTTCTGCCACTCTGTGCCCTTCTCAACACAAGAACAATATCAGGAAACAAAGAAGATCCAAAGCAACCATTCCACCACGAATAGACGAAATAATGAAAACATGTACAGAAGCCCGGGGCTAGTTATCACACTATTTACTCAGTGAATATTTCTCAGGGCAGGTTTATTTTTGAAAGGCAATTTCTATATCAGCACATGCCTAAAATTCTAGGCAACAAAAAATAAATAAATAAATAAATAAATAATAAATAATAATAATAATAATAATATATGTATATATATATATATATATATATATATATATATATATATATATATATATATATATATATATATATATTTCCACTGTTATTGGCCTATTTAGGCTGTTTCTACAATGTCTACATGCTTTTATGTAACTAAAACAGTAAACCAAATATGAACCGCAAAATTAAGCATACACAGGTACCATACAAAAATATCAATAATAATTATATTATCATATACATTTATTACATTTAAAATGTGACAACAATAAAAAAGTGTCAACTTTCCCTGACATTTCTAAATAAATAAAAATACCTTCTTCTTAATAGCTACGTTGATAAAATAGTTAAAACTTTCAGTTAAATCTAATTTTTAATTAGATAATTAATAATTAATACTAGTTGAACCGTCCCATATGCCAGTGTAGTTTTATTGTGTGTGTGTGTGTGTGTGTGTGTGTGTGTGTTGTATTGTGTATTGTGAGCTTAGAATTGACCAAAATATTTTTGTGTTTTATAGTATGTTGTACGGAGCCCCTAAAGGGACCTTTGCAAAAATAAAAATATGCAGACTTTCGCCTGATAAACTTATCTCATGCGCACAAGAAACTTATTTTTGGCAAAGGTCCCTTTAGGGGCTCCGTAGTATTGTCAGAGTAGAATTGAAAAATATATATATATTCTAATATAGGCCATAAAGGTTTTTTGATCTGGATATTTGAAACCATAATTGAATTTATATCTGAACACAAAACCTTACAGCTAGACAGCTTCTGTGAGATTGCATTTATGACAACCAATCAATCAATCAATCAATCAATCAATCAATCAATCAATCAATCATTATTTTGAAATCAGCAAGTCACATTAACAGATTTTTTTAGAAATAACTATACTGCTAACGCTTATATTCCTTCAGCTAGATAAACTACACACACCTACATCGTTATGCAAAACAGGACTAGCCTATAGCAAGGAACTTTTTCGATGACCATTTTCCACCATTTTATTATTGTCATTTTTTTTTTTTTTTATCAAACTAATCAAGATTTCCAATGATGACCAAATTACTAAAGATACAAGTATTAGGCCTATCTGGTAACTTGGATTTAGTGACCATTTCGTCATCATATCGTTAAATTAATTAATAAGAAAAAGATCTGATATTAAATTATATGGTTTTACAAAAGTGATCTACATTAGGCCTATATGGTATTTTAAAGGGAAACTATTTTATTATAGTCATTTGTGGTAATTATTAGGATAACTTTGTAACTATTTAATTTTAAGTGAACGCAAAATAAGAAACAGGGCAGAGAGGAAACTTGCAGCTACAGTAGGCTACTCACCAGAGATGTCGACGAGGCACAAGAGGCAGATTAAATGCAGCATGACTGGTGTATTGTGTTCTCTCAGATAATCCGTCAAAAATTATCCAAATACAGGATCTGTCATTTCAATGGAATCTTCGAGCTCGACAGGGGTATCCACGCGTTATTGCGCATTTCTACGATCACTGTGAATGTACGTGCATTGATTTACTCTACGTCTGGAAATCTGTGCTGTTCACATGCTGAAAACTTCATTCTTCTGGCTACTCCACAGTCATACTTTGGGTGGGAAAGGAAGGAAGAGGCGTTGAGGATGAGAGCGAGAGCGAGAGAGAGAGAGAGAGAGAGAGAGAGAGAGAGAGAGAGAGAGAGAGAGAGAGAGAGAGAGAGAGAGAGATTGTCAAGGTACTGTAAGTATTTTCACAGAATTCCACTTTCACAATATTCGATGTGTCTATTGATGTAAAGTCAGTGCATCATGACCAGGGTTATTCTTTAATTATATCCCTGCAAAACATTTACATTGGTCCTAAATTATGTTATTAAGCATAAAAATGCCATTCAAAAACCCTTTCAACTGAAAAGTAAAATGACAGAAAAAGTAAACAAAAATGTCCTGTAAAATTTTTAAAAATGACAATGAATAACAAAATGCAAAATTGTTAAGACAACATAGGCCAAATAGGAAAATTGAAAATGCATATGAAACAGAAGCACCATTGTTTTATTTTATTTTATAGCATATATCATTTTTTATATTTTTCGATCTATTAGCCTACTTGTTGCTAATAGTAGGCCTAGCCTACCAGATTTCTACCAGATACCAGATTTTGCCGGGGCTTCAGCCCCGAATGTTTTGAGTGTGGCCACGAATGTATTTTGAAAAGTTGACTGACAAATATGAAACCGGAAAATAGCCTATGTAAACCCCCGAAATCATAAGTTGCCTTATTTCATTGTGCTTTGGCTTTGTTGCTGTCTCTGACTGGTGATTGTTGAAATCTCTCACACAGAGACGCACCACATGAGTGATTTTAGCCTATCCTAGAATATCTCCAGGATTTGCGCGCAACAGCAAATCTCACAGCAATTAAAAAATAAAAAATAAAATAACGCAGTTAGCACCGCTGCACAGTCCTCTGTCAGATGAGATGTTTTCGGGCGTTTCAAGGTTTTAAAAACATCAGGGGCTGAGCCCGAAACGTCAGGTTCTGGGGTTATAAGATAACATGATCAGGTCAGCCCTGGCACTGTAGCCACACCAGCCCATGAAGTTGGTTTCAGCAACTTTTTTCTTTCTTGAGTTAATCAATGTTTTTGGCACTAATCAAAGAAGAAAACCAACTTATTCTAACTTCTAACTTTTAAAAATATTTTTTTTTTTGCTGAAACCAATCTTTAATGATAATATATAAATTGCTCATTTGCCTCTGGACACAAAAAGATTGCACTGGTGTTTGATTGAAATGTAACAGCTATGCAAAATAATCCTTGCAGGATTTCTCATTTAAGGCCATTCCTGTTTGGAATATGTGATTGTGTATTGTCAACAACAAGCAGAAACATTCTGCATTTCCATTTTGTACTGTGGATCATTCATAACAACATTTATCCTCATTCTCATGGTTGCGAATCTGTTATCTGCTTGACAAATAATTTATGCTACTGCCCACTGACATGCTTTTAAAGTTATTGTTATACAATTTTTTTTGGCCTTCAAACACCTTAAAATGCACATATGTAGGTCAGAGAAATCCAAATTTTAGAACCCCCTAATACCTCACATTTCAATGCGCGTGTCTGTGTGGTTGTCATGATTCCTGTCCTGTGTTTCCCTTGTCTTGTGTGGACTTTTGTTATTTCCTGTCCTGTGCCATGTTTTGTAGTCCTTTGTAGTTTTTCTTGTTTATGTTAATGGTTTAAGTCAACGCTCTGAGCGCACGCTCCCTGTTGTTTGTATTTGCTATATTTGAGAATTAAAACCTTTGTTTCTTCATCTTCGTGTTCACCTCCTACATCATCCATCCAAAGCCTGACAGATTGACCGACCAAACGATGAATCCAGCAGCTTTAAATTGTAATCTCCAGCCAAGTAGGCGTCTACGCCTGATTCTTATCCCCAGGATGCCTGCAAAGCCTGAGTCTCTTTGCGTCATGCCTGCAAAGCCTGAGTCTCTTTGCGTCATGCCTGCAAAGTTTGAGGCTCTTCGTGTCATGCCTGCAAAGCCTGAGTCTCTTCGCGTCATGCCTGCAAAGCCTGAGTCTCTTCGCGTCATGCCTGCAAAGCCTGAGTCTCTTCGCGTCACGTCTGCAGAGATTGTTCCCGTCACGCCTGCCGATCCAGAGATTGTTCGCGTCACTTCTGGCGATCCAGAGACGGTTCACGTCACGTCTGCCGATCCAGAGACTGTTCACGTCACGTCTGCCGATCCAGAGACTGTTCACGTCACGTCTGCCGATCCAGAGACTGTTCACGTCACGTCTGCCGATCCAGAGACTGTTCACGTCACGTCTGCCGATCCAGAGACGGTTCACGTCACGTCTGCCGATCCAGAGACTGTTCACGTCACGCCCGCCGAGCCAGTGTCTCCGGACAAGATGGCCTCTTTGCCGCTGGTCCTGCCCAGCTCAAAGCCCTCTTCGCCGCTGGTCCTGCCCAGCTCAAAGCCCTCTTCGCCGCTGGTCCTGCCCAGCTCAAAGCCCTCTTCGCCGCTGGTCCTGCCCAGCTCAAAGCCCTCTTCGCCGCTGGTCCTGCCCAGCTCAAACCCCTTTTCCTCGCTGGTCCCGTCCAGCCCAGAGCCGCCTTCGCTGCTGGTCCCGTCCAGCCCAGAGTCTCCTTCGCTGCTGGTCCCGTCCAGCCCAGAGTCTCCTTCGCCGCTGGTCCCGTCCAGCCCAGAGCTTCCTTCGCCGCTGGTCCTGTCCAGCACAGAGACTTTTCCGCCGCTGGTTCTGCCCAGTCCTGAGCCTGTCTCCATCCCAGAACCTCAGCCCTCACCAGAGATGGCCGCCGGCATACCAGAACCTCAGCCCTCACCAGAGATGGCCGCCGACGTGCTTGTTCTTGAGCCGGTGTCTGTTCCTGAGCCGGCGCCTGCTCCAGCCTATGTCTCCGTAGCTGTCCCCAAGAAAATCTTGGGGGGGGGGCAGTAGGTCCCGCGATTGGACCATGGAGGCCGCGCCGCCATGGTCGCCTCTTCAGCCAGCTCCGCCCTGGCCGCCTGAAGGGTCGTCTTCGCCCGAAGGGTCGCCTGCACTGCCTGCTCCGCCCTGGTCGCCTGCAATGCCTGCTCCGCCCTGGCTGCCTGCACTGCCTGCTCCGCCCTGGCCTCCCGTACCACAGTAGTCTCCAGGCCCTCTTCCGCTCCACGGGCCTGGCCCTCCATCCCGCCCCCGGGTCCGCCTCTGCCTCCGCTCCACCACCCTCCTGAACTATTTCCTGAGGAGCGTCTGGAATCCGCTCCTTAAGTGGGGGGCTATGTCATGATTCCTGTCCTGTGTTTCCCTTGTCTTGTGTGGACTTTTGTTATTTTCTGTCCTGTGCCATGTTTTGTAGTCCTTTGTAGTTTTTCTTGTTTATGTTAATGGTTTAAGTCAATGCTCTGAGCGCACGCTCCCTGTTGTTTGTATTTGCTATATTTGAGAATTAAAACCTTTGTTTCTTCATCTTCGTGTTCGCCTCCTACATCATCCATCCAAAGCCTGACAGTGGTAATGTGGGCTGGTGTGGCTACAGTGCCAGGGCTTAATTTTTGAACCAGTCTGCCCCCTGCATATAGGCCTACAATATTATTCTCTGTATCGAATCATGTTATCTTATAACCCCAGCCCCTGACGTTTCATCAAACCTACTGTAGAAACGCCCCTGTATAGTACCATTACTAAACTAAAAGTGCATTTATTGTTGTTGTTGTTATTGAAAGGTACAATTACCCACCATGGCACAGTGTCAAGAGTTTTAAATGCACATAGATATATTTTTATACAAATTGGTTAAGAAGGAAAGTGCACCCAAAGTACCGTTACATGTCAGCATGCTCAGAGGTTAAATGCGGACTGATTTAGAGGAGTCAGGTGATCTTACATAAAGTGACTGATAGATTTTTCTTGCAGGAACAACATTCATATGCTTTTGAATCTTAGATTAATAAAACTATATTCTCAGAAGGCGAAACACTGCTACTTGGGCGGAGTGATCAACTCTGAGCGAAACCTCTGCTCCTCACCACAGGGCTTCTCAGGTGCTGCGAGCAAATCACTCCGCCCAAGTAGCAGTGCTTAGCCTTCTGAGAATATAGTTCCCAGTTTGAATACTGTTAGAAGATAGCTGTGTCTCGTGTGACCTTGCTATTTGTACACGCTGTGACTATACAAATCACAACATGTAAATAGGAAAATGTTGGCATTATTTTGTCACTTATTGGGAGCAGTATGCTAGATGGAGCCGTTTACCTCCAGTCTTTGTGCTAAGCTAGGCTAGCGGTGGGTACGTCAGACAGAGTTACGGCACGCACGGAGATGAAAAGGGTATGTATGGACTTATCTAACTCTGGGGGATACGGTGAATAAGCTAAAGTCCCAAAAAGACGGCGTGTTCCTTTAAATGTTCAATCCAAACCCTTTGGTCGAAAACTTGTGACTTTGAGTGTGGAGTGTATAAATAACAAATAGGGGAAATTAAACTAGACAGATGTCTAGGTTTGAAAACTTTTGATTAACAATGAAGTGATCAAGAAAACAGAGTTTGCTTCTATACCTAGTAACAGAAGGGTTTGCTTATGAAGAACCAATCAAATTGTAGGGAAATTATGTAATGTATCGTGTCTTTTTCGCCATTCTCCTATTATATAAAAACTGTTGGATTTCTTTTGACATTTCACATGACAAATTCAGATCTTCCTTTGTCAACTGTTCTTTTTAGGCAGCTTATGATGCAGCGGTACCGTCTAGATATATACCCTGGGTTTCACAGACAAAGTCCCAGACTAAAATGCATTTTTGAGCTGTTTTAACTGAAATGAACTTGCACTGATATATTTTAAAATATATCAGTGCCACTGTTTTGTCTCAAGATGCACCAGTAATTTTTTTTTCTAAGACACATTTATAAAAGCTACTTAAATGTCCTAATTGAACTAATGCCTAATCCTGGCTTAATCTAAACCCTGTCGGGCTTTATGTTTTAATATTCCCTGCCAGGGCACCAAACCATCATAAAGAACAGAGATTACTGTCATGCTCATGGTCATATTTTCCTACTGAATGAATAAGCTCCATACTGCTGTAGGCATCTTGTAACTACTCACATCAGTCATGGCCAGGAAACAAGAAACAATCCCTGACTGTATGTTTTGTCTAAATGTTCAGTCATTTCGAGTTTAATTGCAGAGGAAAAGCCCACCGCCGCACGTCTACAAGCCCATTTACACCGTCTTTGCACACTTCGCTAATTTGTGGACGGATGGTTTTTGAAATGAGCGCATATGTTTTCTGTCTGTATCTTGATAACATCACACAATTGAAGCTGACTTGGATTGACATTGTTCTGACTTTCCTGTTTTCCACTCCAAGAGCAAGGGAACAGATAAAAACAATTTTTTTTTTTTTTTTTTTTGCATACAGATAATAAAACAGAGTTTAGTTGGTGACAGTTCACACAAAAGCAAGAAGACCTCCGCCTCAGACAGCACTTCTAAAAACAGTAACACATTAGATATGTCTGGTCTAAATCAGCACTAACAAATCAACAACTGAAGAGTTCAGATGCAAAAGCCTCTAAGTGCCATCTGAAATTTTCTTCTAGAATGATCATTTTTATCAAGCTCTAAAAATGATCATTCTAGAAGAAAATTTCAGATGGCACTTAGAGGCTTTTGCATCTGAACTCTTCAGATTTGTTAGTGCTGATTTAGACCAGACATATCTAATGTGTTACTGTTTTTGGAAGTGCTGTCTGAGGCGGAGGTCTTCTTGCTTTTGTGTGAACTTTCACCTTTGGTACACAATATCAGCCACAAATAGCAGGTCACCTTCGCAGGTCACACTCACATCCTGCAAATTTGCTCACCGAAGCGAGACACTTCTACATTGTTCATCAAATTTTATCATTGTTTAAATTGGATAAATTCAATATAGATATCTATGTATGCCACTTACATGCACAGAACGCTTTTTTTGGTAGAATGTAATAGTATCAGTATTCATAATAGTACAAAGAACAATACTATACAGTAAGTGCAAAAATATGATTTGTATGGTTGCTTTTGTAGTTTCATTGAATCCTAGTGTTGTGTCTTGGCTAGAATGTGTGTGTTTTTGTATTGGGGCGTATGTGTGTTTGTTTAGACATACTGGCTGATAAAGCGCTGGAAGTGTTTGGATGAGGAAGCCGTACGGGAAAGTAGTGGACACTGTGTCAACATTTTCTGTGGTTGTGTGGAGCCAGGGTGGAAGAGAACAAGGTACTTAGAGGGACTAGATTAACCTCCACACTCCCCCTAGACTGCCGCCTATTGTCCCAGCCACCTTTTGTAGTCCAGTAGTAATTGCTTTATACCTTCTCGTTCTTATTAAAGTGATGATGAATGCTGATTATTTTCTCTTGTCGGCGGACAAAGACTCAAAGCATTTGTCCTGCCTCGTTTTCCACCCTGAGGTCAAGAGACAATGCACACACCGGTGGCCAGTACACATGTAAAGGAATCAAAAGTCTTTATGTAACTTCAGTGTTCAGAAGTTTTTCCTGTGCAAAACTCCACCACAACACTATAGTGGTTGCTAGGAGGTTGCTCGGACGCTGCTAGGGTGTTCTGTGTGGTTTCTAGGTGGTTTCTTACAATACCAAGTCAAAACACCCCCAAGTAAGAGCAAAAACAGTGATATATTCTTTAGCAAACCTCTAATAATCAGTAACTTCATAAATGTAAATCATTTATTTTAAAGGGATAGTCCACCCAAAAATGAACATTCTATCATCATTTACTCACCCTCATGGCATTGCAAACCTGTATGACTTTCTTTCTTCTGCAGAACTTAAATGAAGATATGTTGCAAACCAAACCGTTTCAGTTACCATTGACTTCCATTGTATGGGCAAAAAATACAAAAGAAGTCAATGGGAACCGACATTCTTCAAAATCTCTTCCACAGAAGAAAGAATGTCATACATATTTTGGAATAACACGAGGGCGTGTATAATGGCAGAACTTTTATTTTCGGGTGGATTATCCCTTTAAGCAAGTTCAGTAGTGGGAATCTCACACATAAGAAGAACTAAATCGTAAGTGTTATTGAGTAGGGAGGGGGCAGCTGTGAGTGTTATTAGATGCATTGTGGCTATGTGAGAAAGTTTGTATTAAATTCCCATTTCCACCCATTGTGAACAGAGCTGGCAGGACTCCACACGCACTGCACTGAATGTGGAAGTGTGAGAGTGTGAGCTGGCGATACAGGAGCCGGTCTCATGGGCATCTAGCCCTCTTAAGGAAGCTCACCATGGGACCCTTACTGCTATAGGTGCTCCATTATACCCTTAGGTCAGTGTCGGAAGTCCTCTTGTTATAGCGGGGGCGAAAATTACAGAATCAACCATTACGCCTCTCCTTGAAAATCCGTCATCTATTCCCACACATCTTAAAGTGATGTCTGGTTAAATGCTCATGCAAATTCACCACAGGCCTGATGGAACAATCATGTAAAAATTTCCATCTGGCATGGATGAGTTAACCATTCATATCCATGAAATAATAAACACAGTGGTTTGAGGGAAAGAAGATGTCTTTCTGTTTTTACCTAGTCAGCCAGATGTAGAGTGATGGAGATATAAGTGGATTTTTAACAGATAGGGTCAAGGATAGGAAAACTGGAATAGGAGGATGTGGAGTGTGTACGTACAAGAGAAAGAGAGAGAGAGTAAAAAACAAAGGAAGGGGAAAAGAGGTGAGAGGGCACATCCGCTCCTCAGCTTTTGTCTCAAGAGTCTGCGTGTGCAGAGACATCTTCACCCTGCCACTGTTACTCTCTCAATTCATATTTCCTTTCACTCTAACACAAACAACGTTCTTGTAAACCTCCATAACCATTGAGCATCCATATCAAGCATTCTCTAACTCTACATTTTAATACTTTTCTTGTCTAAAAACTTTGGCTAAGAGATTATTAATAAAATGTTTGTTAAACTCATATTCATTGAGAGACTGGATGAAATAATTGTAATTAAGTACTGTTTACATAAACAAAAAAAATCTTGTTAATTCAGAATGATTGGTTGATAAATAAATAAATAAATGAATAAATGAATAAATGAATAAATGAATGAATGAATGAATGAATGAATGATGTAACAGCACTTATAAATCCCTTATATAAATTTAACATAAAATTAAAAAAAGAAAAGGTTATGCAAATAAAACATATACACTACCGTTCAAACGTTTGGGGTCAGTAGATTTTTTTTACTTCTATAATACTTACATTTAGCAAGGATTACATTGACCAAATGTGATAGTATAAGACTTTTACATTATTACAAAAAAATGTATTTTTCAAATGTATGCTGTTCTTTTGAATTCTCTGTTCATCAAAGAATTCTGGGGTTGATTGATTTTCACTCAATATTAAAGGACAAATCCAGTGAAAAATGAACCTGGGGTTAATTAACACATGGTTACCGAGTCGATCGTTCCCTGCGATGCGTTTTCATGAAAATCGAATGTATAGAGTTTTATCTTTAAAAACAGATTAGCTCATAACAGTAGTATATGGGGCACAGAGTAAGTAAAAATAAATCGCTAGTTAATACCACTAACAATGCTCAAAATAGCCTCACACTAACACGGTAGCATAATGAGGGTCCTTACATACAAACCGAAGCATTGAGAACTCTGTAAGTGTACAGACAGTTTAATAAGAAGATACTTTATAAAGACAGTACATTACGCGTTGACATGCAGGAGCCATCTTGGAAAACAGTCTCGACTAATCGAGCCACGAACGCCGTGCTACGTTAGATTTCACAAACGTAATTCCTATCGACCAGCTATCCTATCGACGGCGTTCATGACTCGATTAGTCGAGACTGTTTTCCAAGATGGATCCTGCATGTAAACGCGTAATGTACTGTCTTTATAAAGTATCTTCTTATTAAACTGTCTGTACACTTACAAAGTTCTCAATGCTTCGGTTTGTATGTAAGGACCCTCATTATGTTACCATGTTAGTGTGAGGCTATTTTGAGCCTTGTTAGTGGTATTAACTAGCGATTTATTTTTACTTACTCTGTGCCCCATATACTACTGTTATGAGCTAATCTGTTTTTAAAGATAAAACTCTATACATTCGATTTTCATGAAAACGCATCGCAGGGAACGATCGACTCGGTAACCATGTGTTAATTACCCCTAGGTTCATTTTTCACTGGATTTGTCCTTTAAGCAGCTCAACTGTTTTCAACACTGATAATGATATTAAATGTTTCTTGAGCAACAAATTAGAATGATTTCTGAAGGATCATGTGACACTAAAGACTGGAGTAATGGTCGCTGAAAATTCAGCTGTCATCACAGGAATAAATTACATTTATTTATTTTAAATAGTTTTTTTTCCTCTCATTTTTTAATAAATAAATGCATACTTTTTTTTCTAAAGCATTAAAAAAATCTTACCAACCCCAAACTTTTTACTGGTAGTTCATTGTAAAAAGTGGTAAGCTGCAATTTTTACATTACAGAGCTATTTCTACCTGATCTTATCCTAAAGTATTAGTTTTGTTGGTGTAACCTAATATACTTCAGTAATGTTAAATAGCATTTTTATTTGAATAAAATCAATAAATTTAGATTTTACCACATTAACATGTAGCACATTTTTTTAGGTTACCATTTTTAGCGCAATTTTCCAACGGACAAAATTGCGATTGTTAACTCATGATTTCTGTTCTGTCTGTGCGCACCAATCTTGCACTTCTATCTACTCCTCAACCAGACCACCTAGAGACTTCGGGTTTTCGGCATTATGTTAAGGAAGGTCTAATCTCGGGAACGCACAAAAAAAAAAAAAAAAAAAAAAACTGGAAAAGATTTACTATCTTTTAGTGTTGTGATCCCATGAGGTGAGAAAATTGCGCTAAAACACTCACCGAGTTTTTATTACTTTTTTTTTTACCAACACATTTTCTATTTGCACATAAACCCTGAATTTGAACTCATAATTCTCTATGACTCCGGCTGTTCATACAGTATTGCTTACGTTAGCATTGTCATTTAAATTGTTAATATATAAGACCTTATCTAAGAACAATAAACATCAGTCTAGCCTCTCATGCATGTCGACCCAGGGTGTGGTATACAGTGGAAATCCATGTTCCGCACACAGCAGGGCATCTCACCATGGGTCCCGCTCTCAGCCAGCTCTTTCGGTGCCATTCAGATCCATGCATAACATGACATGGAGAGAGGCAGCGGAGGTCAGTGAGGGGTCACTACACAGACTGAATTTGGAGAGCACGTTGGAGAGGACGAACGAAAGACACGGCGCTTCCTATCTGCTGCTGTTAGATCTGTTACAGCTGTGTTTGTCGTTTCTGACAATGTGTAATTGAATGATTTAGACTGCCACTGACATAAAATCACAGAGGCAGCAAAAATGCGACTCCATTATGTTCAACATCAACAAATAGATATGACCCCAGCTGAAAATGATGTGAGTGTACAAGTTGTGATTTTGGAAATGTTTGCTTTATAGGTGAACACATCTGACCCATTTTCCTCAATCAGTACAGAATTCAGTGTCAGATCAGATCTGAATTCAGATCAAAGGTGAGGAAGTGATAATCAAAACAGGATATGGTCAGTAGTGTAGTTTTGTAGAGACCCCTAGAAGACTATTACTCCGCAACAGTTTTAAACACACACACACACACACACACACACACACACACACAGAATAATACCACTATACTTTTAGGATTGTCAAAGGGTAGCAATTGTATTAGTCTGCAAACATTTTGTTAGAATGAGAGGCAGAGTGAAAGACCCATAACATAATGGGTCATAACAATGTAACAAAAATACATTGCAGATATGCTCACTAAATATAAACCTAACAGATCACTCAGATCATTAGGATCGCATCAGCTAGAAATACCTGAATTTGCTGAATGAGTACTGTGCCACTGTACGTCTGACTGATACAGTCCGACTGTATTTTATTTTGCATCCTCCTTTTTATTTTAAACTGAACTCAAATTGCACTGAGAATTGGGTAAGAGAGATGATGGTGGAGTAGTGAGTTTGACGTGATTAAACTTGAGGTTCTGTGGGGTGCGGACTGGATTTTGGAGACGTCCAATAGATTTTTTGGGCGCGTCGAAAGAACACCACAGACACAGTACAATCCACATGGGAAAATCTCACAGTAAAACAAGCAGCTGTGCAAAATATGATACACCGGTGTTTTGCCAGATGAGAAGTTTATTTATGTATAATCTTTTTACTCTTTTAATTATTTGTATAACTGTATCCACTGTATGTCCGACTGATTGCACTGTATTCCTCCTTTTGATTCTAAACTGAACTCAAATGGCACTGAGAATTGGGTAAGAGACCAACATAAATTACTAAATTGGGGAACTTGAGAGATTCCCACCACAGACACAGTGTAATAACCATGAGAAAATCTCAGAGTAAAACTGGGAGTTGTGAAAAATATGACACACAGGTGGTTTGCCTCCTATGTATTTATTTTATTCTTTTAATTCATTTTATAACTGTATCATATATCTCTTTTAATTTCTTTTATAGCAGTTTTAATTTTCCTTGCTTTTATTTTGTGATTATTTTAATTCCTTTCTGTAAAGCACTTGCCATAGTGTATGAAATGTGCTATATAAATAAACTTGCCTTGCCTTGCCTTATGCAGTATTTGTTTAAAAAATTAATATGCATGCATTGGTGTTTGTCATTCGTTAGGTCATTCATTTTTTTTTTTTTTTCTCTTATCCATGAGGACCACAAGACCACGACTTCAGACTTAAACCCAGGTCACCCAAAGTGTAGCTTTTGTTTTTAATTTAATCATCCTGAATATTAACTTGGAAAAAAGAACAGAATGGCTAACATTACTCCTATTTTTATATATTTTGAGACCAACTGTATCTCTATAATTTTATCAGACATTTTAGAGTGAGTCAAAGTAAACTAATACAAAAACTGCATAGTGCATTAAAAATTAATTACTGATGTTTGTGCTGTTGTTTTCTCCACCGAAATTATATCACTTTAGCTAACAGGTTGGAAAGTGATATCTGTGACATAAAACTAAGGAAATTATTTTAAAATTTGAAGTGTTCAAACAGTGTATAACAGAAAGTTGTGAAGTTTTAAGTTGTGAGTTTAATTTATCTAATTATTAGACTATTACACTTATAGGCAACTTCAAACGTCACAACTTTCTGTTATATAATGTATAGTAAACAAAACATTTCATGTCCTCGTCATCATATATGTCTTAATATTTTAGATTCTAATATATTAAGACATAAGAACATGAAATGTACTGCACAGTATGGACATGAGACATGAGCATGAAGTATAAAGAGAGACAAATCAATCGTATACAGTAGTCATTCTGTGCAGACATAAGATGATACAATGAAGAGTAAGAAGTGTGCATGAGCGTGACACAGAGCGTGTTTAGCAGCAACAGTCAGTAGAGACTGTGACAGGAAGCAGTGCTGCGGGAGCTGATATGTGACCAGGAAACTGGCAGGAATCAAACAGTGAGCATGCAGAAACAGGAAGAACCGCTGGTCTCCTGTCTGCTGAGTGTTTGCTCAGCCCACCACCCAGTTCCCATGAGACCCACTGGAAAACAGCTCGAGTAATGGACACTCGCCTCTGAACCAGCGTGCACTGGGTCCGAACCAGAACTCACAAATTTCTTTTTGAGTTCCTGCTGGTAGAGTGGTGAGCATGCACCGGTCAGTCCTAAAGACCACTTCTGCGCAATGCCTCAAAATGACGTCCCTAGGCTGCTAAAATTACAGAATCAATCACGAGAGTCCTAATGGTGATTTTAATGAATGAACTGTATGCCGCTGCCATCAGTTTTATGCTTGAGTGTAAATTTAACACAGGTATTTTAAAACTGCACAAAGCAGTACTCACAGAGGTGGTGTGTATACATAAGAATGTCCCCTGTTGTCCAGCATGTTTCATTCCCAGAAATGATTATTGCAAGGATCTTGCACTGACAATAGAATCTCTGTTGTATTACTTACGATTTTATTTAAGTTGGACGATTCTGAAGCACATTTTTCTGTCTGAGAGCAACAGTTTCCCCTCATATCATATTATTTGCCAAACCTCTTGTAATGTTTTCAAATTGATAAGCTTTTTTATACACATGGCCACTGCAAATTTCAACAAATAAGTGCTGTTGGGTAATATACTTAGGTAAATAATCTACAAATTACTCTGTAGAAAAAAAAGAGAAAAAGTTATCTAAAATGTGTTTAAATGCATGTGTAGTAATTGATTCAGTATGTCATTTAAACAATTGAATCAGTGGGTCATTTACGCTGGAACCACCGATTCATATATCTGATAATAACTTGCATGGTTCCGACCTGTTCCACTGATTCACTGAAAAAAATCCATTCAAAATATTCATTTCCAAACTGCGTTGCTTGTTCTTTTTCAGCCAAAAGACTGTACAGTACACATATTTTTTTCGCCGAAATATTGT
Source organism: Abramis brama (assembly GCF_963993115.1). NCBI lineage: Eukaryota > Metazoa > Chordata > Actinopteri > Cypriniformes > Leuciscidae > Abramis > Abramis brama. Next base: position 14,464,396 of record NC_139973.1, on the reverse strand, counting down.
CAATAAAAATATAAAGTTGTAGCGGTTTCACAGCCGTACCCAACAACAAAAACAGTAACTTCGCAAATGAAAAGCTAATTATTATTTTTTTAAAGTGCAACCAATTTTTTTACTGAAATATATTGTAGAAAATCAATAGTGTTGCTCATTTTAGCGATGATAGTGCGGTCACATTAGTGAAATTTCAGTGACATTTTGGGGGCAAAAAAGGTCTATTGTCAAAAGTGAAGTGAGGTATAAGTACAGCTCACACAAGTGGAAGTGTGTGTTCAAACAAAATGTATGGCCAAGCAAAACATTTGATAAAATGAAGTGATAAAATCCTTTAACACAGCATTTGGACAATTCACGTCTCTTTTGCAGGGTTTTACTTGGTTTTCAGCTCCCATTACCAGAGGAAATGAGTGTTTTTCAGATGCCAAAGAGGAGTGTGAGACCCCCTAAGTGATCAGATGCATGGGCTTTCCCAGCTAAACAATAGGTCTGGGCCACGAGATGTCCGGGTCAAATTTCAAAAACATTGGGGCTGATTTGGGGAAAATTATAGAGGTTAACAAACATATAGAAGAAAAACAAATGCATTATACGTTTGACAGATGCTTTTATCCAAAGCGACTTACAGTCATAATCAGAAATATTGACACCCTTGGTATATGATCAAAGATGGCTGTGAAAATAAATCTGGATTGTTTATCCCTTTTGAGCTTTCATTAAAGGGGACATATCATGGCAAATGCACTTTTTTAGCCCTTAAATGCATTTTGTTGTATATTTGGAGTGTTTAGAAGTACAGAAAAGATTAAATTATTCTCTTCAGGTGCTTCGTTGATATCTTTATATTCTGTTTTGGTCATATTTTTCAACCTGTTCCGATTTTTCTGTTATCTATGACGTTTTTTGAACTATTACGTCACAGTATTTGCAGCGGAACTGCCAAATAAGGACATTTACTTCCGGCCCAACACTTCGAGCAATCCGCCATTTTTATTTCTCGCTGCAATTTTGTAGTCCAAGCTAAAGGATGCAGAAGTTACGAGAGGGTAAGTTAAAATGTTCGGTTGTTGGATGTAGTAACCCACACGCTTCATTACACCGTTTAATGTAGATGAACTTCCGCGCTTGTTACAGGACGCATGTTTAACTGAAAGAACGAGCAGAGAGAGAGACCCGGTCGCGCGCGCGCTCACTCTCTCTCCTCAGAGCCAGGCAAAAGTGTAAACAAGACATCACCGTCTCCAAACTAGACGCTGTCTTGCTCTCTCTCCCTCGCACATATTAATCAAAATAAATCGACACGGTGGTAAAAGGTCGGAAGACCAAAGTTTCATGTGTAAATACAGTAACACACCATTGCGATACATCCATATGAAGACGTTGTTCTGCAGGTTCGTCGTCTTCATTTTCATCTCGCTCCGGCTCCGACTCTGGCTCGAACATGTAAGGCTGGCTGGACAAGTCTTCCGTTGTTGACATTTTGTTAATAACGTGTGAATAAAAAGTTTGTGCCGCTAGATAATCGTATCTCTGCTATCAAACTACAAAAATGGCCGAACGGGGTGGAGTTGAACCGAGTGTGGGCGGGGTATGAAGTGTCTCAATTGTATTTAAAGAGACCGCACCAAAACGAGTTGCTCTCAGACGCACATCAGAAAAGGGGCCTGTGGAGCTATAATAATGAGGAATTCAGACCCAAGCATTGCAGTTCCGCTTTATATAGACTACAAATGTATGATTTATATGTAAAAAGGAACAATTTAAAAGCATGATATGTCTCCTTTAAAAAAAAAAATCACAAAATATCTTATCGTTCATTGAAGTAAAACAATTGAAAGTGGGGAGAAATAAATGTATTTCTCCAAAATATGTTAGCCACAATTAATGGCACCCATAGAAATTCTTATGAGTAAAATATCTCTGTAGGGTATTCCCCCTCATACCAGTGGCTGGAGCCAGGATTTTTTCATAGGGGTGGCCAGGCAAGGGCCAGCAACCAGTTTGGGGTGGCACAGAAATCTTAATTATTTTTTGATAAAAAATAATTTGAATATAATGTATTGGACTGTTTTAGTGCCTACACAACTGAATAAAGTTAATTTGTCCTTAATTGTAATTGAGTTAGTAGTGAATTAGGAATCATGGAATACTGAGTGAATTTTATATATTTTTTTATTATTACCCACCACCTCATATTAAAATGAATTAAATAGTAATACAAGGGCACACACTATAGCTAAAGTTCAACTTGCTTGTTCTACATTGTTGCATCTTCATGGATGAGATAGCATGCAGATAAATACTGTAGTCCAAAGATTATTCAACTTTCAATGCGTTTTTTATAATCAATGAACTCTTCAACCAATTCCGAGTTTGTCAAAAAAGTTTAACTTTCTATATTAGTTGTCAAAATAAATAATTGCAACAGTTCTATCATACCTAAATTAAAAAGGAAAACAAAAGTTCTCTTTTGAATCCCCATGTGCAAGAATGTGAACAAGGCGGAAGTCAACAGCACATAATGTAAAATGAACAAATTACAAATTTTTACAAATTAACAAATTAACGCAAAATGAATGCATATCTTCTAGTACAAATGCACAGTGCTCACATTTATTTGGACATTAAAATATTACATATCAGTTTGTGCCTTATATTGTGATCTCACATTGCAGAATAATTTAATCCAGACACATGTGACGCATAGTATAACAAATACATGCATGCAGTTTTGACAGCTTTAATCGCCTTTTTGATTCTTACATGAGTTAATTAACGGCAACTACGGCTACAGCACGCCGCATTTGCGCGTAATGTGCAAGCACAGTACAACGGCTGTCAGCCATATGACAGAAAAGTTAGTTTTACTGACATTTGGCCTGATAACATCTCATTTTACCGAAGATAGCCAACTGAATAAGGACAACGCCGTTTTCTCAGCATCTGACAGAAGTGTCACAAGCTTTCACACACACCTTCTAAAATAAAAGTAGCATGAGAAAAAAAGAGAACTACGTTTGTTGTTGACTGCACTCTATTCGACTTACTCAAGACGTTCTTGCAACCAACCAGTTGAGAAAGATTGACTCTATATTTACTATGTGCGTGGGAAAAGTCACACGTTTTTTGTGGTCTTAAAGAGACGGTTCAGCGTTTTAAAAAACACAATTTTTGTCAATAAAAAAAGAGACAGAAACAGCAGTTGTGAGAGGGGTGGCCAAAGGGGTGGCCAAGCTTAGACCAAGGGTGGCCACGGCCACCCCTGGCCACCCCCTAGCTCCGCCAGTGCCTCATACTTACATTTTTTAATAGGGTATTCCCCCTCATACTTACATTTTTTAGCACACCAGGGTGACTAAGAACATGAAATTATCCAGCTATGACTTCCTGTTTCACAGGAGTATAAATATGTGGAAACACAAAGGCCAAATTCCCTGAATCATCCATCACAATGTGTAAAACCAGAAACATAGTTCTGATGTGCAGCAAAGGATTGTTGAGAATTGAAAATTCCACCATCAGGGAAATAATTTTGAAGTTCTAATCAACAGGAAATGTTACGAATCTGCTTGGAAGAGAACATGACTATTTATATTGTCTTAATGTGTGGCGAGGAGGAGAGTTTGAGTGGCCAAAGACAAGGATCACAGGAGAACTGTAGAAAATAGTTTAGTCTTGAGGTCAGAAAGCATTTTTTTTTTTCAAACATTTTTTAAAATCCAGCATATTTAGTCGTCAGAAACTGGTCAGATAAAACTAAAAAATGAGCTTTTTGGCAGCAAACCCACCAGATCGGTTTGGTGCAAACAGTACCCCATGTCCAAAGTTAAATATACCGCTGGATCTTATATGTTGTGGGCATATTTTTTTTTTGCTGGAGGTCCTGGACATTGTTCAGATACATGGTATCATGGATTCTATCAAATACCAACAGATAAAAAATCTCTGCCAGAAATCTTATAATGGGCCATGGTTGGACCTTCAATCAGGCCAATGATCCAAAACAAACATCAAAATCAACACAAAAATGCGTCACTGAGCACAAAATGAAGCTTCTGCCATGGCCTTCCTAGTCCCCTGACCTGAACCCTATAGAAAATGAATGGGCTGAACTGAAGAGGAGGAGCACCAACATGGATCTGGGAATCTGAAGGATCTGGAGAGATTCTGTATGGAGGAATGCTCTCTGATCTCTTGTCAGGTGTTCTCCAAACTCATCAGGAATTATAGGAGAAAACTCAGAGCTGTTATCTTGGTAAAAGGAGGTTGAAAAAAGTATTTAATAAAAGGGTGCCATTAATTGTGGCCAATGTGTATTGGAGAAAATATTTATTTCATAAAGTGATTCCCCCCATTCTCAATTATTTTACTTCAATGAAAGTGATTATTTCTATGATCTTTTTTTTAGAAACCAGCCTTTATTAATTATTATTGCAGAGATGGGGTTTGGGGCTGGGTCCGTGGGACTGTTTCTGGGGATTCACTTTTTATTTTTCCTACCTTTTGTCTTCTGCATTCTCCTTACCATTGTCTCCTGTTCTTCCCTCAGACTCGTCCCCCAGAAACAGTCCCACGGACCCAGCCCCAAACCCAATCTCTTAAAAATTAATAAAGGCTGGTTTCTAAAGTACTTCTTCCTGCCTCTATGTATTCATGCTCATGGGTAGCCTAATGGGTTCCATTCAGACCTTAACATTAAGTATTTTACTGTTATGTGTCAACAAGATTCAACAAGACATTTTCACCTAGCTATACCCAATGTTTAGACCTGTTGTGGTATTTATGCAAATTAGCACATACGTAATTAGATTATGCACCGTTTGTCCATGTTAACAAACAATTTCAAAAAACTTGTAATACATTTTTTGTTTGTCTTGATGTAAGTAATCAACTCAGTAATTTTCATGGTGATATCTAAAGGTTAAAACTTTTACCCTATTCACGTAAGAAAAAGAATGAATAGGCGTATGAATAGGATATATTTGGGTCTTTTTCGAAACTTTCCCCTAATGGGATTCTTCGGGGCTTTTTTTCCTTACTCAGGACATATTGAGGATACAAAATCAGTTGAGTTTGCTTCTGTTGCAATTTGTTCAAGGTTGACCCCCATTTTGGCTTAAAATGACTGGACTATACTGTTTGATCTATAATGTATAATAAATGCATTAATAATAGACAAATTTTGTGATTTGACTATGTATTGTTGTGAGGTTCGAGACAAAGCCTGTAAGAGAGAGAGAAAGTCAAATAATGGTTTTAAATGCCAGATGCTGCCAGACGCTCTCATGCAAAGAGCAATAACAGCAATTTAAGTGCCAAACACGGACACCTTGACCATTTGTGTCTCATAAGAAAAACTGTCCATTGTTGTGGAGCTCAGGTTGTTTTTTCCTGTTAAACAGAGTGAAGCCATCGCAGCTGTACTCATACTTGTAAAGTGCTGTGTTTCTCTGTTCTTCCTTTCCTCTTAATTTTGTTTGCACACATGCCAAATCTTCATAACAGTAACAAAGCTGAGAGCTTTAACACTTAAAGGTAGGGTAGGTAGGATTTTTATAAAAAACTTTTTTTCAAATTTGTTTAAACTGTCTTTATATACCAATACATAATTAAATGTAAGTGCTCTGAAAAAGAGAGTTTAAAAATCGAGTGACTGTAGACCTTTTAATCTGCAATAAACACAGCTCATTATTTCCATCCGGGACGAAACAATTGATTGGTTTGGGCGACTGTCACTCACTCTCGCAACCATGGCTACCACCCCTGTTTCTACAAGATCTGCCCATATGCGCGCGCACCCGTTTGATTTGAGGAGTGCAAGAGAGGCGCGGAACCTAGGAAGAGTAAAATTATGGCAGAGAGAAAGAGCATTCAAAATTCAAAGCACCTGCATATGCAGTCAGCGAAGGCAAACAAGGCAAAAACTACTTCCTCGGACCCTGGTTACCCGCACTCTTGAACGACCTCCTCTGCTTCGCCCTCGACCCCGGACCTGTCCTTGAACCGACGATGCGGTACTTGTCACCGGAGTGTAACGTTAGTCCTCATCAGAGTCAACAATGTTTTCATCATGGAAACTCTTACATGCAAAACACCGTATATGTTATGACTCTTACACGAAATTCACCTTCATCACAGTTTAACTGATGGTAATGGAAAAACGTGTATCAATGCAACCTGTTTTTAGCTTTGCCTTATAAATATAGCTCGTTACCGAATCAAACAAAATATATTTTAAACTTTACCAGTATCGATATGCTAGATTGATAGTGAGTACTAAAAGCCATCTTATTTGTTTATATTTCTAGTGATAAAGTTAGGTATTTTATTACATGTGATTCTGACATGATGTCACTGCATGCACTGCGCTCCTTCCTCTGCACTCGTCTCAGGTAAATAAATGCGTCTTCCTGAGCCTGAGCATTTGGCGTCGCGCGTTCATGTGTTTTGGGGGCGTGGCTTTGGAAGGAGCCCAGAAGGGAGGGGGTGGAGTGAATGGAAATAATTAGCTGTGTTTACAACAGTCGTGAGAGGTCTACAGACACTCGATTTTTATACTCTCTTTTTCAGAGTACTTATATTTTAATTATGTATTGGTATATAAAGACAATTTAAACAAATTTGGAATTTTTTTTTTTTAGAAAAATCCTACCTACCCTACCTTTAATAGCCTACTTCTTTTAAAATATAATTAAAACACTTTTAATTAATAGCTACCCATTTCGACATGTTAAAAATGGTTAAATATAAAACAGTTAAAATGTCAATTTAATAAATATTATTTAAATACAGTTAAAATGTGTGATCAATTTGCATGAAATATATACATTATTTGCATAATGTAATAAGAATAATTATAATGCATAACATATTATGTAAAGAATTCTGTCGGTTTTCTATATGATAAATAAACACTTAGATATTTATATGGAGTCTATGTCAACAAACAATGCAGTCCGTGTAATGTTGTAAACTCTACAAATCATATAAAAACATTCTTTCAATATAAATTTGACATGAAGTACGACAGTGTCTGAGAACTAAATTGACCACCAACTGCACCGAACACTTCAGGTTAAGATCATCTATTTGTAACATCAGTTCAAATGTCACATGCAAGGTGATAGAGAAGAAGCAGTGATCCATTCGACATTCAGTTACAAATTAACTTTATCTGAGAATGGCATGCTAAAGACACACCTCCCGCAACCTTTGCACAACCTACCTGCCATTTCCTTAATCTTGGAAATGGCTAACAAAAATGAACCTGTCCATGATAAAATGTGACTTCTGAAGAGAAGAAAAACATCAGTTTCGACATATTCTTAATAACTGGAACAGCCAAATCTCAGGTAAGTTGCCTCAATTAGTACTTTTTCACTCAATTCTGATGCTTACATTCATCATTATGTATGTATATGTTTGTTATAGCTTGTAACATGACAATAGCATTTCAAAGTCCCATGTGCCAAATCTCTTTGGCACAAATGAGCAGGATGATAATATCTTAATACATAATTCTAGGTTGATAGTTTAATGTTCAATGTTCTAACATTCCTATCAACCCTCATGTTATTTTACATTCTGTTGTCAACCGCAACATGCCAACTGCTAGGGAAGGAAAGGTGGACTATTATGGGAATCAATATAGTTGACCACACCTACTTGCTAAACTGACGGATAAGACTTAACTATATCGTCTAATGTATGACAGGAAAATTTGAAAAGGTAGGCTTCATCCAACTCCTATTGTTATAGTGTGTATTGCAATAATGCTAATTAAAAAAGACATATACTAAGGATAAACATAAACATAGAAGATGTAAAAAATGCTTCTAAAATTTCAGGAACTTCATGCAGGTTGCAGTTTAACTAATAGGTCAAAAGCTGTGTTGAACAGCATAGCTTTCATATGCGACAACAACAATAAAAAGTTGTTAGTGCCAATGTAATCAGTAACAAACAACGCAGGACAATGGGGAGGGTGTGTATGTAGTGTATACATGATCTTGGGGAGATCAAGTGAAAGGCTCATTTTTGTGGCGTGTTTGTTTGGACCCATACAGTGAGGTCTGAGAAAGCTTTTGGGAGCTGTTCATTTACAAGTAGCGTAAGATAAAGGGCAACTCAAGATCCAAGCAGTTCCCACTTCACCTTTCCTGAATTTATAATGATACACACATACGGACACTTCCTTTTAGCTGGCTTTTAGATCCTGCAGGTATGCTGTTACGGGGGCGTCCTGAGAAAGGTAGAGATAAAAGCAGCTCCTGTGGAGTGTTTACTACCAGCAGTGCTGAAATGAATAGTGGGAGAGTAAGGGAGTGAGAGGAAGGGCCCCTATAAAAAAATCATTGAACCCTCTATGAAAAGCAGCCGCTGTGGAAGTCACAAGGAGATAAGCAGGAAATGCTGAGAGCCTGAGAGGTGGAACCTATAAAGCACTCTTTATTTCATACATATGCAGTACAAAACACAACTTTAACGTTTTGGTAAATTGGTGGCTAATTCGTATGTTCTCATTTGTATGTTTTCATACAATCTGCTAAGGGTTTAAGGGTGGCCATTCATGCTTACTTTTTTTTTTTTTCTAAAAATGAATCACACTGTACGAATTCACACAAAATCAGCATCTCGTAAAATAGGCATGCTTTCTAATGCGATCGGTGTGCAGTCATATTTAGTTTTCACTGTCTTGTTTAGTTTTAGTCTTAGAAGGGCGTTTACATGACATCGTTTTCAACTAAAAACAGCTTTTTTTTAATGCATTTTGGCTGTTCATTTACATATTCATATTGGGGGCCTGAAAACACAAACTTTTGAAAATGGGTTTCAAAATGCATGTTTTTAAAAACGGTACAATTATCGTTTCCATGTAAACTACAAAAACGCGAATTTGTGAAAACGGTTACGTTATACACATGCGTATTACGTGTTCAGTCTATAGGCGCGTAGTCTGGCATTATACATAATATTAATACATAATGCATAATACAGCGTTTTAGTTGTTTTCACGGATCCGTGTGAAGGGGGATAGTTTTGACATTGGTGTTGTCTGTATGTGAAAAATGCAAAGGAAAAATCGCCGTGTAAACGATAGTTTTCATTGTCTTCGTCATTGCCTGAGTTCTAGTCATTAATTTGTTGTCATAGTTACTAATTAGTCCTCACCTGTTCCCTGTTCTGTTGATTACCTTCCTCATGTATTTAAATATTCTGTCTTCCTCAGTTCATGGTCTCTCGTTAAACATTACGTTTGTGGTTCTTATGGTGTTATTGCTCTTCATGTTTACTAAAAATGTATTCATTGTTCATTCTGTGTCACGAATCATTCTTTGGATTATATATCCACCTGTGATAATCGGGTTGTTTATTCTTCTTTAGTAAAACATTTTTTTTATTCTACTGTATGACAAACTTAAAATGGCAGATAATCTTTCATTTCCAGGAAAATTTATTTAAGAGACAGTAATGAAACTTATTATTGGATTTAAGACTGATTTTTGATCTTACATATTTGCAATCATTAACTATTTTTTGTGTGTGTTATTTAACTGGTCATTTGAACAAGTTCCTTGAAATGCATTGTAGCAGAACACATTGACTTTATTGTTTTGTACAGCCCTTTTTGTACTTTATTGCCCTTATTACACATTATTATGTGAAAGTTGCACCATTCTGTGGTTAAATATGTTTGCATAATGATGACTAAACTTTACAATTGACCAATGTCCTATGCAGTCAGTTTCCTAAATAGCTGGTGTTAGTTTCATGTCTCTGGTATCACTCTTTCTTCACAAATCATAATAATAATAAAAAAATATATATTTAATGTCCATTTATTTATTGATTTGCTAAAAAGTGAAATAATGTATAAAATATACCAGTTCAGGGCTGAAAAAAATCATCTCTGCTTTGTGTTCTGATCTACCCATTCAGGGTTTATTTGGCACAACTGATTGTGCATTATTCCTTAGTGCTACACTGTATACTGTCTTGTTGTTTACTTTGTGTGTCTCATACTGTATGATATTGTTGTTTGCAGTAGGGTGTATGCTGAGTCTTGTGGTGAGGTATTACATGTGTCAGCATGTAAGAGTTCCTGATTATTGATGAATTTATATTTTCAAAAATTAGTGAAAATGTTGCAATTAATAATATGCTGCAAGGTCATATAAATTTACACAGTCACATTCTTTTTAAAATAATAATAATAATAATAATAAAACTTTACATTTACAAGCAAACATTACAGAAAATGCTATTAAAATGAAAAAAAAAAAAAAGATTATATATTAACTATGTATATTTACAGAATTTACAGTGAGGAAAATAAGTATTTGAACACCCTGCTATTTTGCAAGTTCTCCCACTTGGAAATCATGGAGGGGTCTGAAATTGTCATCGTAGGTGCATGTCCACTGTGAGAGACATAATCTAAAATAAAAAAAAATCCAGAAATCACAATATATGATTTTTTAACTATTTATTTGTATGATACAGCTGCAAATAAGTATTTGAACACCTGTCTATCAGCTAGAATTCTGACCCTCAAAGACCTGTTAGTCTGCCTTTAAAATGTCCACCTCCACTCCATTTATTATCCTAAATCAGATGCACCTATTTGAGGTCGTTAGCTGCATAAAGACACCTGTCCACCCCATACAATCAGTAAGAATCTAACTACTAACATGGCCAAGACCAAAGAGCTGTCCAAAGACACTAGAGACAAAATTGTACACCTCCACAAGGCTGGAAAGGGCTACGAAATTGCCAAGCAGCTTGGTGAAAAAAGGTCCACTGTTGGAGCAATCATTAGAAAATGGAAGAAGCTAAACATGACTGTCAATCTCCCTCGGACTGGGGCTCCATGCAAGATCTCACCTCGTGGGGTCTCAATGATCCTAAGAAAGGTGAGAAATCAGCCCAGAACTACACGGGAGGAGCTGGTCAATGACCTGAAAAGAGCTGGGACCACCGTTTCCAAGGTTACTGTTGATAATACACTAAGACGTCATGGTTTGAAATCATGCATGGCACGGAAGGTTCCCCTGCTTAAACCAGCACATGTCAAGGCCCGTCTTAAGATTGCCAATGACCATTTGGATGATCCAGAGGAGTCATGGGAGAAAGTCATGTGGTCAGATGAGACCAAAATAGAACTTTTTGGTCATAATTCCACTAAACGTGTTTGGAGGAAGAAGAATGATGAGTACCATCCCAAGAACACCATCCCTACTGTGAAGCATGGGGGTGGTAGCATCATGCTTTGGGGGTGTTTTTCTGCACATGGGACAGGGCGACTGTATATGCACTGTATTAAGGAGAGGATGACCGGGGCCATGTATTGCGAGATTTTGGAGAACAACCTCCTTCCCTCAGTTAGAGCATTGAAGATCGGTCGAGGCTGGGTCTTCCAACATGACGATGACCCGAAGCACACAGCCAGGATAACCAAGGAGTGGCTCTGTAAGAAGCATATCAAGGTTCTGGCGTGGCCTAGCCAGTCTCCAGACCTAAACCCAATAGAGAATCTTTGGAGGGAGCTCAAACTCCGTGTTTCTCAGCGACAGCCCAGAAACCTGACTGATCTAGAGAAGATCTGTGTGGAGGAGTGGGCCAAAATCCCTCCTGCAGTGTGTGCAAACCTGGTGAAAAACTACAGGAAACGTTTGACCTCTGTAATTGCAAACAAAGGCTACTGTACCAAATATTAACATTGATTTTCTCAGGTGTTCAAATACTTATTTGCAGCTGTATCATACAAATAAATAGTTAAAAAATCATACATTGTGATTTCTGGATTTTTTTTTTTAGATTATGTCTCTCACAGTGGACATGCACCTACGATGACAATTTCAGACCCCTCCATGATTTCTAAGTGCGAGAACTTGCAAAATAGCAGGGTGTTCAAATACTTATTTTCCTCACTGTATACATATTTTTTTTGTAGAAAGAATAAAAAAAACCTTTTGCAGTCAACCTTGACTACCCATTAAAACATAAAAAATTAGTGCTGTCAAACTGATTAATCGCATAACATAAAAGTTTTTGTTTATATGATGCATGTGTGTGTATGTATATGTATATACACAGACATATTAAATAAATATATATATATATATATATATATATATATATATATATATATATATATATATATCGATTAATCGCAATTAATCGATTCTAACATAAAAGTTTATATAATAAACAAATGTTTATATAATATATGTGTATATATATATATCTCATTGTATTTATATATATATATATATATGTGTGTGTGTATGCGTGCAAAAAGCATATGTATACATATATAAATGTAGTATATATATATATAAAAAATATATATATACACACACAGACACATATATATATAAATATAACATATATACACACACATTATATAAACAAAACCTTTTTTTAAATGCAATTAATCGCGATTAATCGGTTTGACAGCACTATTACATATATGTGTGTGTGTGTGTGTGTGTGTGTGTAGTATAATAATATATACACACGCATATTATATAAACAAAACTTTTATGTTAGATGCGATTAATCAATTTGATAGCACTAAAAATTATATAATGTTGTATATTTATAAAGTTGCAGCAGAACTCAAACTCTAGCAGTACTTAACGCCACTTCTGTGGTTGCTATTAAATTGTGATTTCTACAGGAAGCAGGAAAACATGGGGTCTGCTGCACACACAGTGTGTGTGCTCCTGTGTTTTTGGGTCTCAGGATCATGCTACACACTCCAGACCGTGGGCCCATGTACGGTCAACCGAGAGACGGTGAGGAAAAACAACACACACACAGGCCTCTTTTGTTCCCCGAGCCAGAGCAAGTGCTGCTACATCAGGAGTATCCTGTTTGTAGGACACTTGTTTCCTGTTTTTGGTGACAGAGGTTTACCCAGTCTGTAAGTAGTTTATCTCGTGAGAAAATAAAAGCCTTGTTTCTTATTTGAAACGACACGTGGGTAATCTTCTCTTTTTATCTTTTAAACCTTCATAAAACAGGGTAAAATTATATTTTATGTAAATGCAGTTTTTATCCTCATATGTAATAGGCCTACTATTTCATTGCACAAGACTGTTTGGTGCTGACTCCAGAAGTAAGTTTCACAACCATATAACTCTTAATTCTTTCTCCAGGCTGCATTTGACTGCAGTGGGAAAACACTTACGTCGGTACCGCAGCACATCTGGATGAATGTGACCGAGTTGGATCTGTCTGACAATCTGTTAGACTTAACCCGCAGTGACAGCTTCAAGCGCTTGAACCTCTTCAGCCACTTGCTCAAACTGAACCTATCAGGCAACTACCTCCCCCTACTGTTAAAAGAACATCTTTACAGCCTTTCTTCTCTTGAAGTACTAGATCTGAGTAGGTGCAAACTGGCCGCAGTGGAGGCAAACGCTCTGACCAGCCTCTCCAGTTTGCAGATGCTCTTCCTGGGGAACATTCCATCTGCTGCAGTTCAAGAACTGAGAATGAATAACAGACAGGAAGTGGGAAACAGAGTAATGAGGATCAGACACTCAAAACACATGACACAGGATCACCACAATGATGGTATGAAAACTATGGTCTTCGTTACTTGGGTCAGTGATGCATATTGTCTAGTTTCTGTTCCTTATAAATATGCTCTTTGATTTCATGTTGGTTATGGATTTTATATCATTCTCAACAAAAGGTTTATTTAAAAAAGGTGGTATAATAACCATCAAGTAAACTGTAATAACCATCCTAATCATTATTTTCTAAAATGTTGTTAAATATTGAATTCATAAAACATTGTTGTTATCATGAATTTTAAATTCATAAACATGATTACATTTTTTGGCAAGTCATGCGAAATTACATTTAACAATCTGAGCTAATCTTGCCTTGTTATAAAAAAGTAAAATGATCTGATATTTTAAAACTTACTGACATTGACACACTCGCATATTCCTAGTTTTATCCATTTTCCCTACCACATTGCACCACATTGTCTACATCGGTGGACAACGTTTTTCAATTATTAATATGCAGTGAAGTAATTTTTTTCCTAAAAAATAATAATAGCCTGCATGATTATGCCAAACTACTTAATAATGTTTTCTTTTTCTTCTCCATTATGGTGACAGTTGTATCACCCTGACATTTTTGCCCCCTCGAAAATAATACCATTTAAATTAATTTTAAAACAGCAATAAATAAATAAAACAGCTCATCATAAACAATGTGTATTCCAATAATTATGAGTGAATTGCATTTTTGGAATGATGGACTAAATTCAATCAAAAAATGAAGGCAACCCAGTCACATCCTACAGCCATTTCATTCATTTTCTCTGCATTAACTATATTTATATTGACAAAAAAAAAAAATCTTATTTGAGTGCCCCAAGACATTTCTTCTTTATTGAGGTATGGAAATGGTCATTCACTATCATTTCAATATTATTTATTTTTCTCATGGCAGGATATTCTATGGATGTCAACCGTGGAGCCTTCCTCCGTAAACTACTTACAGCGAAAACAACCTCAAACTTTACAAATAATGGTCAAAATCTTTTTTTCTTTATTAATGTAGATTATTACCTGTGATTTCCTTTTTAATTCCTACAGCTGAGACTCAGCTAACCATTAAAAATACCTTTTTTTTTCAGACTCAAAGGCCACTGATGATCCCAAAACCTCTTCAGAGAGCTGGAAGGTCCTTGTGGCTGTTCTGGTGTCAGCTATCACCCTCTCCGTTCTTATCGCTGTGATGGCTAAATGCAAAGTCCTGCACAAGTATCTGGCAAGCTACAGACACTCCAGGCTCAGCGAAGTGGATGGCACGAGTCAGTGTGACCCTGCCAACTTTGAGGTGGGATTCTCGACCCACGGCGGCCCAGGGACTCGCGCAGCTGCACATACTGATGACATCGAAGAGGATGACGATGGGTTTATTGAAGATAACTACATTCAAGCAAGTGAGAGTGAGAGAGCCACAAGAGCAACAGCACTGACTGATGATGATGATGATGATGAGGAGGAAATTGAATTTAGTATTGGTTAGCCACATTAAGTCTAATCGTATTTTCATGAACTATTCATTGAATGATTAATTTAGAAAATGAATACAGTGTCCCCATTAATATTTGAACACTTAAGTCACATTAAAAGACGTATGACACTGAGAACCATTAAAAAGCCACTTCTTATATCTAATGCTATGAAATTCATACATTTTTATATAGATGTCCAAATAGTTTCTAGGGACACTTTATGAAAGTATTTGAAAAATGTATAAATCAAAGTTTAATTACATTTGAATGTAGGCCTTAATATGGTAAGCATTTTATACAATATTTGTTAACATTATTAATGAAACTTTATTTTAAATCATGAAATTAATAATCATTAACGTTTAATGATTTGTTCTTCTTGAATTTGCATTTACTATTAACTGCGTTCTGGAAAATATACATTTTGTTTCTTGTATGTTTCATTTTATTTCTGAATTAAAAAAAAAAAATTTCTAATATTTTTCTTTTTATTGGCCACTGGGTGCCGCCAATGTCTATATTGCCTAGATATAAATTAATATAATTTTATTACAGTTTATAAGTGGTAGGCCTATATATAAGACATATTAAACATTAAATGGCATTCACATTATTCTAAACTAATGCAGTGTTAATAGGCTTCTTTTGTGTGTCTTGTCACCTGAAAGTAGTTGAAGTTACGTCACACCGCTTCTATCTACACTGCAATCGAGCGACGCGTCAAAACTTGAACAGCGTTGGTTAACTATAATGGCAGGGTTCTGGTTTGGACGCGTCGCGTCTCTCACAGTACAGCACAGCAACAAGCTCAAGCTGCACAACCGGTTAGACGCCTCTAAACCCGGAAGATGCGTGTATAAGGGATGGGGAGATCTCGCTTCATTTCGAGTGATTAAACTTTACCAGAATTGACGAAACTTAAGCACCTGTCAGTTACTTCTTGTCATACAACAGCTTTGATAACGATGGCAGCGTCCGCGATCTTCATCCTGGACTTGAAAGGCAAGGTAAGAGCGCGTGCACCTGTCGTAGGAAGGTCGAACAGTTCATACTCTCAGGATAGACTGTTTCAGTTTATTTGAAACCTACATAGCTACAGATAATCGAGGATTAAAGATCAATTGCAAAAGTAAATTCTATGTACTTACTCACTTCAAGGTTTCTAAAACAACTAATGATGTCAAAATGCCACAAGACCGAGACACTCCACATCATCACCTTTAAAGTGACCAGCACTTTCACTAAAGGAAGTTGCACGGTTCATGTTTTACATATTGTATGTTTCTATATATAAATGCTGTTGCAATAACAAAATATAGGCTCAGGACTGCTTACAGTTTTATTTTTATTTTGTACAGTGCTATAGTATTTTTTTAATCCAAAAAATTACAGTATGCCTGATAGGCTACATATCACCACAATACCGTTGGAAGTTTCACAATGACAACTGCCTCTCCTTGGACTTTAAAAATGACTGACATTAATGACCAAATTTAACACTCTTATGGAAATATGATAATATTTTGTAATTATCATTTAAATCTGACTAATTTTTGAATTGTTTGTCATAAATAAACATCTCATGAACGTGTTATGGGGTTTCAAATCAAAATATGACTTTCTGTTACGAAACAAGACATCGATTTCATACATGTACACTGTAGTGGACACCAAGACTTAAATCATGTTTATCAGGCATTTTGGGAGACACAACAAGTGAATAGGGAATGAAATTCTATTTCAGATATTATTATTAAAATCTTGCCAATTACTGTTCCCAGTATTACGCTTCTTTTTTTCATTACATGTTGCTCCAAGAACACATTAATATGCAGATGATCTGTAGCCTATATCATTCCGTTATATCTTTCTTAACATAGTTGAGAATCATCTTTATATAAAGTTTGGTATATAAAAAATCCTCTAAACCTAAAAATTGATTGCTGATTTAAAAAATATAGCATTGTTTTTGCCTATTTATGTCTTTTTATTTAAAGAAAATTAGTCCTGGTGTCCTCTACAGAGGACATAGCATAACATATGAATAAAATATCTTAATATTTAATATATATATATATATATATATATATATATATGTTTATATTATATAAAGACAATATAAAGATGTTTATATAGACAGAGAAGCTCAGAACACATTAGTTTGTAATGGGTGGATAGGAGTGTTTCCATGAAAACGGATCCTCAGGGTCTCAGTGGAATGGATTACCTTCCAATATACCCCTGGATTTTGCCAGTGCTGATGAAAGCACTCTTGTCTGTGCCCTAGAGCAATCCAATATCTTCATCTGAAGGAATACCTTTACACCAGCCACATTAAAGTCAGATTTCTCTGATCCTTTATGTTTCACCCTACTATACTTTCAATGCACCTGTAAAGTGCAAAGTTTAAGCATTTGATTGCATCTTGGATATTGGTAACTCTTATTGATTGAGCTGTTAACATTTTCTCAGGCTGGTTTGAGTCTATGCAAATAAACCTTGTGCTGTAAGTGTCCTTTTGGCCTTTATTACAAGTGTCTACTTTTAAGGATATAAGGAATCCACTTTGTGTGATGACTGGTGCCGAAATATCTTAAAAAAAATAAATAAATCAGAACAAAACCAAACACAAAATCCATGTCTAGTTTCCCCCTAAAATGGATTGATGGGGGTCTTCAAGGAGCAGAATTGGGATACTTTTGACATTCTTCTGCTTTCAACTTTGTTTCCATCTCTAAGGTGCTCATATGCCGGAACTACATGGGCAACATAGACGCCAATGAGATTGACCACTTCATGCCCATAATGATGAAGAGAGAGGATGATGCAGATTTGTCACCAGTGGTTATTCATGGCTCCACCCACTTCCTCTGGATCAAGCACAGCAACCTGTACTGTATCCTCCATATGCTTGTAAATGTAAAAATATAATCTTCCACTTCTTTTGTGAATATTTGTCCTACTGTTGTACAGTAATAGCTCTGCAAATTTTTAGCATATTAACCACTTAACAGATTTTACTCAGTGGTTGCAGTAACAAAGAAAAATACCAATGCTGCTCTTGTATACTCTTTCCTGTACAAATTAGTTGAGGTAAGTGAGTTTTATATCTATCAACATTACAACGCCTTCAATAAAACCTTGCACAGCACAATCTTGTTGACTGTGTAAACATCAATACCCTAAAAAAACTGCTGTAGCACAATTCCTCACTATAATATATCCTTACCAAATATACGTGCATTTATAGTAATCTTGCTTTGACCATTTGTTTGCAGGTGTTCATTGAATATTTCAAGTCACTGGAAGAAGAGAGCATTCGAGACAATTTTGTGACAGTATATGAGCTAATGGATGAAGTCATGGACTTTGGATTCCCTCAGACCACTGACAGCAAGATCTTACTCGAGTAAGTTTTGACAGACTCACCATTCAACCATCACTCCTCAGAGAACACTATTCATCCTTCACTAAACAGTGCTATGAGGGATCACCATTCATTATTCAAGCTCAGTGCTATTCATAAGTCACTGTATATGCTTTGTGCAGAGAGCACAGTTTGACAAAATGCAGTAAATAGTTTTTTTTATATTACACAGAGAGATGATTCGACCAGAGAAATGGAATGTAGTATGTAAGCATAAAGAGACATTTTTAAAAGTTGCCATAAAATGAAAATTCATCTATTTTCTAAAACAATGTTATTGGTCTTATTGTGAACAATTCATACATGCATATGTTACATTTTGAAATATCATAATTTGAGCTCCCAGTGGAACGACAGACTTCTCTCTGTTTCAAAACGGAAGAAAAGATCTATCGCGACTTCCTATTTAATCATGACTTCTTCCCGGTGGTTTATCTATTTAGAAGTTCAAAGGTGAACTATGCAGGTTTTTTAAGCTTAATTTACCTTAACTGAACAGCTTCGGAGTCATTGGAATGGTTATATGACTTTTTTCGGGTTGAATGTTGCTCGCACCCCCCTAGTGCCGTTGAGTGGAAAAACCACCCTTGCAACTTTCCGTGCGTTTGTCGGCTTCTTTGAAAACAAATGCACATGACCAGAGGGTGAAGATGGGACGGGGGAGAGGTGCCAACGAGTTTTGATGACAGTGTTGTCAAATATCTATTCCGAAGCTGTAGGGGGAGCTCTATAGAGAAACCCGCGAGCAAAAAGTGAGAAAACAGCGAAGAAATTGCCAAAACTGCATAGCGCCGCTTTAAAGAATATTCAAAATGCAAAATGTGAGCTTGTTTAGCTTATTAAAAATGTTATTAAAACAAGCTGCTTTATCGAGAAGGTCGCCCCCGTCATGGGTGCTGCTGACATGTTAATATCACATGACCAGCCGTGTTATAGAAGTGACCATGTTACTAATTCTAACAATAATAGTATATTTACTTTTATAGCATTTTTAGCTGACATTTGGGCATTTTAAAAATAATAAACATAAAAGTAGATCATGCTAAATAAACAATATAACAAGAAAACACAATATACATTTTCTTGTCCAGCAAATGATAAAAAGGCTAAAGAACAAACCAAAAAACATAGTATATATAATTTGTTTGTCAGATCCTTGTAAACATCTTTCAGGTTTATAAGTGCTTATCAGTTTTTTGGCTTTGCAAGCAACCACTTAGCGGATAGCTAATTATTGCTAGGTCTCACTGACAGCAACACAATACCCTGTCAGCTGGAGACACTTGAGGTTTGAGCACACTCACATACACATCTACAGTTCTCAGACCTTGTTCTAAAAACAACACTGATGTAGAATCGATTTGGAATGAATGAGGAAACCAATGAATTGAATATTTAGTGGTTTGTTTTGGTGTTTTAAATAGGATGCTAATGTTCATCAGGGGTGATTGAACACTCACTCTAATGTTAGTGTTCACACTGAATTCTTTTTGCATACGGGATTTTCATGTGTGAGGTGATGGATTTGTGGTAAAGAAAACATTACAGTTATATAAGTGATAAAAAAAAAGACAAACAAGGTCAGGTGTTTTTCGGTCTGTCTGTCCCTAGGGGCAGCCATGTTCTTCTCATGAGTCCTTGAGAACACCAGAGGTCTGTTTACATACCTACTGAAGTTACTTGCTTCACTGACTCCTTTTAATTGAAATCTAATTAGATCTGTAAAGTTAAGTCTGTGACAGATGACAGATTGACGTGGGCTGATACAATAATTAATCTGCATAATATAAGATAATAATATAAATATATATATGCTGACTGTCGTTTTCTTGGTCACTGTTAATGTTACCATGACCTAATGGCCTTTTTTCACTTCCACGACAGGTACATCACCCAACAGGGACATAAGCTGGAGGTGGGAGCGCCACGGCCCCCAGCTACAGTAACAAATGCTGTGTCTTGGAGGTCAGAGGGCATCAAATACAGGAAAAATGAAGTCTTCATGGATGTCATTGAGTCTGTTAACCTATTGGTGAGCTGATTTCATTTTACTGTTGGGACAACGTTCCTCAGTCAACCAATCAGTCTTTAGGGTGTGGTTTAGGGATGAGGCTTCAACACTACTCTTTTTAACCTATGATTTCCATATGACTTTAGGGATGTTTAATGGATAGGGTTGGGAAGAGGGACTATGTCGTTCCAGGACTAGCAAAAGATTCAGGAAAACATTCTAATTGATAAAATTACAGTCATCGTAGATTCTGCTCATATTCATTTTAAACATTATATTGATAATGCGTGGGTACAAGTAATTACTCTTGTCCCATTAGTCCTTATCAAATTTCAACGGGTGAAATTTGTTCGTACACTACCGTTCAAAAGTTTTGGGTCAATAATTATTTTTATTTTTTTCAATTTAAAACAAAAGGTGTTCTTTTGAACTTTCTATTCATGAAAGAATCCTGAGAAGATGTATCACAGTTTCCACATCCAAAAATAATAATATCCAAAAATATTAAACAGCCTATTTGTTTTCAACATTGATAATAATTAATTTCAACATTGATAATAATAATAATGTTTTTGAGCCAAATCAGCATGATTTCTGAAGGATCATGTGACATTAAAGATATTTAATAAATTAAAATTTAAAAAATATTAAAATAGAAAACAGGTATTTTAAATTGTAATAGTATTTCACAAAATTACTTTTACTGTTTTTTTATCAAATAAATGCAATGATACTAAATACTATAGCATAACATGCATTATTTATTTGAAAAAGTAACTTGTTTTATAGTGAAAATATAAAAATGAGCACAAAAAATCACAGCTTTCCACATACTGGATCGGTTTTGCTTATTTAGTACAGACATCAAACAGCCCACGCTATCGCTCCATCTTCCTACTGTACCTCAGCCAACCTCCTTCATGTTTTCAGGGTCAAGGGTCAAGTCTCCAGACTTCCTTAGATTGAGAGAAGGAGGAAACAGCTGCCGTCTTAAAGTTCTTGTTGCCTTTATTTTCTGCTCCTTAACTCTCAGCCCCCCCCAACTGGACTGGCTTTTGATGGATTCATTAGCGCTTTTCAGAGTCAGGGTCTAACTCTGGCAGACAGTAGCTCTGAGCAGCACCTCTCTTCTGATTAAGAGCTAAATCACGTCTCATTGCTTTCTAATTCTGCATTGCTATTCATCCGTGCAGCTTTCTCGCTCTGGCTTTTTCTGGCTCTTGTATCTGAGAGCCCTCAGAGGTATTGACTCGATGTTGACTTTTTTAGGTTTAGATCTATCTTCATAGTCCAGCTTGTATGCTTTTAATATTTTAGCATAACATAATATATTACATTCTCATATTCGTAGTTATCACAGCATACATCAACCCTCTCTTTGCAAACGCATTATAGCACAAATCACACGGTTACTGCCTTGCCCGACAGAGCGTAATAAATTGTAGATGGCAGTAATGGTGATGATGCAATATCACACCTTGCCACTCTTGATTGTGCTTTACATTTGTCTTCTCTGTTTTATTTGTTATAGGTCAGTGCTACAGGCAGTGTTCTACGAAGCGAGATTTTGGGCTGCATCAAACTCAAAGTCGTTCTGACAGGCATGCCTGAGTTAAGACTTGGACTCAATGACAAAGTTCTGTTCGAGACCACCGGCCGTGAGTATACACACAACTATCAGTAAACTGAAATGCATATTTTTTCGATGTAAAAATGCAATGATAAGTAAGCTATTTGTAGACTGATTCCCGCTCTGTGGCAGTAGCAACATTGGCTCAACCAATGGCATAAGTGTGGGGCGTGAAACAAAAAAATGTTCAATCATTATTTTTGCAGTTCCTTTTGGAGACACAAATGGCGACCAAAGTAACACATTTCAGCCTTTTTTAGTAATGCAGAAAGTGACCTAATTCCCAGGGCTGATAGTCAAGCAGTCAATTGATTGTCTTAACCTATTTTATAGTAAGTGTCTCTCTCATTTGCACTTGTTAGGTGAATTCCATTCATCTGATTCTCTTGGTTAATCTCCACCCCAGGCTAACCCAGCGGGGTGTTAGTTTCACAGTAGACCAGGATTCAGTTCTGCATTCTGCATGTGCTCTGTAAATGCAACTATGCATTCTAGAACATGAGCACTCCAGATTTACTATCCAACAGAAAGGAAATCTCTATCAAATTGAGCAATGATATTCTGTTCAATTAAAGGTACACAATGTAACTTTTGGCCCTCTAGCGGTTAAAATACAAAACTGCATGCATTTTGCGGAAGAACATTGTTTTTGTTGTGATTCAGATCTGCGTGACTGTGCGGATGAATATGGTTATCATACTACTTATAAAACATTCACTTCTAGATATAATTAGTTTAGATGGAAAGGATCTCAAGCTGACTAGATGAAGATGTTATTGTAGCCATATCCATTAAAAGACTGTTTAATTCCTTACTCGTCTGTTGAGCAACAAAACCGTTCTCTCCATCAACGTCCAACGTCATCAAACGCTTTTACAACATTTCAAATCACTTAGGTCT
Organism: Abramis brama; assembly: GCF_963993115.1. NCBI lineage: Eukaryota > Metazoa > Chordata > Actinopteri > Cypriniformes > Leuciscidae > Abramis > Abramis brama. The sequence continues at coordinate 14,441,385 of NC_139973.1, read as the reverse complement.
TGCCATCTTCGAAAAGCCAAGCCACTGTTGGTTCTCATTTTCTCATTTTATTATGAGCTGTCACATTCTTTTTTTGCCAGCAGACTCTCCTCTTTTCGACTTTTGTTTTGTTTATTTTTTTAAAACAGGTGATTCCACGGAGGTTCAAGATTTAGTGTGCTCCTTGTCAACCTTTCTCACTTGTGACAACTAACATATGCCACTCCCATATGCGTCAAAGTAGCCAGAGCAGCTTTTCTCTATTTACGGATATGACGAGACACGCACGGACGAGTGAAACAAGTTCGCAATTTCGTGTGAAAAGCATCCCACTCAGTCTAAAATATAAACACTTATAACAGACTCAACGTGAATCAGGGTACGACTAAGACACGTTCTGGAAGAAGGATTGATGGTGTATTGACTTGTAATTTAAATTTTAAGTTTTAACAAAACAAAACAAAAATGTTACATAGTGCCTCTTTAATATCTGATGCATTTTAGATGCATTTATCAACCAAGCTGTGCTGCAGCTTGCCGACATTTCATAGACATTTCAAGTCACATATTAATTTTACTTCTACAGGAAACTGTTTTATCAGATATGGTTTCAGGGAAGAGCAATCAACCTACTTGTTTCCTGTACACTTCCCACTATGAAGTTGCACTGTGGCACAAACTATTGTAAACATAGCTGAAGGTAACGGCGCCATTCTGTTCTTGCAGTTTAAGTCCTAATATATGGCAAGCCGTTTTGACTTTTATTCATTCCCACAAAATGAATTCTTGATATCAACAATAAAATTTTCTTAAAAAGAATCTCTACTTTTCTTAAAAAGAATCGCTACTTTCTTAAAATGAATTGCTACTTTTCTAAAAAAAAAAAAAGAATCGCTACTTTCTAAAAATGAATCGATACTTTTCCTTAAGTGAATCGATACTTTTCTTAAAAAGAATTGGTACTTTCCTTAAAAAGAATCTGTACTTTTCTTAAAAAGAATCGCTACTTTCTTAAAGTGAATCGCTACTTTTCTTAAAAAGAATCGCTACTTTTCTTAAAGTGAATCGATACTTTTCTTAAAAAGAATCGATACTTTCCTTAAATTGATTCAATACTTTTCTATGAATCGCTAATTTCCCTAAAGTGAATCGCTAATTTCCTTAAAATGAATCGCTACTTTTTTAAAAGTGAATCGATACTTTTCTTAAATAGAATTGATACTTTTCTAAAAAAGAATCGCTACTTTTCTTAAAATTAATCGCTACTTTCCCTAAAGTGAATTTATATTTTTCTAAATACAAATCGCTACTTTTATTAAAGTGAATCGCTACTTTCTTAAAGTGAATCGCTAATTTCCCTAAAGTGAATCGCTAATTTCCTTAAAAAGAATCGCTACTTTTCTTAAAGCGAATCGATACTTTTCTTAAAAAGAATTGATACTTTTCTAAAAAATAATTGATACTTTCCCTAAAGTGAATTGATATTTTTCTAAAAACAAATCGCTACTTTTCTTAAAAAGAATCGCTACTTTCTTAAAGTGAATCGCTAATTTCCCTAAAGTGAATCGCTAATTTCCTTAAAAATAATTGCTACTTTTCTTAAAGTGAATCGATACTTTTCTTAAAAAGAATCGATACTTTCCTTAAATTGATTCAATACTTTTCTATGAATCGCTAATTTCCCTAAAGTGAATCGCTAATTTCCTTAAAAAGAATCGATACTTTTCTTAAAGTGAATCGATACTTTTCTTAAATAGAATTGATACTTTTCTAAAAAATAATTACTACTTTCCCTAAAGTGAATTGATATTTTTCTTAAAAAGAATCAATACTTTCCTTAAATTGATTCGATACTTTTCTAAGAATCGCTACTTTCTTAAAATGAATCGCTACTTTTCAAAAAAATAATTACTACTTTTCTTAAAAAGAATCGCTACTTTCTAAAAATGAATCAATACTTTTCTTAAAAAGAATTTCTACTTTACTTAAAGTGAATCGCTAATTTCCCTAAAGTGAATCGCTAATTTACTTAAAGTGAATCAATACTTTTCTTAAAATGAATCAATACTTTTCTTAAAAAGAACCAATACTTTCCTTAAATTGATTCGATACTTTTCTTAAAATGAATCGATACTTTTCTAAAAAAGAATTGCTACTCTCTTAATGTGAATCAATAACTTTATTCAAAACTAATAGCTACATCCATCACTAATAGCTACTTTTCCTAAAAGAATCGCTACTTTTCTTTAAAAAGAATCGCTACTTTTCTTAAAATAAATCGATGCTTTTCTTAAAATAAATCGATGCTTTTCTTAAAATAAATCTATAATAGATTTATTTTTTATTTTTCTTTTTCTTTATTTTAAGCTTTTCTTAAAAAGAATCGATTCTTTTCCTAAAATGAATCAATTTTCTTAACCCTGAGTGTAATGAGTGCTGTTTTTGTCCTCATGTTACTGTTTATGTCAGTCAGTAATTTGGGGAGTTTTCCACTGTCGAACACAAACTCAACAACAGCTGGTCTCACTGTACTGTACGTGCATCAAGGACTAAGAAAGGGGATAATTTTCAAGCCTTGTATAGTTGTCTCTTCCACTCATGATGCACAGATACATAAAACAAACAAGCTGGGCAATACCAAATCAGTAGCCAGGCCACCGGGATTTCACTTTTCCTGGCTACTCTGAGACTGCCTTATATATTTAGCACAGTTAATATATTAATAATAAAACTGATGGCACTTAAGGTGAAAAAGGTCGTCCTCTGTGTTGAGTCTTTTAAACTACTCCTCAATGTGCATGCAGTGTAAATAAAGTTACATCAATGAAATGATAGCAGTCCGCGACCACACCCCCATGCTAATGGTACAGCCCACAGTACAAATTACAAGACAAATTTTTTTTAAATATATAATCGGCTAGATTTCATTTATTCAAATGATTGTTTCTGAAGTCACAATTTAGCAAAAGTTAAAAAAAAATTTTTTTTAAATTAACTGGTTTAAATTTTTCATTTTTGCATTTGCATTGTATTGTCTGAAACCTATATTGTGAAGCGTTACACAGACCGTAAATATAGCTCAAGGTAAATGTGCCATTCTGTTCTTGCAGTTTAAGTCCTAATATATGGCAAGCCGTTTTGACTTTTATTCATTCCCACGATATGAATTCTTGAAATCAACAATTAAATTTTCACTAATTTTTTATATCAGGAATTAGATTTATAAATGTAAATGTAAATCCTGATATCAAAAATTGCCATTGTTACTAGTATAAATCTAATTCCTGGAATCAAGAATTAGCATTTTAACTAGTGAAAATTGAATTGTTAATATCAAGAATTCATATCCTGGGAATGAATAAAAGTAAAAACGGCTTGCCATACTAATATGAACCCAGAAATATCGCTCCTCAGCTTAGCAGTAGAATGAAAATTAGACAAGTGAAACACTGCTCTCTAGAGGCTCAACCTTGAAAATTCTATTTTTTAATTGTGAAGGTTAAAATATAGGACATTGTCTTCTTTGTAATAATGTTGATATGAAATGATTCTGTAATTACACACATTTTCACATTATAATTTATTGATTTACTTACCAATAGTATTTATTTATTGCTTTTAGCTATTTTAAAGGAAAAACATTACAAATTATATTTAGGATTATATTTTGAGGAACATTTTTATTTGATTTGTAAAAAGTGGTTTGTCTTTCTTTTGCTTTAATGACAGCTGCTCTCTACCTAATTTGAACTTGACAAGTTTATGTAAAACCTAATGATAATGTTATCCAGCATGATTTGACAATATCAAGTAGGGATGTCCCGATCAGGTTTTTTTGCCCTCGAGTCCGAGTCCGAGTCATTTGATTTTAAGTATCTGCCGATACCGAGTCCCGATCCGATACTTCTATAATGCAAAAAAAAAAAAAAAAGAATAAAGAAGAGCGAAAAAAACAGATCCAGGATGTTCCTTATTTTTTATTTAATTCACCTTATTTTAACATTCAACAACTCTGTTAACAAACAGAGCACTTCTGTGAGGTAGCTTGAACAATCAAGTAATAAATAAATTCTTCACTTTTGGACTTTAGTGCAACAGTAAATATTAAAAAAAGTCTAATATATAAACAAATAGCACCTCAACTTAAAATATCCGGTAGGCATGTAAACAAATAAAAAATAAAAGTGCCACAGTGTTTGCAAAGCCAGTAATGTGCTTTTAGGAACTGCACTCCTAACTCTTACGCCGGTTTCACACTGCACTGTTAGCAGAGCGTGCAGCGCGTATTTTTTTCGCCGCCCATGTTAACAGATTAAACCAGGCTTTAGAGCATTCACACCGCACGCAGAGGCGGCGCGGCAGTGCGTAGCAGAGCAGAGCAGGAGTGCCGTGATCGTTTCGGCGCCGAGTCTATTTTTGCTGCGCCGCTTTTGCTGAATTAAAGTGACAATACATTGATCATGGCCAAAATACACCGCAGTTTTATCCAAAAAGTGCATTGATGATATCTATTGTGTTTTAAACAGTCAATCAAATGACCAACAGCAATTTAAAAAGAAAACAAATGTCCAAAAACAAACTTGTTGCCATAACAATAAAAACAAAGATGAACCAAAAGTTATATAAATGAAATTATTAATAAAATAAGCTTCTTGACAAGTCTTTTCTCTTAAATGTATTTGAAAACGAAAAAAAGCAATGCCAACTTATCCATTATAGACTCTGTCTGTACACAACCCGCGGTTCAGCCGCGCGTGACAAACGCTGCCAGTATGAAAGCAAAACGCGCGTGTCCTGCTCCTGCTCAACATATGCACTGCTCCTGCGCTGCTTACACTCTAATAACGCGTGCAGTGTGAAACCGCCGTAACTCTGTGTCACCGCATAATAGAGGTGTTAAAAAATAATGAGAATATAAATACATATATATCCGAGTCCTGATCGGGAGGTAACGTCCGATTCCGATCGAGTCTGAAAACACGCGATCGGGCCCGATTTCCGATCACGTGATCGGATCGGGACATCCCTAATATCAAGTGTATTGTGCTTTGATGGAAGCAAGAAAAATGTTACATTTTGTACATAGTTCAATCCATCCGTCCTCCAAACCCCTTGTTCTCTGTAGGGTCGCAGACATGCTGGAGCCTATATATATTTTATAAATGTTATATTTTATGTTCTAATTATACTAATATTATATAGAACATTATCTTCAGAGCAGTTTTACTGTCACATCAAAAGATGTGTTCCTAAAAGTGTACCTCTGGTTCTGAACACCAATCACTTTCTCTGAAGCTTCTGCCTGTGGACCCTGGGGAGCCAATCAGAGAGCTAAAAGAGAGCATCCTAACCCCTTCCCGACCTTTAGTCCCTGCGGTTGATGTCATCATTAGGTGCTTCAGCGGCTCCCAGCACGTCTCATCTGCGGCAGAGGACACAGACACCCAAAGCTTCTGATCTGACCTCTGAGTTCCAGCTCAAACCTCTGAGAGCTCTTTCATGTTCCACTGTAAATGTCACTCCTGGATAGAGCGGAATACATTCATAAATATAAAGAGAGGCTCACGCGCACACACATTCCTGCTGTGAGAGTGCTGGTGAAATCCCACAGCTCTGTGGTATTAGTGAGTTTTGGGGCTCAGAGGCCCTGACTCATTAAGAAGCTCTTCTGTAGTCACTGGCTTTCTCTTTGCTGAGGTCAAACAAATAAACTACCTTCACACTTACCTGGGTGCACAAATGTGCTTTTGTTTGCAATATCCAGGAAACACATTAGAACGCTCTGTGTGTGAATATGGTGCGTGCGTGTGCAGCTTTTTTTTTGATTAACTAGCTTTGCACAAATTATAATCATCAGCAACCACTTTTCTTATATTAGAATTCACCCTGCTCTTTCTCTGACCTCTGTTTCTCTTTTTCTCAGGAGAGAAGAGCAAGTCTGTGGAGATGGAAGATGTGAAATTTCATCAGTGTGTGCGTCTCTCTCGATTCGAGAACGACCGGACTATCTCTTTCATCCCACCGGATGGAGAATCCGAACTCATGTCTTACAGACTCAACACCACGGTCAGTGCTGTATCTACACTAGTCTCTGATCAATGAGTTTAGATATGTCTTGTCAAAGATAGATATTGTCATAATAATGTTTAATAATTTAGAATGTTAAAGTTTATCACGTGATTAATGCATGTGTGAATGCATTATAGTTTTTTTGTGCCGTTGTAATGATGAGGTCTCAGAGAGCTTTATTTAAATAAAAACATACAAGAATCAAAGAACGCGAATATGATGAGAAAACAAGAAAGGAACTTCAAAGCAAAACCCATACAAAGAATTTGAAATTAAAAGAATTTGAACTTGAAAGACCAAAACAAAAACATGAAACAAAGCTTATGTTTGGAATAGCATACATGTAGGCTACTAGCATACTACTCTTATTATTTCTGCAGTATATGCCATGTAAAGCATTCAAATTCTATCTACTTCCAGTGTGAGCAATAAACTGCAAGTAGTTACACTACTTTTTTTGACTCATAATTTGCTCATTGTTTAAAGACATTTTTTTTGCAAAATTGCTTTCAAATATAAACGTTCGTTTTTTTATTTCAAAGATGATAATTGACAAGATACAGTTTATACATATAAACAAGATATACAAACATTACAAATTTTGGGGTCATTAAGATTTTTTGATGGTTTTGAAAGAAGTCTCTTACTCACCAGGGCTGCATTTATTTGACCGAAAATACAGTGAAAACTGTGAAATATTATTACAATTTAAAATAAGTGTTTTCCATTCGAATAAATTTTCATTTATTCTTGTGATGGCAAAGCTGAATTTTTATCAGCCATTGCGCCAGTGTCATTTAGAAATCATCAGGGATTAAAATTCTCCGTCGCTACGACGGATTTCCGCAGCAAGTCTATGACGGATTTCCGTCAATATGGTTCCAGTCTGTCCTTAATGTCTTAAATTCACTTTTCATAATTTTAAGGCCGTAAATAGGCTTTCATTTCTCAAATAGTGTAATAAATGTCTTAATTTTAATTAATAGTTTGAATAGGTCTTAAATTAAGGAAAGACGAGGTGTATTCACCCTGCTGGGGGGGATGTGATCAAAGCCTGGAGTGGAGCAAAAGCACGTTCCTCTCTCCACTCTAAGCATTCTGTAATCACTTCGCTGATGGTCCACTCCGGGTTTTCAATTACTGCTCACGGAAAGTGCATGTCAGGCTGCAGTTGAGCGCTGAGGTAGAGAACTATATTTCAGTTATCATGGACACACTTATAATGCAGGTAGGGCTGGGCGATATATCGATATAAAAAATATATCAATACATTTTTAAAATGCGATATGGAATTAGACCATATCACATATATGGAGTTCAAAGATCTGTGATCTTTGCTCCCCGCGCCCCCGCTCCTCCTATTCCACTCTGCGTGCGTGTTTAGAGCATGTTATGTTATGAGAGGCGAATCATGACTAACGTTACTTCAGAAAACCCAGCACAATAGGAACTACCAGGCAGTGACATAAGTATACTGAAATAAAGTTTTTCACCTCCGAAAAACGGACTTTCTTGTCCTGTCAGCCATTATACTGTTCTCGTAGCGCACACTCAATTGCACGCGCAAATCAGCGGCGCGCGCTGTATCGCCTCGCTGATCAAGCTAGTGCAAAAGAAACTACGAGCATGCAACGCCGTTACGTTGTAAATTACCCGAAATAAAAGGAATGCAGGGATGATTTTCATTCTATTCACCAGGAGGAGCAGTTTCCATGTTTCATTAACAGTTATTGTTAATATTGTGTATTCACCATCGTGTCGTTTCCATATTAACCCCAAAATGCCACTATTTTTCTTTGTATTATTTTTAAATGACTGTAGTGGCTCATACCAACATTGTATTAACAAAAACTAGTTTGGGACTGCTATTTAATAGCTTTAGCATAGGCCTAATGTTTATTTATTAGTACTAGTCTTTACTATTAGTCATATTCTTACAATTTATGTTAAGTAAAGGGGAAAAGTACTTGTGTGTGTTAACAAATTTTGTGTAAACATGTGTTATAATTTGCCTATATATAATATATATTTTCCCCTTTACTTAACGAAAGTTTAAGTAAAGGGGAAGGCTTAGCGAAATGGGGGGAGAATGGCAAGCCTTTTAGTTCGTGGACTAAAAAAATCTAACAGCCAGGTATGTGTCTTTGCACAGTATGTCACAGGAGACTTCAATATGGCAATAATGGTAAAAAAGTGCTAGGTCACCATCAATCAGAAGCTAGTCACAATGCTGCCTTTCGTGCTCTACAGTAGCCTACATGCTCCCTGCCTGGTTTTCATAGATTAAAATAGCTTTTAAAATACGCCTACTGGCAATATTAAAGCGGTTTAAAACATCTCCCCTTAAAACGCTATTGGTCTCGACTATGTAAAAAGTTAAAGGAATATGACTTGGCCTAAAAAAAAAATTTCAGTCTGAAGAATTTTTTACACTTTAATCCCTGAATCATCCTAATATGCTAATTTGGCGCTCAAGAAACATTTCTTATTGTTTTCAAAGTTGATGTTATGCTGTTGGAAAATATTACTGTATTGAATTTATTTAAGAAGATTACATGTCAAAAAGGCAAGTCAGTGGCTCAATAATTGTCAGCGGACTCACTGCTCTCCTGTCACTCCTCTTTCCTGACAGGTGAAGCCTCTGATATGGATTGAGAGCGTAATAGAGAAGTTCTCTCACAGTCGAGTAGAGATCAAGGTTAAGGTAGAGCTGCACACATATACACAATCTACACACTCTACTGATTCTTGCGTTGCCTCCTCTAGCACACTCCCTGGTTTCAGTAATTAGCTTTCAGGCTTCTGTCCTGAGGAATGGCTGAGTTTACCTGAGCTGTGTCCAAAGACTTGTCAGATTCTGACATAAACATGCTTTGTCCTATTGCCTTTGCCATACTGAAACTTTACTTTCTGAAAGTGTACTTTGGAAGTTTTACTTGGAAGGTGAAGTTGTGCTATAGTTCCTCCATCTGTTCTCCAGGCCCGCAGTCAGTTCAAGAGCCGCTCCACTGCCAACAATGTCTCCATCTTAGTTCCTGTTCCAAGTGACGCTGACTCCCCCAAATTTAAGACCACCACAGGCCAGGCTAAATGGGTTCCTGAGAAGAGTGCGGTAGAATGGAACATTAAGTCCTTCCCTGTAAGTACCATACATATGTTTTGCAGGATGTTGGTGTTGCTGCAAATCACTGCAAGTCATTTGATCTATTTTTTAGATAAAAAACAAACAAACAGATAATCCATCACCTCACATTTTTGCTGATTTCACAGAGAGTCTGTGTACTAAATGATTAAATGTAATGTATATGTCCTCTATAATCGAAGGCAAAAGCCCATAAAAACAATACAGAGTGAGAATGTATGCAAAATAAACAAAAATAAAGTGTTTGCCAAAGGAGCATGTATACAAAATATAAAAAATGTAATGCTTGCCAAAGACATCAAACATAGTACAAGCAAAAACATACTAAATTAATAATTTTGTGCCTTATCATTACCATTAGATAGTTGCAAAACCAGATTTTTCTCTAAGAAGACAGACATGTGGGACATTTAGGCAAGAATGTTTTTCAAATCCTGATCATGTCTTTGGTGTTTGAGGCTTTCAAGGCTATAAGTCAGTCCTGGAGTTTTGTGCTGTGGGAACGTTGAAAAGAGAGAGAAAAAAAATTGTATCAACCATGGCTCAGAAGACTCATTTAGAACCGAACTGTTAATTAGGACTTATTACTGAAGTGTTGATTTTTCCAATGTTAATTAGACAGTTAGATGTGTCAGAAACTAATGATGTGTCTTTACTCGTTGAAGGGTGGGAAAGAGTTCATGATGCGAGCTCATTTTGGACTGCCAAGTGTGGAAAGTAATGAACTCGAGGGCAAGCGACCAATCACAGTGAAGTTTGAGATTCCATATTTCACCGTGTCGGGCATTCAGGTGCAACACGCATTCACCTCACAAAATATTCTTTGATAATAGTCACTATGCGGTAGACTTAATTTTATTTACCAACACAGGTGCGATACTTAAAGATTATCGAGAAGAGTGGATACCAGGCATTACCGTGGGTGCGTTATATTACTCAGAGTGGAGGTGAGACACATTCAGAAATTCCCTCTCACACACACACACACACACACACACACACACACACACACACACCGTCATTAGCTTTCTCAAATATCATTCTGATATAAAGTTTACCTTCACCCTGCATTAAGAGTTCAGTGAACATGAGCCTTACTCTGTCTTCTGTCTCACACACACACACACACACACACACACAGTTTGAAATAGTGTAGACTATCAGTTTTCCATTTGCATCAGCGACACCAGAGGAGAGAGAGTCACTCTAATCCTTCAGCCCTCTTCACTTATTCATAAGAAATGCAGAGCAGACATCAAGCCACAATAGAATTCTTCAGATATATCCAAACACCCAAATGTCAATAACATATTCAAATGCTCTTGAATAAACTTTCATGTACTTGTTTTTATATTCAATTTATGAGTTGTGCTTTTCTGACTTTGCTTGAACATTTTTTAACAGATTATCAGCTGAGGACCAACTGAGAGAGGACAGTGCCTGTGTATGTTGTGTGTTCTATCTATCCTGTTTCATCAGCGAGACAACTACTGCCTTACACACAACAGTCAGACGGCGGTTCCCTCCCGATCGTTTTTGTCCGAGATCAGGTTTTACAAATTAAACAAGTCAGACCGCAAAGTTACTGAGAAAAACTATTGATTTTGGATTATAATCCAGAGGTCGCATTACAGAAGCATCCTAGAATCTACCTATATATGTTGTATTTAAAGAGATTTTTTCATATCGTTCCAAACCATGTATGTATTTCTTATATTTAAACGTAATAAACAGAATTTTTTTTTGTCCATATAATAAAAGTCAGTAGGGTCCAATGTTGTTCATATTTTGGACCCCATTGGCTTTCATTATAAACAAAAGCAGTTGAAAAAAATCACACAGGTTTAGGGTATTATCGTTAACTAAAATTAAAACCATAAAAAACTTATTTATATTTCAGCTAGTTGCAAAGGAAACATTTCTCATTTTCATTTAGTTTAAGTTGAAGTACCAGAATAATTAAAACTAAATAAACTTAAAACTAAATAAATTGAAAACTAAAACTTAATAGCATCCAAATAGACATACTTTAAATAAAAACACTCCCACTTTATATTGCGTGTCTTTAACCACTATGTACTAACATTTAAATGAATAATTTGATACAATGCACTTATTATGTACATAAATGTTTTACATTGTACTTATATTATTAATTACCTGCATGTAATTATATCTGTAATTGATTTCTGCAATTACATATAATTACACTGAGTTGAGTTAAGAACACAATGTAAAGAGTGACAAAAAAAACTAATAAAAATGACCAAAACAGAACAAAATGACTTCAACTTAAATGAAAATAAAAAACAGAAAACATAAAAATCAAATCAATTATACTAAAATATCACTGTACAGGTTCGGAACGACATGAGGGTGAGTAAATGATGACAGAATTTTAATTTTTTTGGGTAAGCTATCCCTTCAACTTGTTAGATGTTAACTTAAGCTGCTTATTTTCATTTCTGCTGTAGGTGGAGGGACTATCTCTCAGTGTGATATGATCTTATGTCTGTGGAGCTGTAAACACAACCACAGGCCCAATGAAATGAATACCTTGTACTCAAAATCAATGATTAATAAGGCTGCGTACCGTTAGGACAGCACAGTAACACTATATTTTCACCACAATGGCTCGTATCTTTATCTTTGGTTTAGGTTTGTTTGTGCTCACTCAAAATACCACAAATGGCTAGATACTTTTAAAGGTAAAATAAAAAGTTGAAATGCTTAATGACATTCCCATGAACCTATAACTCGGCTCCATGTTGATGCTGGATTAATCATGATTGTGTTTGTTTCTTTAATCCGCAGCAGTCAACACATCTGATCACACAAGATTTTTTTGTATGTCATTGTACGTGTTCACACTGGGAAAATCCTCCCTGATTTCCTTTCATTCGGTATGCATAGCACCAGTTGTTTTATCAGTGCGACGTGTGTATGTGTGTGTGTAATACTGTCTTCCACCTCTGCAGAGGCAACAGAATATATTATTTGTCACGTCAAAACAGCTTTCTCCCTTGTTTACATACCAAAGGTCAATGGCGTGACAATATCTGATAGTTATTTCACACTGAATCTGAAATATGTATTTTTGATCATTTTTGAACTTTTTTTGCTCAGTAGTTATACTATACTAAAGGTCATGTGAGAAAATAAATGGATTTTTGTTTTGGCAGGCATTTTTGTGATTATTTTCTGCACTGTGTGGAAAGGCTCATTTTTTGTTTATTCACCGATGGATATTCCAGCTATTGAAATAAATTGCTGTTTTATGCAGTGGTATGGGTGTTGTACGAATTGCTATTTTTGCACGCCTTATTTCTTATCAGTCTCAAAACATTACAAGCTGATAGATGGGTGACAATGGGTCACAAAGTCAGCTATTGTTTACATGGTGACTGAGCAGCTGCTGTACAATAGTTAGCTTGTTGTGGATAAGAACAGGCATTGCCCAACACGACCCAGCCACCCATGATTACGGTCCCCCTCAGCCCATTACTGGCCCTTTCAGAATTTACTTCTGTCTTCACAGGACAGGGTATGGATGAATGAATGACTCAGCTGCATGGTTTCTCAAACACAATTCCTCAAACAAGATGGACCAAACTGAAAATATTTAAACCAGCCAGTAGCTTTCTGTTATTTAAATATATTTTAAAATAATACATAGTAGTGATTTGCAAAATAAAGGATTGCTTTGCGAACAGTTTGTGATGAAAAAAACACTCTTTCAGACTAAATCCCCAAAAGTATGTGGACAGAGTTAATGCATGAATGTCAGTTCATATAAAATTAAAAATCAATCCATGTGGCATCTGCAATCAAATGTGCTTGGCCTTTTCTCAGAGACATTTCTGCAATGGATTTTACCCATCCAGTCCCAGGATCATTTTTAGTAGATGTTCGTTTTAGTCATGCTGCCTTTCTCATTCTATCGGACACGTACTTCCCACTTCGGAAGTCCTGAGCTTGTCGAGTGAATTGTCGGAAAGAATAGCAGGCTAATCATGGAGGACACCAGGTTTATTCTTGCTTTTGTATTGGGGTCATCTTATTAAAGCCAAAATGTATTGACGATATTTAACGTTTAATAAAAATTCTGTGTCACATTAGTTGACAACCATATAAACATTCACTGCACTATCTAGATCAGCTTACTGCTGATTCTGGAATTTCGGTCAAATTTTCGGTCCCTCGTGCAGGTGGTGAGCCCACGGGATGGCGGCCCCACGTCAGTCATTCGGACCCCATGGGGGGAGGCCCGGCCACCAGGCACTCGCATTTGAGCCCCAACCCCGGGCCTGGCTCCAGGGTGAGGCCCCGGCTGCGCCATGCCAGGCAACGTCTCGTTCCTTGATTTTTCTTGCATCATATTGGGCTTCTGAACCGCTCTTAGTCTGACCCATCACCTATGACCCGTTTGCCTTGGGAGACCCTACCAGGGGCATATAGCCCCGGACAACATAGCTCCTAGGATCGTTCGGGTACTCAAACCCCTCCACCACGATAAGGTGGCAGTTCAAGGAGGGGTAAAACGTATAAACGTGTCGTGTATAAACGTGTATAAAACGTACAACATTCTTCAAGTGGTTATTCCTAAATATAAATATGCACTACTTTCAACAAGATGTACACAAAACGATGTAGCTGTTCTTAAATTTATAAAAAACTTATGTTAATAAAATAATGGCATGCACAACTCAGAAAATCACAACTTATCAAAATTCTCTCTGAGTTTACCAGTGGTAAATACGACTTTGAGAGTGCGTTCATGTCCAATTTCAGAATAGGATTATTTACGATAATTCCGATAGCATGTGAGGCAGTAGGGGCAGTAGCAGCCTATACCATGAAGCTGGTTTAGGTGGCTAGCCAGGTATGTTTCAGTTTAGTTTGCGCCAACCCTGGGTTTTAGGCACCATGAAAGTGGTTTGGCTTTTAGCAGTGTTCATCGCCATAGTAACTCACGCTCCATGGCTAACCTGGTCCAGGGCAGGTTATGTTCCAGGTTAGAGGTTGCAAACCGAACTTGGATCAATCAGCTGTGAGTAAAGTGACACATGTCTGATGCGATAAAGTTCTACTCCAAATTAAAGGTCACTACATAGCAAATGATTTTAAAGACAAAATCGTCTGGCTTTTAGTAACGCTTATTTATAATAATATTGTATGATTTAGATATTATTTATGTAATTATTAATCGATCACACATGTACAATTTTAGTTTATCAATTATTATTACGCACAGTTTAAAGGAATAAACATATAAAAGGTAATATAAATATGCTTTAGAATCAATAAAGCAATAAAATGACTACATGTGAGCTTAAATGTTCAATTCTCTCTATACCTTTATCAACTGTATAAGCTAACTTCACAACTTTTACTTGCACTGATAAAGCAAGACTTTTTCTTTCAGTTGTTGTGTTTCATAGACAGCTATTTTCTTCTTGCTGTGTAAATTTGTTTAAATTCTTAATATTTTTCAATCTCGTAATATTCTGCAGAAGAGAGAAGTGAATCGCGCTGCTTCTCTCGCGAGAAATGAATCGCAGTTTCACTCTTTCTCAGCATGTGATTGGCTGTTCGCTACTGATGTCACACCTAAACTCCTAAACTCAGGATCAAAGCCTGGTTCAGCATCATGGTACCAACAAAGCCTGGTTGGATTGGTTTGGTTTTGTCAATTCAAAACTAATCCTGTAACCCTGAGTTTGTTCAACTACCATCATGGTATAGTCCCCAGGTGTCCTAGCAGAATAACCACCGGTGTAGCTCATTACATTTATTATACAGACATAATACTATCGTGAGTTTCACAATACTTTTATCTTTTTAAAAAAATTATAAAACCATTTTTCTAACTGCTTTGTTTGAAAAGTGTGCTTGAGATATGTTTAAATACCATTTGGTTTAATATTCTGGTTACAAATATACTGACATTCGTATAAACGTGTCTTAGGTGTGTCTGAAGTTTAATGTTGCTGCAAGCTTTTCTGAAGTATTTCTCCAAAGTTGTCAAGACGGCAGAGCCTGAATGTTTGTTTATTATGCGTACAAATTGAAATAGATTTCCACTAAATGGCTACAACCTACCATCTGTTTATCTCCATCTGCATGTAAATGTTTTTCATAAGCCCTTCAGAACAAAATACCAATAATTTGCATCAAAGTGTAAATCAACTTCAGTGTATTTCTACAATCAAAATAGCCCTCTTTTTGTTGGTGGAAAAATAAAAAAAAAGATAAGAAAACTGTGCTCACATCCTCCAGATTGACATTCTGATCTTTTATTTGATCCATATCTTCGCCTGCACAGGTTGTAGTGTAAAATCACAGGCATGCAAAATGACAGCTGGTCGATTCACGCACACACACACACTCACACACACACACACACACACACACACACACACATCAGAGCCGCTGAAAAGCTGAAGACATCTCCAGATGGACAATCACTTGGTATGCTCAACTTTGCCCGCATAAATGAAGCCATCACGGATACACGCACATAATAATGTAGTCGTCCAATAGCATTGAAAAGAAAGCAGCATGTTTTACCTAAAATCATTTCATTAAAGATCAAACTTTAGATTGTTTTTGTGCTTTTTCAGTACTTTTAACTGTACTTTATTGGAGTGAAGCATATAAAAGATGAATGTTTGTGCTTAAACCCTCAAAGGTTTAATGTCTGAAACCTTGAGCCAAAATGTAAATCAGTTTGTTTGTGAAATGCAATTGTAAATGTCACATGTGATTTGTGACGTAGTTTAATAAGTGCAAAGTTTCTTTGAGAGCATTTTAGTTCCTGTTCAGTAAAAGAATGGCGTATTTATTTTGTAGCCACGGTTATATCAGATGAGCCAGACTCGAAGCAGTCTCTCTTCTTGCATGCATCTGGCCTGAAATGCTGAAGATCCCCACTGTCCTCTCCCACCGTCTCTGTCCCGGCCCTGTCCTCTCTAAGAGAAAAACTACAGCGGCATAAACGCTGACCACTAACACTGTGAAACTCCCACCCACCAGCATCACCACCCCAGATATAAACATGTCATTCAGTGCCTTGCCGGGTTTAGGCATGTGGTAGGCCAAGGCCACGTCTAGGAGCACAGCTCCACAGATGAGCAGAGAGATTCCTGTGATCAACATGATGAGGACATCAGATAAACCGCCGCTTTTTAGCATGTTGATCCGGCGCCGGCTGCGCACGCAGTTCATGTCCTGGACAGCGGAGCTCAGCAACTGCTTTAGGAGGACGGCCAGAGCGAGAAGGCATAGAGTGGTTCCGGCGCCCAGCCGCCACTCACTGGAAAGACTGGTGGTGGTGGAAAGGAGGCCTACGCCACCCAGGCCGCAGCCTAAGATCAAGGCCACTGAGGCGCAGTAGCATAATAAGGATTTGCGTGGCTCATTGAACCACCAGAGCTCCACCTGCTCCTCCAGGAGGTTCTGTTGGATGCGAGCCGGGTCAGGATGGGGGTGGCCCCTCGGAGGGGAATAGTCCTCCAGCTCTGACATGATGTTTGCTGCTAATGGTGCTCAGGACAGGTCCCAACTGTGAAAGGACACCTGGCTAGAGTTCCTGGAGAAAACAAGTTGGAAATTAGGTAAGAAGATGCGACGTGGACAGTTGACAAAACATGAAAAAAATACTGTTCAGTTCACAATAAGAAATTCACAGTGACAAAGTTTCAGGTATTATGTAAATTAATTTTGGCCTGTATATTTCACAGTTCATAACTGAATATTTCATTATCATTGATATGCTGTAATAAACCAACCTACTTGAACATAAAAATCTGAATTTCTACCTTAAAATACATACTGATAACCACCATTAAAAAAAAAAATCAAGTAGTAAAATAGAAGAAGGGCACATGATAAAATTAAAGGTTGTCAAAATGCCATCAGGGAAGCACATATCAATAATAATAATACTTTTTTTTTATCTATCTATCTATCTATCTATCTATATATATATAAAGCAATAAGGTACGAGAGGCAGTGCTGTATCGTGAATAAGTCACGGCTGAAGGGCGTTGTTAGGCACGAAGCGGAGTAATACAAATATATATATACACACACACACACACACACACGTATACATATATTTTAATACAAATATTAAAGACAAAAAATATGTATCACTGAAATAAAATCATTAAAAGCCTTCCTTCCGCTGGAAAAAAATAGTCCCTGACCGAATGAATAAATTAATAATTTGTACTGCATTCAATTATATTTAATGAATTAACAGGTTTTTACTTTAGCATTATTACATTCTTTTCCCATTCAAAATGATTTTTTTTAATGTTTTTTTTTTTTGTACAGATTTTTCAATTCAAAACAAATCATCTGTGACTCAACTGGACTGAAAAAATGTTTAAGTTCCTTCTAAAACTAGTTCCACTTGCCTTGGAAATCTGAGGGGTCACATGCAATCAAAAGCACCAGACAGAAAAAGGGAAATGAGGTATGTTAATCTGCACATCCTTATCCCCACTCCCAAAAATATGCAAACTTTTACAAAATGTTGCAAAAATTATGTAAATTATTCAGAGTGGGGTTTCAAAACACCATTCTGGAGTCAGACCAAGCTGCTTAATGATTAAAACGCAGCTTTATTTATAAAGATTTTCTTAAAATCAATTTATGATGTAATCAAACAATGAAAACCAGGTTTAATTTAAACTCTCGTGTTTAGTCTAAAGCCTGTTAATGTGCCTGGGGACGACCATGAGGATTGTGTGTAGAGAGAGAATAAAGATTTAAAGTAGTTAGAGAAGACAATTTCCCTCCTGCTCAGGGGCTCAAACCTTAATTCCTTTACAAATGGCCTGTCTCTGTGGTCCCAGTGACCCTCAAGGTTGCAGGACAGACAGCTTGTCTTTACAATCCCTTAAGTGGCTTTGCCTTCACAGTCCACACTGCTGCACCAGCAAACTACATTGCATACCTTATAATCACAGACCAAGACGAACTCCATTTCTATTTATCCAGGACCAGTGTCATTATTCTGTACTGTTTGTTCAAAGTCAGTCTCCTCCCACATGTGAAGCCGTAGGGGTTGTGTACATGTACGTTTGTGAAGCTTTGATAATTAAGTCCCTGTGGAGTCTCATATCACTGACATACTGCTTCCCTGTGACTGAGGTGAGGCATGAAGAGGGAAAAGTAAAACAAGAAAGCCCATGAAAACAAAAACACCAAGTCCATTCTAAGATTACAATGATTGTCAGAGATAAATCACCTAAAATGAAAATTCTGTCATTATATACTCTCAGGTCATTCCAAATCAATATGGATCCTTGTTTGAAATAAAAAAAAAGAGAAATTTTAAAGAATAATAATAGTTACTTTTTTCAAAACCATTATAAATGGGGACTTTCAAGCTTAAAAATAAATAATGAAATAACCATAAGTATAATGAAAGTGGTAGATAAGACCCGCGTGTTATATTGTGTCTAAAACTTATGTGTGGAAAACAGACCAACGATTAATTCTGAAAATAAAACGATTAAAACTGATAATCCTGTCTTGGCTCTTCTTGAAACGTGAATGAATCATTCTTTTGAGTCAAGATCTTTTAAGAATATTTTGATCCAGTTCACAAAACCAGTCTGAATGATTTGTTCATTAATCAAATTCATCCACTTCTTGAGTTCAACTCACAGATTCATTCCATGTTCATCTTCATCATCCATGTTCAGAAGATTATCAGTGAGTAACAACTTAAATTTTGGTCTGTTTTACACACAAAGTTGTAGTCATCGGAAGTAGGAAGACTGATTTTCAAGTTTTTGAAAGTCAAAATAATTAATAATAATTGTTAATGTTTCTTTTACTGCTGCCCAGAAAGCAAAAATGACATCAAACACAGCACTGAATTTGTATGTTTTTGTACTATGTCTGCATTCCCAGTTGTTATAGACATATGGCAGTCTAACCTGCACACCTGGTATGAGAGCTCTTCAATCCTAAGTAGACTCAGTCTTTTGAATCTTTTCTCAAAATATGAACGTCATCTTGGATGAGTGCCTTATGTTACAGTAGAAGTGTACTCACCCTAAAGAATAATAAAGGATCTGCGATGAGAATGTGGCAGTTTATCATTCACTGGCGCATTCGCTTTCAGTCACTTCCCCAACAGAGTGCAGGGAGAGAAAGGACAGCAAGGAATATTTCCTCACCTCAAATCACCTCAGGGTTGGGACTTGCTTATTATTTTTGTCCTTCACCTTAGCTTGTACTTTAAAAAATCATTTCTAATAATATACTGACTTTCGGTTTTGATTTGCAGCGGCTCCTTGGAAAGTTTTCTTCTTTAGATTTGTGATGTCACTGACAGGTGCAGTCCAGACTCAGAGTATATTTATAAGATCGGCCGCATGAACACAACCAGGCCGACCAGAAAACTGAAAGTGTGAAAGATGCAATTGTTAGTTTTAATTTGTAATTATTATTAGTCAGATTCCTTTAGGCTGACATGGTATCGATGGAAAAACCTTCTAAATGGCTGATCTGTCAGTGTAGTGGCCTTGGGGCTGGACAGCCGTCCAACTTAGCCCTCATTTAAAAAAAATAGTCCACAGTCAATTTGCCTGCAAGGTCTCTCTGAGGTTATTTCACAGGCAAAATGTCCCTAGCTGTCAGTGCATGAGTGATCCACAAACCAGGACAAAGGTTTTCAACTTTAGTAGCCTCCTGACAGTGTTCCTCCTTCTCTTTCTTGGCTCATGTTGCTGTTGGCTATTGAAGTTTGGTGGCTTTCTTGAAGATTTAGAGCAAACGACATCTTTCCCGACAGGTGTGAATGCTGAGCATTGTGGCAGGCCAAGCGCACTATTCATTCTCTAGTCAAGCGGTACACTGTTGTATCTCTGACTGCAAGTCTCTGATGTATCTGCTAAAGAAGCGTTCATAAAGCAGGCTCTTGTCTTGTCTCCGGTCACCATACAACAGCTGATGCCTTGTCTAGCATACTCTTCTCTGCCTGGTTGCTAGGCAAAAACAATGGAGCAAGTCTCCGTGTCCTTCTCCAGGCCAGGAGGAAACAGGTCACTATCTGTGTGGAGACAAAAGAAGCAAAGAATGCCAGCTTGATGGGAAGGGGATGTGTAAAGGATATGCAGTATGTCTAATTCATCAAAAGCAAATTGCTTTTGATTGTTAAGGGAGGAAACTGCTGTGAAGATCTGAGCAGGGGTGGAACTTTCCTTTTCCATATGGGGATAACAGAACAATCTTTGCGACAAGGTGGAACTGGATGGAAAATGTCCAAAAAACCTTCATGTTTTTTTTTTGTTGTTTTTTCGTAGCCATGTCTGCTAACTTTGTCCATTGAAAGCTCACTATGGAAGCACTATTTTCAGGCCTCATACAGTAAGTGCACAGAACCATTTTTTGGTCGTTCCAAAAAGAAGGGAATTTAATTATGTTGCCTTCTAAGATACATCAAATAAACCAAATTCCAAGTCACACTGCATGTGTCCTTCACGGAGTTATCAATCCCATAATACACTGCAACAAGTTCAGTGAAAAAATAAATCCAAGATGGTGGATTAAGTGAGAGAAATGTTAGCTCCATCCGAACAAAGAGTATAGAAGTACCAAGAGGCGAAACTCAATAGAACGTTCCATTGCAACAAACTCACCCATGCGCAGAGCTGCAGCTCTGCCATCTTGGACTGAACGCAACACAGCTGTCATAGAATTGAACGATACCGGTTCAAATTCAAAAGCGGTTAAATGAACTAAAAAGTAGTTTCTAGTTTTTAATATCTCTAGAGCAGACATCCCATGTCTCCCGGAAGATCCGGGAGTCTCCCGCATATTGATAGCGGCTCCCTGATGCCCACAAATTAGCTAAAATCACCCGGAATCTAGAGCGAGCGAGCGAGCGAGCAAGAGCGCGCAGCTCCAAACCGTGTAACGTTAGAGCACACGGCAGAAAGGGTGAGGGAGCGAGATATCAACATATCAACCTAAAATGTTGAACACAACTTGTTCAGATTTTTTGCTTTCATTTTCTTGCAGTTCTAGAGTAAAATATATTTTGTAATATATATATTTTATATAAAATATAAATAATTATATTTTAAATTTGTACATTTTAATAAACTCAAACTTATATAACTTTTTTCTGTTTCACTTTCATAATTTATTTCACTTCAACAATAATCTGACAAATTAAAACAAGACCAACCATAGCATAGGTCTAAATTCCAAAGCATTCTTGAATTACAACTATTTAAGTTTGGATAGTGATTTTCATGTTTAGGCGAAAAAAAGGTGACACTAGTTAAAGGGTTAATTTAGTGATAACAGTGAATTAATAAAGCGGTCATTTGCCAGGTTAGGTGTTCATATATCTCTGAAAGTATGCGATTTAAAAAGCCCATTTCGAGTCTTGACAATTTCGACCAAATACATAACATTAGCAAACTGTTACTGCGGTTATGGGATAGCTTACATTAACGTTACAGCACCTGTTATCGTTGACGTTAGCTCACTTTAAAGTTAATAAAAACCTTTTCTACTTTACCTCTCTGGATCTTTGGGGAATCTATGAAATGCTAGTTGATTGGTTGTACACTGGTAGTTGTTGCAGTTGATGGCAGAACACTGTTTTCTTTGTTTCCAATTATTTCCAGACATAATGTTAATGCTGTACAGTAGTTGTGCTAACAGTAAAGCCGTTGGTTCAGTCCAAAATGGCGGCCGCGCTACCGAAGCACCACCTAGTGGCTGTTGTCAAAACTGCAACGGAGTTTCGCCTCTTGTTACTTCTATACTCTTTGATCCGAATAAGCATACTTCCCTACTATATACCCAGCTAACAAAAATATGTTAAAATAACTTTTTGCTAACATTCCCATTAAGTTTTGAAAATTATACTTCTGAATGTTCTCAGAATGTTTAAAACGCCCAGTCTTAAATGCTAGCTGCATCTGAATATCCATACTTCCCTACTATATACCCAGCTAACAAAAATATGTTCAAAGAACTCTAAAGGCCAATTCACACCACACAGACAAACGGCAACAAACACCAACAAACAAGTTGGCAGTTGGATTTAAAATTTTATGAAATAACTGTCATGTTCACACTGCCCCAACAGACACCAACAAACACTGATTGACCATGGTCAGTCAGGTGAAAACAAACTCTCTCTGACCAATGCCAACAACGCCTTTAATTTCACTCATTAGTATTAAATAAGTTATGTTGTTCCATACCTGAATCACAAAATATTTGCTATAAGATTTTGGTTCTGGAGGGCCAAGAGAGAGTTGTTAATGTTATGCTTCTTGCAGCCCCTCTCTTCTTCTTGCTTAATCCACATTTTATCAGCCTGCACACATGGCTCAAGTTACTGTCAGGCATAACCTCAGGAACAAACCGCAAACAGCAGCTGGCCTAGACCCTGCCTTTAAAGCTGTATAAACCACCCTTGATTTTTCACCCCTAATCTCTTATTTTAACTGAGAAATCCTCACTATTTCTCTGTTTCCGACTCAACTTCAGTATCTTATCTGTCTCTTTTTTTATGTTGCAATGCTGTTCTGGTGGCTGGGGAGGGATAGCCTTTTTGAAAAGCACAGCTCTGGCTCCCAGTGCTCTTTCTTTTCATCATAAAACTTAACATATGCCATGTACCTTATTCCATCATTTCACTTCAAGACTCAGTGGGGTCATTACATCTTCTTTTTCCATCAGTACACTTTCCCTAAAGGACACTCCTTCATTCCAACCCTTCACTGCAGCTTTCCGCCAAGTTCGTAGAAGGAAACAGAACACAAAATGACATTATAAAGACTTATTACTCAATCTTACTCTGCACAAAATTTCAATGTTCTTTATGTATGATTAACTCAACAACAATAGACCTGTTATGGCTTTTATGGGTGTGTCATAGCGTAGAAACAACATGAGTCATATTTCTCAATAAAGACTGGAATACAATACACGATTTTTGCCCCAATTTGCAGTTTGGACACGTCAGTGCTACTTGCCAAAAGTCAGAGCCAGTATGCAGATTTTGGGTAGTCTAAAGTCTTGAATACAGTACACGACTTTTAAAATTGGAAAAGATTTTAAACCACTGGGCATCATACAGTACACTAGCGACTTTGTAAAAGGTTACAGAGAAAAACTTAGACTAAACAACTGAGGATCACACACTCAGACTTTCATTTCACACAGAAACATGCGCCTCGGCTCAACCCCCAAACCGGCTCAAAATATCAAACATGTTTGATATCCTCCGAGTGGAGGATATCACTTCTGTGCCCATCATACACCACTATTTTATGCGAAATCTGTCAACTCCGACTAAAATCTGCAGACTGGCTCTAACTTTAAGCAACAAGCATGGACTCTTCTGGACTGCAAATTAGGGCAATAATCTAAGCAACAAGCATGGACTCTTCTGGACTGCAAATTAGGGCAATAATCTATGCAAAAATCATCTAGTGTATTCCAGCTAAAAGTTGACAGATTTGACAGAAAATGCAAACTTTAGCTTCAGACTGTGATTCCATCCAGTCAGAGGATATCATACTCGTTTCATATTTTGAGCCAATTTTATAACACATTGTGACATTGTCCTCATTTGTCATCCATCTCCAAGCAACAAGGTGCATGTTTCTGCATAATTTTTTGTGTTCAACACAACGTGAAAGTCTGGTAGTGTGTAATCCTTAAACGTTTTTCACTGTAATCATTTACAAAGTCAGCAATTCCTAGTGTTTTCAAATCGGTTCAGATTTTAAAAGTCATGTAGTGTATTTCAGCCTTAATGGTGCTATTTTGTCTGGTAAGGTTCTGTATTCACTGCTGTTTGGTGCTTGATTTTCCGGTTTTGGGCACAGCTGCAATATTAAGCACTAATTAAATCACCAATTAACAAGCCCATCCACCCAGCTCCACACTGCTGACAAAAGGAAAAACGTTCACCTCTCTTCCCGCCTACCTCTCTCCCTTTCATTCTCAAAACAGTGACAGCATCCATAATGTTCAGTTCTGGCCTCTAGGACGGTAAAAATGTGAGCATAGTCCATAATGCAATACAAAAAGGGCAACTATTCAACTTGGCCACTGAGCTCCACTCTGTGACCTGACCTCCATCTGTGACATAGACACCAGCCCGGATGAGACACCTGGACCTACTCTTTCACTCTTTAGGGGCATGGTTTCATTCTCACTGGGTGTCTCTGTGTGTTTCACAGAATATTCTGGAATATACACTCTCGGGATGTTTGGATGTTGCTGAGTGCTGTCATGCACCTGTCGTTTTTAAAGATCTGTACGATCTCTGAGGAAAGGATGATGAGGAAGGAGCCTAGAGCATGTTGGTTTGCTTGGCATCTGGAAGCATAACTTTGAGATTCCTTTCTTTCTCTGCAGATACATGTCAAAAAAATCTCTATTTTATCTCCAAATATGGATGTTCATCCTTTATTTTAAAGAAAAATGGACAGGTAAATACTAGTAATGATATCAGATGGTGTTACCATGATGGAACTGAAAGAACATATGCCTATTCATCTGCCATTGTATTTACATGACATCCCTTGATACTTAAAAGAATGCCAAGGTAATACGATGGAACATTTGGTACTTTCTTTTTCTATGTTTGTTTGTGCTACTTTCTTTGTCCTATTTTGTCATGTCTTTTACCGGATGGCTATAATATGTCATTGTATGTGCATGCTCAACAATCAAGTCACGATAAAACAATAAAATGTCATTTTATTTTCTATCCATGACATGACATTTTGTCAACACCTCCAGTGTAGCTGATACATCAAATTAACAATGGTTAAATGGTAGAAAGAGCATAACCATGATTAATTACTGTCTTTTTCTCCCTAAACTATTACCCTGTCACTGTAAAGCACTGTTCACACTCTGCATAGAAAGGGCACCTACAGCATTAAAATAATTTGCTTCACTTTTATTTTATGATACAGAACAATTTTAACTATACAGATGGGAAACATTACCTTTCTTTCCTAGGCTGTTAAGTAGAACTGTTACAGTTCTGCAGCTCCTCTTTAGTATTTTGCTCTCACTTGACTCGTATTAGTTACTCTTTAAAGCACAATGTTCTTAAAATGGACACTATAATGTCCACAATAAGCATTATCTGATCTTTCTGTTACTTCCTTACTCCTAAATTGTTTTCGATTATATATGTTGCCCGCCAGTTTCTGGTGTTCTTCTACACAACTCTAAAATCAGAAATGGCAGCATGCGAGAATGACACTCCACACTTCTGAAACTAAATAAGTTGTATGTAGTTTGCGTATTTGTCTAAAATAATCAATTAATTACTTTTATAAGATGTGAAAAAGAAAAGAAAAGAAATGGCATGTATACTGGATGTTTGTTTACATAACTGCAAAATGACTAGCCTAAAGTGTGTGACCTGCACCAGGAAATAAATCTATATGAATGTTGTTCATTAGTATTACTCACAAATGTTCTCAAGTAATTAGATTATAATGTTAAAAATGTATTAAAATGCATTATTAATTAGCCTATAAGAGATAAGTTTAATAATTAATAATAGTTTATCTGATAAAGCTGATGCAGTAGGCCTATATACAGCACTTTAAAAAAAAAAACCATGTAACACTGTTGGTGATTATTCATATATTTACATTTCATTTATCAGGATAATATATTTTGTGTGTTTAAGTCCATATATCCAGTATATGGGTGAACAGTTAATTACAGCCCTAAGGTAATGTTTAGGAATGATAAATTGATATTAATATCTCTAGGATGCTTTACTGTTATCACTCAGCTTGACTGAGTTAGAGGCATCTGGGTGACATGAAATTGGGAACTATTTTCCTTGGCAGAAAAAAAAACGTGTGAACAAAATGGCCAAATTTTGCCTATAAACACTCCAATCTCAGCCCTACTGTAGTAATATAAGCACAACATCCCCATATTGAGTACAGCATCTTGCTTGTGCGATAGGCTACTGTTTAATTTATTCGGCATTATGATTCCCTGTCACATAAAAAAAATATTTTTGCTATTTTATATGCAGCAATTAACAATTTTTCATAAATAAACATTTTATGTTTCCCATCTCAGTGTATAGATGCTAAACAGATTTGAATATCAACCCTTCATGAATTTGTTTACAAAATGTCCTTTTGCACATGTGGAGACGATTTTCCAGAAGTGAAAGTCCTAAAACTCCAGTACAAAGTGTCCTGCGTTGTTCTATCAAGGTGTTGATCCTCTTATCTGTCTAATGTATAACCAATACATTTCTATTCAAACCCAAAAGAGTACGAGCCTACGAGGGCGTCCATCAAAACGCTTCCGTTCTTACCTGCGATGCGCTGTCAGGCAGCACACCATCC
Organism: Abramis brama; assembly: GCF_963993115.1. Lineage (NCBI taxonomy): Eukaryota > Metazoa > Chordata > Actinopteri > Cypriniformes > Leuciscidae > Abramis > Abramis brama. The sequence goes on along the minus strand of NC_139973.1, from coordinate 14,414,799 downwards.
CGAACTATCAGCCACAAATGTACACAGCAAGAAATACACAGCCGGTCCGTCGGTGAGGGGAAACGCGCTCAGCTAGAAGAGACGTCAAGTTTAATGTAAGTCTCGCACAGTAATCCCGACCATATCAGGTTGTCATTGCGAATGGCGTTGCAGGTGCACTGCTCGTTCAGCCCGGACTTTTGCCCTCCGCTCGGAGGAGTGGTCTCTCCTCTCATTGCTACTCTGATCGCGGAGCTTGTAGTTCAGCTGGGGAGTGTGTGTGTGACCTCGCCGCTCCCATCCAGTGGGACACCTGCAGCGATAAGAAGCGTCTAGTCCAAAGGTCTGACATTAAATGACGCCAATTGGAAACACCAAACAATTTTCTGTATGTTTGTTCATGCTGCGTCGCGTTTCAAGCACTATCTGCGCGAAAAAACGCGCTTACCTGGAGATCGTCGCGGAGTTACCTGCTCTGTTTGCTGTTTTAACCGGAAACCCTAGCATGACCAGTGCGTATGAATAGATCATTCAGGGTACTGATATAATTGTGCTACTGAGATGGTAGTTTTCACAAGTAGCCTAATGGTGATTGTTTTAAAGTCGTTGTATAAATCTTAAAAATATTCAAAACTAAAGCGAAAACAGGGCGGTGTTTAATTTAATCCACGGAGAATTGATCGATCATAAAAAAATGACGAGGGTAAAATGGGTGGTGTTGCGAAAAAGTTGTTTTAGATGCTGAGAAAGTCATTACATTTTGATTGCAGTTTAAAAAAAAAAATGCAAATCACAAGATTAGGAAGCGTGTATTAATAAAATAGGATAGGATCAATTCTGAGTTCATGTTGACTTTGAAATTGCCTTTTATAATTACATTAACATACAAATTTTCATTTGCAATTCATCTGTTCTCATTAGCTACAGTGTGATTAGGATTTAGGTCTAATCCAACTGATCTTGGATTGAACAGCTAATTATTTGATAGGCTATGCATAGGCCTATAGATTTTCAACTTTTTAATTGTTAATTTGTAAATGATAAACATCTAAATTACGTGGCAATTTTTTTGACAATTTATCTGATAATTGCAATTATTTACCATCTATGTGTGTGTGTGTGTGTGTGTGAGAGAGAGAGAGTCACATAAACTAAATGGTCCATTCTCTTGTTCCATTAAGTTTTATCCTAGGTAGCACTAAATATTGCTTATCTGAAAATGGTGACACCCAGTGGTTCAGTAAGGTAACACATAATACAAGCATCAGTCAATATATAGGGCAAGACCACAAACCACAGAAGTCTGATTTCCCAGAAAATTTGCAATGAACAGACACATTGTGGAATGTCTTCCTCTCTGTGCATCAAAGGTGTGCATCAAACCCTGCATTTAATGACAACTGGTGTCTCAGTACAGTCAGAAAAGTGCACCAGTTTGGGTGTCTTCTTGAATCATTAGTCTCTTTTTAGAGTATAGTGCATGTTTGACAAACCATGTTGTTTTTTTGTTTGTCAATCAGAGGTGTCCTATTGCACATATACAAAACATATTGCAACGCTCTCTCTTAGGACACTAAAATGTTCCTTATTTATCTTGTGACAGATGTTGGCTTCGCCACCTCATGCTGCCTGATGTACTGGTCCTTTGGATCTTTTATGTTGTCTCTTAGTCTCTTGGGCTCTTGGGATGAAGCTTACATATTTATGAAGGTCATTCATGAACCTGTGCACTATAGTCTCTCTTCATCACGCTCCTGTCAAGGGAAGGAAAAGATACACACACACACACTTTGTACATCATCGGTGACGTGAAGTTTTGAGTGATGTTTTGCTCTTGGTGAGCATTTCTGTTGTGGAAAGAGTCCAGTTCTTGCTCCATCCACCCAGAGGAAATCGATCTTTTTCTTCAGCCATTAGTGCTGATCTATTCCCCCTCTGCCTCATCCCGGGTTCATTTGTATTCTAATTGCCAGGCCTTGAAGTGACATGCTACGTTCTGTACAAGGCTGTTTTCTGTCAATTCCATGCCAATATACGAGTGTAGTGCTGTCTTCAGCTGCTTTGATGTTAAATGTGGCATTTGAGCCTTAAGGAGGTCACATATATTTGTGTATATAATATGTTGTGTATGGTGTTCAGTAGGACATGAGTTATTGAAATTGGACAAAATCACTTTTTTTTTCATATGTGTGTTCACACTTTATATTGGAGGTACAGTCTCTGCAAAAACCATGCATGTCCTTCTTCAAGTCCTCATCAAACTGGTCCAACTCCAACAAGACATGCATATTCCAACAAAACAGATCAGGAGTACAACACAAACCCTCTGATGGCTCGGGACTGAGAGCATTACAATGGGACCATAAGCTTACATTTATTGATTTTTTTTTTCTCTCTGAACATTGCTTCCTTAATATAGATGATGTAAATATGTTACCAAGGTAACATCGTCTAGCTGGTTAACATACAATAATTTTGTTGAAATTACAAGGGTGAAATTGCTTGTCTTAGAAGCATCAGTTTGTATGGATTGAAAATTATGAAAAATAATTTTACAAAAAAAATAAAATAATAATATTTGTCTTACCTGGTGAAAAATCATGACAGGTCAAGTAATAATCTGAACTATTTGGCAAAACTGGGCCACCCAGAACACTTATTGGTGTGCCCCATTTATGTTTTAGAAATGATCAATTATAGTCCATGACTTTGGATTTCTGTATTTGATAACTGGCCTAATTTCATAGCCAATTATGTTTGTAGCTTTCTTCACTCAATCCAATTTCTACCCAAAGATGATAAAGCCCAGTCAAAGTCTGTGACATTTAAAAGACAAAGTAAATTCTCAATTTTGCCTATGTAACACTGAGCACAGAGTGTGCTCTCTTCTTTCTCATAATGCTGATGATAAAATATGGCGCGTCTCTCGCAAGAATAGATGCATGCAGAGTGTCACACATCAGTTGCGACACATCAACAAGCTTTTGTCGGCAGTTATTATTCATGGACAGCGCTGTGGATGATGTTGAAGGCTTTGAGGAATGAATAAAAGACAGGTAATAGATGTGCTCTTTCTAATGCTTTGCGAGAGAGATACGAAGACAACTGAGCACTTACTGTTATCTTAAAATGAGTGTGTGTGTGTGTGTGTGTGAAGCGAGGGATTATTAAAACAGGTGTGTGTCTCCACATGCTGATGGTGTGTGATTATTCATTACTTGCGGACTTGCTGCTAGCTCTCTGCTGAGAGCAAGTCCCAGAGTCACCTTGACTGAGCCTCATATAGAAATATCACACTTATTATAACTGCTACCGTGGCCTAACCTATCCAACCAATGAGAGACATGAGGATTCTGTACTTGATATTTGATTTAAACAAACTATATGATTTCATACAATGCACATGTATGCTTATATGTCTAAATATACTGCCCTAAAAGCTCATGTTTTTTATATCTCTGCCAAGGTGAAGATGCCTGCAGTTTCTGCTGGTCATACCTCAAATGTTCAGTTTGCAGATTCGCATCACTGATCCCTTTTTATGGGTTGTTGAACTAAAGAAAGACAGAGAAAATAGAGAAAATAGGATACCTTTTGCTGGTTTGCAGTCCATTTATCTCTAAAATTTTAATTATAGTAAATATTACCGCCCAGGGACTTAGAAGCAGCTATTGTATGTCAGTAAGACAATGATAAATGGGGCTGTAAAATCCATGTAACTGGATTTTTGTGTGTGTTGCACAGCGCTTATCCAATGCATACATTGATCGTTTCTAGCTTCAGCTCAAATTTTAGAATTTATAGTCATCCAGAATTAAAATTCACACTGTGTGCTCTGGTCCCAGATGAACTGTGTTCTTGGTCAGCAGATATGTAGCAGAAAACCCCTTACTCAAATACTTTGAAATTAGCCATAATGTAGTTTAAGGAAGCACGTCTTATAATTTGCCCATCTTCCATCGCTTTGCATCAGCTGCATAGCTGAGCTGAGAAATATCTTCATCATGTTGTTTAGTTAGCAATGTTTTTTGAAACATCAATGTAATGGTAACATCCTAAAATGACCTTAAAAACTACTAAACAACTTTACATTTTGAATAATAGAAGATCTGACAAAAACAAAAAGTTTTATAAAATGGTAAACCTTATATTTCAGTGGTCTGAACAAAAATGGCAGACTGACTGAAAATGCAAATTAATTCTCTGAAGGTGGTTACCCCTGTACAAAGCAGTACTGCTCTATATGGATGTAAGATGAAAAGAAATGTAATTGAAACTGAAGACAGTCAGTTCTCCTCAGATGTATACTTGTATAACATGAATGGCCTATTTAAAGGTCCGAACAGCGAATTTGCAGGTATGTATTAAACTTATGGGATATCATATTAAATAAATATTTATGTAAACATTAATATTGAAGGAATAGAAACAGCTAAAGGTGTAACTGTGAATTTGGACTGTCAGTACAGTTAATCTGAAATACACTAGAGCTTCTAACTTGTTTGGTCTCAGACAAGATTTACTGTATCATAAGATTTGAAATGTTTTAAGCAAGTACAACATAACTTCATATTTGTATAGTCTGCACTGATATATTTGAATGGCTGTCAATGGTGAAAGATGTTTTTTTGCAGCCATATGTTGTAACTTAGTTATGGCATCCTATCAGCTGTTATCTATCTCAGTTTATATGTATGTCCTGAATCTGTCTTTCTTCTTTCTCCTCCATCTGCCCCTTTAACAACTCAAACCTGGATACGTGGTCTTCCAGACAGTGTGTTTGTTTGTGTGTTTGAGAGAGAGAGAGTAAAGGGCTGTGAGAAAGACTGCATGCTCCATTACTGCGCAAAGCCCGTAGGGGACGGGGATGAAGAAAAGAAAATGATAATATTGAAGGTAAAGGAAGAAAACAATAAACAACTACGCAAGCAGAAAACTAGAAGGATAAAGAAAAAAGTGAAAGAAATTGGAAAGCGTGTGAAAAAAAAAGCCCAATATAGACAGAGGCAAATCAAACACTGACAGAGGGTAGAGTTCATATTGAGGGCAGTTCATCCATAAACTGGACACTCTTTAAATCCTCATGCTTTTCACTTAAGCCACATCTCGAAGTCTAAGACATCCTCCTTCATGCAGACTGGTATCACTTGCATCAAGGGATAATAAGGTAAATTTTTCAGGAGATGGAGAGTAAAATAACAGTGATTATAGCCCGGCTTTCATCACTCTGTCTTTCATCCCGTCGCTCTCTCTAGCCCCTCCGGATTTATGGAAACCGACGTCGCATTTCCTTCGCGGTTGTGGTGATGTCCTCGGCGAAATGCCAGCGTTCTCTTGATTAATGTGCCTGCTCTGTTCCAATCAATGTCACAGTGGGAGGGAAATGCCATGTGTTTTAAATGGCCAGCTTTCGCACATGGGCCGGTTTTATGAGCTTGGCCTCCCGCGGACTTGCACAAACACTCTTTCCTGTCGGTGAGACAGCTTGGGTCTGAAAAATAAAAACGACGACAGAAGATTGCAAGGTAGATGGCAGCAGCCTGTCAAACAGGTCCTTCTAATAAACATATATTGACCATTTCTTGCACTTTAAACCAGGTTTGACATTCTGAATTTATTCAATACGTTAAAACATGTCCACGTTTGACGTTGTAATGAACTTTTCTCCTTTCTATTTGTTGGAATCAGGTCAAAGTAACTACTTTTTTCTTTAAAAGATGGTAATGCACCATACATTAAAGGAATTGTTCACCCAAAAATCATTTACTCAAGTTACTCAATTACTCAAGTTGTTCCAAACCTGAATGAATTTCTTTCTTCCACTGAACATAAAAGACATTTTGAAGAATACAGATATTTGTATTGTAATCATACTTTATGATATTATGGTTTTTACTGTTTTTAAGATCAAATAAACGCAAACCTAGCGAGTATAAAACTTTTTTCAAAAACATTATAAAATCTTACCGACCCCAAACTTTTGAACAATTTTATATATTGTATTATGATCCAATTATAATAAAAAAATATTTTACCCTAAAAATGTATCAATCATGTCCACAATCCCCATGTGTGACTGCAAATAATACCTTTCTACAATGGCATAACTTGCTGCTGCGTGTCGGTATAACTCCCAAGATCACTGCCCTGTTGACATTATAAAAAAAAAATACTGAATGCGCACCAGGAAAAAAAAAAAAAAAGCCAATTTAAGAAACTATAACATCAATAACATTTTTAATCTCCAAAGAATCAATTATCCAACTAACATCTTGCCAACTAAGTAAAGTCAACTAATGTAGAAGAATCTAATGGCCTAACGTGACGTTTGAAGCCATTTGAGTGCTATATCTCTGGTGAGTCCATCAATGTGTTTAGTCTGCCTTCATAAAATAGGGTCCCAGGCCAGTCATGAGCCTTCGTCAGTGCTGCTGACTCATCAACTAGCACAGCTGCACCAGCGGAACATGGTAACTCAAAACACCAATCTGCCCAAACACATACAACAAAGGAAAAAAGAAACATAAATTGGTCCCTAAACTGACAGCACTGGGTCTTTGTAATTTCAGAAAGATGTCTTCACCCCACAGTAAACATTTCATTTCTGATGAGACAACAAGTCCTGTGTTACTACAGAGCTTAGCCATGCTCTCAGCTTCTGCTTGCTGGTGAAGACATTCCATGCAAAACCAATCAACAGAAGACAGCCTTTATCCAAACTCCATGCTACAGAGTGCATACATTCCAACAGAAACACTTCAGTAGAAAAGATATACACAATTTAACTTGCCGATTATTAGCTAACATTTGTTTCAGGAATGCATTCAGCATTGCTATTAAAGGGATATTTGTAGGTGAGATGAATGTGTATTTAAATTGGGTCATTTATGTAGTAGAAATGTGAAATTATTTTAGAAGTTTGTGCCTTCAAGACTGAGAAATGTGTGAGAAATGTGAGAAATGTTTCATGTGGATGAAAGACAACAACTCTCAGAATGCACTTGCTTTGCTGCCCTACAAGGCCACTCCCAAGCCACGCCTACCGGTTACAGAGGGCACTATCTGAAGAAATGATACAACTAGGCTACTAGTTGACTCGAAACTGAAAAGACACCGTTTTATCATGACATCCCACCCCCTATGGGCGGGTTGAAAACATGCGGAACTAGCTCCTACTACTGGCTGTGGTCTAGCCTCTGGCCAAAAAAGCCACAGATGACGCAAAATGACGATCCCAGCTTACAATTTTGTGTTTAAAGTCACCCTGAAATCAAAATGGACAATTATTGTTTTTTTATTAGAATATTGCAGTATTTATGATAAATGATTTATCCATACACATTATTTTGTTTTAAATTCATGTGCCTTGGTAATCTTTAATCAAAATAACTTCCCCTCTCACTTGCAGTGACATCTCTTCTCTAATGACATGTTTTGTAGAACATCCTGTCACTACTAATATGACATCACAGCAATAGCAAACTACAAAAATCCAACTATCCAATTAATTCCCGATGGACAAAATCAAGTCCAGCCCTACATTTTTCTTGTTCGAGAAGCCATTTTACTCAGATATATGTAACAATAATGAAGACTATCGCAAATTCAGTTTCAAGCTGACATAAAAGAATGTTTTCGGTTCCAAAGTTACGGAAATATTACTTCCGTATATTCTGTGAATGTTCAAAACGTTCATTTTATAAATGTTTTATGAACATTTTTTGGTTACTCGAACATTGTGTTAGCAAAATGTTAGCAGAATGTTCCCTTTTTATGTTCTAAGAACGTTTTCCTAACATTCCCAGAGGATGGTTCAAGACATCAGGCTGCAATGGCGAGTTAGGTTTGCTAAGGGAAAGGCAAAAGGATTAGAATAGTCCCTTTTTTATCTGCATAATATCCCTCGAAAGCTGGACCATAGATACAGCATATTAGCTTTCAGGTACAGTCAGCAACCCTCAACTTTGCAATTTCTGTCGAGGCAGAGATGATGCCACAGAGCCTGACTCTGTCAGTGCTTGCTGACCAAAGTCACGTAAGATGAACTAATCATCCCAGACACGATCTGATGCTGCTCAGCCTGACTGCGTTCATAACTATAGTGGGCTGAGGTGATCTGTGTCCGTTGCTCAGAGGCACAGATACACATCAGAATACAGAAGCATGCAGCGTTTAAGACATTTGTATTATAAGAAAAAAGCTGCACAGCCTGCTGTGAAAAAACACCCAGTGGTATAAGGTTGTATTATTGTAAAACAACAAATGCCCCAGTGTGTAAATCTCCAATTTGATATGTTGAAAGATAGGCCTAGGCATTTTTTCCTCTGTCATCATATTTCTCATATCAACACAGTCCCAAAGCAAAACCTTGTGAGAATGCTGTGATGTTTGAAACCAGTAGTAACTGAATTTGAGTCTATGCCACACTTCAAGCTGTGAGAACATTTTTCTTAACACATACACGTAAATGTTTCAGTGACTAACTACAGCTGATTCATTATTTAAGACGCTTTCAGATAAAAGGGAAATGTGGCTTAGTAGGGATCAACTGGAGGGTCGTGACTCAGAAATGGACAGCAGGGAAAAACAATGCTGAATGCACATACTATATAATACATGAGTTTTCAAACTTGACGATATACTCTGGTACCTGATGATATTCACATTTGGCCAGCAACAGAGAAATATCATTTTTGTGTGCAGTCAGTGTAGTTACAACCAGCAGGGGGTCACATAAGACAACCCCTGACCCCTTGTGATAGTGGAGAAGGATTTTTATAATTCCATTACTTTACATCCACCTTTTTCCTAACGAGCCTACTGAGTTTTCCACTCAAAAAGACTGAAACAAATAATCCTTATCCATCAGTCTGACTGAATGAACTGTATCTCTTCATGTTCTCATGTTCAGACTTCAAGAGTATAAAGTAACGCTTGGTATTTTAATGTGACACGGTAACAAGAATATCTATGGCAAGAGCTTTTTTCAGTCTGCTGCGTTCTGTCCTCCTGATTATTTTCTTTTTTCCTTTGTATTCCGCTGTAACAGTATGAAAAAGACAACATATACTGCGCATTTGTGGTCTGTTCCTGATTTAATTTATGAAATAGCCCATGAATAATTCATTTGAATGCACAAAGTATCGCACGTTTTTCTCCTCAAATCCTCACGTCTCTTTCCAGGTTTGTTTTCACACGGATGCTTTAAAATGTAATTGTCTCCCCTTTTCACTTCTAATCCCTATTAGCAGTGTTTATTGGAATGTTTCTAAATCCAGTAAATACAATATTGTCTGTCAAAATGATGGAAACCACTTTGAAATATTATCTCTTTATGTTCCAGTTAATTAACATTATTAATTAAGGCAACGAGTTACATAATACAGACATAGGCCTGCATCTTAGTGATATATTACACGTCCGTAATATTGCTGCGGAAATAATCAGGGGTTATTCAGTCTGTGGGAGTGATTTGTTAATGCTTTTACACTTTTAAATATCCTTTTAATGTTCGATGGTTGAAGGCTTAGTAGAATAATGTCATCTCATTGTACCCAGTTTTTGAAAATGCTTAATATTTAGCAAACCTTTCGCTGATTGTTTAGTTTAACGGAAGTTACTCCCATAATTCAGCAAAGCATCATAGGCCTGGGGTCACCAAGGCTGTATTTATTTGAACAAAAATACAATAAAAACAGTAATATATAATATATATATAAAATGTAATTTATTCCTGTGATGGCAAAACTGAATTTTCAGCAGGCATTACTCCAGTCTTCAGTGTCACATGATCATTTAGAAATCATTATAATATTCTGACTTGGAGCTCAAGAAACATTTCTTATTATTATCAGTGAAAACAGCTGTGCTGCCTTATATTTTTGTGGAAACTGATATACATTTTTTTTTTCAGTATTAGAAACTCAGAAAGGAAAGAGAGCTGGATCCAAATGCAGTGTGTTTAATAAATCAAGGTAAAGGTACAAAATCAACTCGAAAGAAACCAGAAATCCAAGGAACAGAACTGAGGACACAGGACAATACATCCATACATGGAAGACCAGAAAAAAGAACACAAGAAACACTGGGGATTAAATACACAAGGGCTAACAACGTCAAACTTGGGAACAATCAAGACTAATGAACAGGGGGAACCAATGAGCAAAAGGACATCCAAGGACTACAAACATGGCACAAGGAACATGAAACACTTCAGCATAAGTCCAGGGGCAAACACAGGGAACATAAGTGCGTTCACACCATGTCGTAATTGCTGCAATTCTGAGATTTCAACTTGTAAAAAGCGTTCACTTCCCCGTAAAGCTCGTAATTACAACTTGTAAGCTCCTACTTGTACCACGTGACCATTACAGATTCATTTAGGCGTTTATAATGTTGCCATAGAAACGCATAATTCCCACTCAGAGGACACATCTCTGAGTAGAACATCACATGTTGTCATCTCAAAATTATGGTAATTACGACATGGCGTGAAAGCAGCACACGTAGCAGCATCTGGCAATATCTATTCAGTAAAATCACTATTTTTTAATTCCCTGATATTTCCAGGTTTTTGGATTCGTTGTATTTTTCTGTGGAACACTAAATCCAATGGGAAGGCCTGCTTTTACTGTATGGAACACTTAAATCATTTCATCACTCACTCACTAACAATTCAGTCGCTATGTACTACAAAATATGTGCTGTACATCTGCTAAAAGCAGTTTAACATGCTGCCGGTGTTCTTAGTTGGCAATCTAATGCGATACACTTAGATGCACACAAGCAGAGAAAAAAAAAGAACAAGAAAAGAGTGATAAAAATGAGTTTGTTGTGTGTTCACTGAAGTGCTACACAGTGTAGGCCCTAGTGGCTACAGATGAAAGCAGTGTTAGCACTCAATCGTCTCACACTTCAATAAATCACATCAAATCCAGCAAATGCGTTGCCAACAAGGGGCAAAAGAACATTTCTGATCATTAGGATCAGAATGAGTAAAAATTCTAATTAACCTTTTAAGACCTTATTGAGCACCTAGATGCTGCAGTGAAATACATTTCCTTTTTCAGATACAGCATATTGGTGCTGACTTGAGATATCAATTTAGACAGTCACCCCCTCCTACCCTTTGCTGACAAATTGATTGTGGCTGATGTGACTAATCAAAGGAAATGTTAAGACCTACACAGTCTAGTCTCTCATCTTGATGCTGAGTGGACTCTTTAACTCCTTACAGATTCAAATTGTTTGATTATCATAATATAAAAAAAGATGAAAAACTTTGCAGGTACAGAAGCTAATTTAACGTGACATCCTTTTTGGATAGCGTTTTGATATCTAGGACACATACAGAGTTGTGCATGTTCATGTCACACAAAAAAAAAAGAATTAATATAGCATTATGTGTCACATTATACTGTTAAATATATGGTTTCAAACCAACAATCTGTAAGGTTACTTTAAGGTTCTGGAGGGCTGTACATGGACACAGGACAAGGAAAACTCTAATTTTAAGTAATGCTCACCTCAGCTAAAGGCTAATGAACACTAATAAGATCACCAATTATTAGCCATTCATTGGAGAGGAAAGAAGTTTTGATGACTCAGATAAGGATTATTTAGAGACTATAATCGAATGAGACTTTTGGCTAGAATGTAGGTGTCTTAGAGAGAAGGTCTTGTATGATCACCAATGACCAAATTACACAGTGCAGAAGTATAATATAATATAAAAATTACAGTTTTTCTCAGTCATTTGGTGCATTTCTCAGATCACAACTGAAATTCTCAAAACTACGTGTTCAACCTCCACATCATCTAGTCACTTTATGTGCACATCATAAAAGCAATTTCTCATTATTTTGAACAAATTGCAAATGCTTTGCTACATTAATGTGCAATTGATTATGTACAATTATCTGCTGTTTCCTATTATCAATTGCTTATGTCATGTTGATCAAAATATATTATACTGGTTCCCTGTTGAATAGTCGTACCCCTCAAAACATTAGTTCCTTGCATAAGTTTTCATGTCAAGTTTAGTTTTGCCAAGTCTTTTGTTTATTTTGTTTTTGGTTCATGGATTGTTGGTTCATGGATCTTGTTTAATAAACTGCACTTGGGTTCTCACTACAACTTGCCAAATTTCAGTGGAAATTTGTTACAGAAATGTAAAGGGCTAGAGGAACCAATGATCAACCCGTTCTCTAAAATAGCTCAGAGATGCATGAAGCTTCAATTGGAAAGCATATATAGACAGAGCACAACACAGTGTTACAAATTCTGACAATGGAAGAACAAGGAAACAAACTAGGTCAACAGCCACGAAGAAGAAGAGTAAGAATGTGTGGTGGAATGGTATGGAAGCAAAACAGTGGAAGAGGTAGAAGAGGCCAAGATTGTAGACATGTTTCTGATGAAACAAGGGCCACTATTGTGGACCATGTTCTCAGTCATGACCTTATGGCCGAAGCGGGTCGAAAGGTACAGCCGAATGTTGGGAGCACAACTGTGTTCTCAATCATTCAAACGTCTGTAGACAAAACAGGTATGCAATGTTCACTATACTGTAATACTTACTGTAATGCTATATCTAGTCCTCTTGCATTTTACATTACTAGTGCAAAATGCCCGTGCAAAATCAGTTTTTAAGTGTGTTTTTAGTAATTGTTGGTTTGGTGTGTTTGAGTTACAAAAGTTCGGTGACATTTTTATTTGTGCATGGTAGAAAACAACGTGAACTCCGAGAAAACGCTATATGCTTGAGCAAACATTTTGTGAATAGGCTACTACAAATGATGCCCGTGAAAGAGAATGTGAACGCATTGAAAAGGATGTTTTGTTGGTGAATAGCATTTACACAGTAGCGATAACATTAAGCGCACCAGAATGAAATATAATATCCAGAAGTAAACAGCATAGCTGACTTATAGATTCAGTTAACATCCACAAATAAGCGCGTTGATTCAGGGAGCAGTGCAAAGTGCCCGTGCAAAATCATTTTTTGTGAGCTGATCGCCATCAAAAAAGTTCAGGAGATATTTCTTAGCGATGGCTGATTTCAACAGTTTCAATATGATAAAAAATAACTTTTATATTGATTCAATGGATAAATTGCATTTTGGAAAAAAAAAGTGTCATGAATTTATTGCATTTTTGGGAAAAAATAATCTGTTTTTATAATAAATCTTTGAAAATCAAAATCTGGATTTGAATTTATGTTATTATAACCTAAAGATGCTATGTGAAAGTTTGAAACAGAAAATAGTGGTTTTCATCTTGCCACTTTCTTGGTAAAGAAAACACATTTTTACTCAAATTAATCAAAATGGATTTATCATGGATTTATCACGTTTTGGAACCAAACTATAATATTCAGAAGTAAACAGTGTAGCTGACTGAGTATTTATGTCAGAATGTTTATTTTTAAACCACAACCTTCTTGGGGCTTCTTTGACCGATACAACCATAGATATCATATATAAATCCATCTTGGCCATCTTGTCACAGTGAAGCTGTGAATTAAGGTGAGTGATCAGCATGCACACAAATCCTCTTATCTCGCTGAAATCTTGACGGATTTACAAACGGTTTGGTTTCTTACAAACGTTATTAACGTGGCTATAATTCCGAATGCTTGAACATGTATGTTATAATTATTCATATGTATGCAGTGTATGTATGCAGTGTCATAACTACATCTCTGACGTTTATAACAAACCAAACCGTTTGAAAATCGGTAGAAAATTGAGCAAGTTATGGTTATTTAAAATATGCACCATTAAACGAGTGAGCGAGCACACTGTGGCAAGATGGCCACCACGTGCGGACGTCGACCTCCATTGGCCAGCAGCGCGCACGAGACATCTAGCCTTTATATATGATATCTATGGATACAACCCTCTAATGTCAGAATGTTTATTTTTAAACCACAACCTTCTAAAAATTATATATTTAACGATATATTTTGCATTTCTCATCCAAACAACGTCAAACTTGGCACTGCACTTACTCGTGCCCGTAGCGAGACACCTGTCGAGTTTGAAATCCATCGGACTAAGGGTTCGAGAGATATGCGAATAACAGACATACACACACACACACACACACACACAGACAGACACACAGACGTTTCTGTAATTTATTGATAGATACAGTAAATATACTTTATAGAGACATATAACACACATACATATATACAGTATGTGTATATACAGTGAGGAAAATAAGTATTTGAACACCCTGCTATTTTGCAAGTTCTCCCACTTAGAAATCATGGAGGGGTCTGAAATTGTCATCGTAGGTGCATGTCCACTGTGAGAGACATAATATAAAAAAAAAAATCCAGAAATCACAATATATGATTTTTTAACTATTTATTTGTATGATACAGCTACAAATAAGTATTTGAACACCTGTCTATCAGCTAGAATTCTGACCCTCAAAGACCTGTTAGTCTGCCATTAAAATGTCCACCTCCACTCAATTTATTATCCTAAATTAGATGCACCTGTTTGAGGTCGTTAGCTGCATAAAGGCACCTGTCCACCCCATACAATCAGTAAGAATCCAACTACTAACATGGCCAAGACCAAAGAGCTTTCCAAAGACACTAGAGACAAAATTGTACACCTCCACAAGGCTGGAAAGGGCTACGGGGAAATTGCCAAGCAGCTTGGTGAAAAAAGGTCCACTGTTGGAGCAATCATTAGAAAATGGAAGAAGCTAAACATGACTGTCAATCTCCCTCGGACTGGGGCTCCATGCAAGATCTCACCTCGTGGGGTCTCAATGATCCTAAGAAAGGTGAGAAATCAGCCCAGAACTACACGGGAGGAGCTGGTCAATGACCTAAAAAAGAGCTGGGACCACCGTTTCCAAGGTTACTGTTGGTAATACACTAAGACGTCATGGTTTGAAATCATGCATGGCACGGAAGGTTCCCCTGCTTAAACCAGCACATGTCAAGGCCCGTCTTAAGTTTGCCAATGACCATTTGGATGATCCAGAGGAGTCATGGGAGAAAGTCATGTGGTCAGATGAGACCAAAATAGAACTTTTTGGTCATAATTCCACTAAACGTGTTTGGAGGAAGAAGAATGATGAGTACCATCCCAAGAACACCATCCCTACTGTGAAGCATGGGGGTGGTAGCATCATGCTTTGGGGTGTTTTTCTGCACATGGGACAGGGCGACTGCACTGTATTAAGGAGAGGATGACCGGGGCCATGTATTGCGAGATTTTGGGGAACAACCTCCTTCCCTCAGTTAGAGCATTGAAGATGGGTCGAGGCTGGGTCTTCCAACATGACAATGACCCGAAGCACACAGCCAGGATAACCAAGGAGTGGCTCTGTAAGAAGCATATCAAGGTTCTGGCGTGGCCTAGCCAGTCTCCAGACCTAAACCCAATAGAGAATCTTTGGAGGGAGCTCAAACTCCGTGTTTCTCAGCGACAGCCCAGAAACCTGACTGATCTAAGATCTCTGTGCCAAAATCCCTCCTGCAGTGTGTGCAAACCTGGTGAAAAACTACAGGACGTTTGACCTCTGTAATTGCAAACAAAGGCTACTGTACCAAATATTAACATTGATTTTCTCAGGTGTTCAAATACTTATTTGCAGCTGTATCATACAAATAAATAGTTAAAAAATCATACATTGTGATTTCTGGATTTTTTTTTTTAGATTATGTCTCTCACAGTGGACATGCACCTACGATGACAATTTCAGACCCCTCCATGATTTCTAAGTGGGAGAACTTGCAAAATAGCAGGGTGTTCAAATACTTATTTTCCTCACTGTATATATATATATATATATATATATATTATATATACATACATACACACACATACTGTATGTTTATCTCTGTGTGTGTGTTACATTTTGTCTCTATAAAGTACAGTATATGTAATGAATAAAGTGGACTACTGAAATATAGCATTATTTGTTGCATAATTTGTTGACAGACCAACAGTAAAAATGTAACTGAATTCTGTCCATGCAGTCTCTTGCAATCAATATCTCACATTTTTGATCATTGTCATCAAAATCGTAGCCATAGTTTACATCTGAAAATACTGACAGAGTACACTGTTATATTGACAACATGACTAAGCATTTTGACTATCTTGTTTGTGAACAATGACACAAGGACTTGTCATTCTGATGGCACTGATATGTTCATTGACATAAATACTTACTTTTGAGAGATGAACTAAGGATTTTGAGTAAGTTACAGGCTTTTGCAGGTAATCCATTGTGTGGTGCTGTTTTGAGAAATGCACTTAATGGCTTAAACTAATATGTTTAGATAAAACATTAAACATATTAAGCACTTAATCAAACATTAATTACTGCTTTAGGTTTTCAAATCTCTTGAAACATTATCTCAAAATATATTTTACAACACACTGAGCATTGAGTAAGAAGGAACAAAAAAATCACTGTATCTTTATATAAAGGGCTGTATTTATTTTGGGGGAAGTGAAATAAATCTTGACCTGAGTGGCCGATACTTTAAGTGTAATATGCTCCAATAGCCTGTGAATTATGGTCACAGTTATGGATTTTTCTTGTGAAAAAGGCATATTTGCAAAACAAGCTGTGTGAATCCTGTTTCTGTATAATATGACATTATCTATGATCGATTAGTTATGAACTATTCTCTTTTGCTTATTATGCAGAGATTCTAGACAGGAGCAGTTACATTCATAGTGATGAATGGTGGCCATTTGACCCACTTTTACATATCTCCAGATACACGACTGAAATTCTAAACACCCCGGCTGTGTCTTACGATCGAATGACCTGCCTTGCTAGATGGTAAGAACACATTAGTACTTGTACATTTAGTGTTTATTGTGATAACAAAGAATGCTCACTTTGCAGCGCTCACAGATGCTATCCAGACTTGTTTATCTGCATTAGTGCTATATGGCATCAGGAAAATATAGCCGAAACTGTCATCCCAAATTTTTTGTCTGCTCCTTCAACCGCCAGGCAGCATCCATGTATTTAGTGATTTCAGAGTTCTGCCGTGGAAAGTTAAATCTTCTGTCACTGCGATCTGAGACAAGCTGAAGTGCACAAAAGAGCTGATTAGTATTATGAAAGATGTTTTCAGTTTTATACTGTACAGCTGATGGTTAAATTACATACATACAGTAATCTTGGATACTATAATATGCAAATTGGGAGTACATCCACTATGGGGTTTGCAAATGTAAAATAAAGTAAATTACAAAAAACAAACTGGTTACACTTTAGATTAGGGTCCAGTTCTCACTATTAACTAACTATTAACTACAACTTTTGCCTCAAACTCCTAATTACTGCTTAATAATAGTTAGTAAGGTAGTTGTTAAGATTAGGTATTGGGTGGGATTAAGGAATGTAGAATAAAGTCATGCAGAATAAGGCATTAATATGTGCTTTCTAAGTACTAATAAACAGTCAATATACTAGTAATATGCAATTATCCATGCTAATAGCAGCTAGATTATGTAGTGAGAATTAGACCCTGAACTAAAGTGTTACCAAGGTTTTTTAGCAGTTAGATTTAGAAGCAAAAGCTGCCCGATTTAGCAGATTTATTAAAATAAGCATTTTAAATTTTTTTATGCATAGCTTAATAAATAAATATGTAACACTTTACAATCAAGTCCCATTTGTTAATGTTAATGAAATATTAACTAACAATGAGCAATACATTTGTTACAGTATTTATTCATCTTTGTTAAAGTCAGTTAATAAAAATACCGGTACAACTTTTCAGTGTTAGTTCATGTTAGCTTAGGTCTATTAAATAATATTAACACATTGATTCATGTTAACAAATGTAAACTAATGTTAACAAATGGAACCATATTTAAAGTGTTACCAATAAATAAAACTAAATTGTATCCTAAATGTTAATATAAAATCTAAATATCTTGAGCTAAACAATTAGAGAACATTAATGACTCTTTTTAGATAGATAGATAGATAGATAGATAGATAGATAGATAGATAGATAGATAGATAGATAGATAGATAGGAACTTACTAGAGGAGTGGACATCCATCCTATCTCTTGTGCTTCAGTCTGAGGGTGAGTATACTTCTTTGCTGGCTCCAGACGGGCCCCGTGTATGGCCTGGAGGAAAGCAGCTATACAAAATTTTTTGTCAATTCACTTTACGTGTTATGTTTAGAATTTAAGTTTCACATGTTCCTTTGCCCATAATCTTTAAGCTAATAAGGTTAAGCATATCTGGCTTGCTGTCCGCAGTGGAGAGGCGTGAGGAAGCGGCTTCAACTCGCTTCCAGTGGGACTACTAATGCTTGGATGATGAGTATGGTAGCAAGATGCCTAAATTATATTGGTGGAGGTGGAGGGATGCCAAAACATGCTGTTAACTTTGAAATTGAAATATTAGATGGGTTCACTCCTCCCGAAATTACGTTGTGAAACTTAAATTAGAGTTTAGAATTTAAAAAGCCAGGGCCAACTCGTATGTGAATGTATGGTTATATTTTGTGGCTCTAACATAACTGTAGTTTTGGCGGCAACTAGGCTAACGTTACATTAAATTCTGCTACGTCGAAATACTTACAGTCTTCCTCTTCCTTTCTGTAGGTGATGTTGGACATGGGTTTGTCAGTCAAAATGTGCACTGAAAACAAAAACAAAGAGGCTCTTTTAAATATTTAGTCAAAGTTAACAGAGAGATGCGTGAAGCTCTGCACTCACGTTTCTTTAAGGGATTGATGTTAAACTCCGTGTACAGCTTCTGGGTTCTCAGCTCCTTCTTTATTGTCTCGACATGAATAGCATTCTGGTGAACTATGTCCACGGGCTTTTTTTCTTTAGGGTTTGCCATATTGTCCAAAGTGTTATAAATTATTTTTCAGTTGCTAATGTTTGCTGGTATGATCTCCGAATCACTTCCAGCAACTTCCCTCTTCTCTAAGAATTGTGTTGCTTGGCAACCGTAAATAAAGCGCTAAAATGCTATAATATGTTTTCTCCACACGAGGTCGCTCAAACCCCAGCAATAAGCTTGCAACAGAAGTTCATGGTTGTATTTTCTGTCCTAATGTATTTCAATGGTAGCCTATGTAAGGCAGTTATATTATTATAAGGCAGTTATAGTAATAATGTTGGAGTATTATTACTCCAACAGGGACCATTATCTACTTGTGATTGATTATCTACTTGAATGAATAAATGAATGAATGAATGAAAAATATTTTTTATGTAAAGTGCTGTTTAATGTGCAAAATTTGTTGTGGTATAAGAACCAAGAATATACAAAATTAATCCTATTTTGTAGAAAATCAATCAATCAGTCTTTGGCAAGGGAAATGTCCAAATGAAATATTCAGGAAAATTATTAATATTTTTTGAATATTGGTATATTAAAGTGTCCATCGTATGCACACTTTAGAATCTCACCAGAAGTAGTAGTACTTTTTACCTACTCTTTTATGAGTAGGCTACTGTGAATTTGGACATTTTTGTCACATACTGTTTTTCACCTACTATATATAGGGCCTAGTAGGGAAGTATGTGATTACGGATGCAGCCGAAGTGGTCGGAAGCCTTAGACGTCTTCCTTAGACTAGAAAAAGTGGAGGAGAGCGGGCGCCATCCTGCAAAGAACGAAAGATAAAAAGTGCTGAGCGTGTTTGTGCTGAGCGTTTCTATAATTCACGCGTGCAACTAATTTAATGTTCTATATATTTTTAAATATTGTATGCTATCACGAAAAATGTAGTATCCTGCGGATAGTATGGGGGCACTGCCCTCCTTGCTCCCCTTAGACCCACCCCTGGGTTTTATGTAATTTTCCCATGTTTGCTCTTGTATCTAAATAGGCTACATAAAATGGTGCAATTATTAGCATTTGCTCTTTGATATTGAGTCTCTTGGAGGATTAAAATTCATTACAGTCAAAACGCTGGCGGTTAATTTTGTTCTGCGCATCACAACCACATGTAATGTACCATTGTTGTGAACTTATTTTTTTATTTATTTACATGTTTTACCATTTTATTAACAATTCTTTGTTATACACCGAAGTTTTACTTCATTTTAAAAATGCTTGCTGAATTGTTCCTATGGAGGCTTAAGAACGTGAGAAAGTTTCCAGCACATCTAACCATGAGTCCATGCTATGTCTGTGACTAGCAGTCATCCATAACCACAATCTGTGCCAAAATACAAACACACTCGATCAAGGCCTATTGTCTACACGCACACCATGATAATTCTCTATCTCATACACAAAGGGATAATGTGAATGCGCATGTGAGTGTTTGTTCAGGTGTGAGGAAGTGTATGTAGAGGTTCAGATAAACGCTCCTACCATCATTCTTTGTCGCCCATCTTCAGCTGAAATTATGCTTTATTCCCTCAGTCACACAGGCAGAGAGGGAGCAGCCGCAAAATCTCGATCTGCTAGAGCTAGATAAACCCCAGGAGTCATACACCACTGATGGCATGATTATACTGAATACACTCGCCATCGCTGGAGACGCCACCTGGTCATGGGAAACTCTCTTGAAAAATCAGATTGGCACTGCTTTTTAAGTGTTCCCTCAGCCGGATCAAAGTTTCAGCAACATGTTCTCTGTTTATTGAGCCATGTAAAGGATTCATGGAGAAAAATGAGACCATGTACCTAAAAGAATACAACCCTGAGAGCCCAAGTCTCTCCTGAATCTCTGTGTTTAGTCTTTAAAATAAAATTGGGCTAGATTGGTTTGATATAAGGACATATTGCAGACTGCAAGCATTGGCTGTTTTGAATTCATCCTGAGTTTGCTCCCAAATGATCATTATGCAGGTCTAATCACGCTGGATTTATTTTGATCTATTTTAACAAACCCCAATTCCTCATACTAATTGTCATCTGCAGCCCATGTCGATGCATGTAAATATGCAGCACAAGCCAAAGTCTTTTGCTTGGTCTTCACCTCCTTTAATTTAATACACTGTAGGTGTTTTTTCTTTCTGTCCGGTTATTATCCTTATGAATTAATAATTAATATTCATTAATATTCATTATATATAATGTGAAGATGAACACAAATTAACCAATTAATACAAATTCGTAATGATTAGCATCTAATAAGAAACAATTTCTAAGAAAATTCCCATGTCCCCAATCATGTTTTCTCAACTTCACTTTGAAATAAAAGTTACATATGTTTCTAAATTAGCAATTTTAAGTATTAGTATATGCATTTATTCTCTTTGACATAACATACAATTTATTGTGACACATTTTTTGTAAAAGCATTAAAGGGGTGGTTGAATATGATTTCACTTTTCTAACTTTAGTTAGTGTGTAATGTTGCTGTTTGAGCATAAACAACATCTGCAAAGTTACGATGCTCAAAGTTCAAAGCAAAGGGAGATATTTGCTTTTAAAGAAATTGCTTTTTAAGGACTACAACAAACGGCTGGTAGGGACTACACGACATTCCTCCTAAAATTTACATAAATCCGCCCCGGGAACGCGATTTATAGATTATCAAGACAGAATATTTCTGACTTCGGTTTGAACATAAAAGGATGAAAAGTTTTTGAAATTTCCAGTGCAATTGTGTCTGTGTGAGGTAAAAGGACACAAGCTCTTGTAGCTCCGCCCTCTGTGCTGGGAGCAGCAACTCATTTGCATTTAAAGGAACAGACACAAAAACGGTGCGTTTTTGCTCACCCTCAAAAAGTGACAACTTTAACATGCTATATAAATTATCTGTGTGGTATTTTGAGCTAAAACTTCACATACACACTCTCGGGACATCAAAAACTTATTTTACATCTTGTGAAAAGGGCATTATACCACCCCTTTAAATTAGTTTTTGTCCCCCAAATTCCAGTCCACCCTGTTACATTAGTGCTATTTGCCCTTTAAAATCTTAAGCCCTAAATCACATGACTTAGAAGTGACATCATTTGAGGGAAAGCAACTCCAAGGACAATGTAAGGATCAGTCATTAAATTGTCTCTCTTTTCCTCATTTTGACTTAACTGTAGCGTAAAACATAACATGTCCACCCTGTCAATTTATACTGGACGTGAAAATGTTTTTTTTTGTTTTTTTTAACATAGATTTGATGTATCTAAATGTTAATCTTCTCCTAACTTGTTGTTCTTTCCTAGCTTATTAGCTTAAAACATACACTCTGCTATGGTCCATTACACATTGCATTGTGGATATGGCATGCAACAGGGTGGATTGTGAATGTGAAATGCAAAATATTTGGTCAGGATTATTAGGTTATACTAGCCTGAGTTTGACCAGTGTGTTCTTATAATAGACAGACATATTCTTCCTCTGACAAGACTAAAAAATAACCCACTCAGTCCAAAATGCACCAAACTGTATAGGAATGACCCATAGACATAACAATTTCTTACACATTTTCCTTATTCATTCAGTTATGTTATGTCAGTTATGTTGTTTTATGAGTAATACAAAAATGTTATCTTCACAAGGTCTGACAGAGGATCTTTATTTTAGATTCTTCTAAAAAGAGAATAAATTAACACACTTTATGCTTGCTTTATTTTTTGTAACATGATCACCTGCAGTTATTAGTTTGACATTTGTTAAATTAACTGCATTAACTTACATTGGCACTTGATGTGTTCTGTTATCTGATTGGCAAAAATACTGTCTGGTCTTCACAAGCTTATCAAGTGTCTGCACTCTGAGTCGTGCTCCTCTGTCATCGCCCATAGACAGCTACACACAGAAACACACACTTCTCTTTGTTGTCACTGCTAATAGCAATTTCAGCGAGTATGTCACATAAAACATGTGTTCCTGCTTTTCCTCTATCCCCCTGGCCTTATAACATAACAATCGTTATTACTGTAACTGTCACTTTGTTCGCTCCTAAGTGTCCAGAGGAATAAAGAGAGAGTAAGGCAAATACAGAAACAGCTTGCTGCTTGTCTCACATTCTTTCCTCAAGTGGCTTTTGTTTGGGAAAAGGATCTATCACATGGGGATTCACAATGGAATTCGTCATGAGTGGGATCTGAGCAGTCCTGACAGGTGAGAGAGAGGAAAGAACCGTAGAGCGGGTTACTTTGATTACTTAAAGAGCATTTGATCAACTATAGCGTGCTCTCCGTGGCCGCTGTGCTCTGTCTTCTGCGTGAGAGAGTTTCCAGAGTTCACTCATTAGGACTCCTTATCAGACAGCAGTGTCTTAATGGGATTTTGATTGCGGTAAATGTCAGTGGACACAGTATATGGCAAACTGAGCAGGCTTATTGTCCCTGTAGCTTTATTAGTAATTTTATAGGCAGCTATGACATCAACTTTCAGTCATTCATATCAATCTATATATCCATCTATCCATCCATCCATCCATCCATCCATCCATCCATCCATCCATCCTTCTATCCATCCATCTATCCATATCAGTTTCCTTTTTTTTATGTTTTAAAGATTAATTTCCTTGGAATAAGACCAGGCTATGTTAAATAAATTGTCTCATTTGTCTTAAGAAACAGCAGAAATCAGAACAGGCATTCCCTCCTTTCTGAGGTGATGAGCCAGCTAAATGTCAGATCTGTCTTCAACTACCACTTACTACTTGGCGACAAAAGACGGATTGGATTTCTTCGGAGAGGCCAGGTTGTGTTTGCAGAGTATCATTCGGGAGTCGGGCCTGTTTGGGCTTATGTCCAGGGTAGGTGGTGGGAGTAAAGAGGCTGTGTTTGGGTGTCTTGTGAGTATGACAGATATTAAGGAACCAGTCCAAAGCCGAGGATCAGTGTTATCATCAGTTCATTTTTCCACTTGTTTCCCTGGAATGCTGGTAGTGGCTGAAAATTCTTAACTGACAAATGGAAAATCATATACAATCAACTCAACATCAGATAAAACAAACAAAACAGCAAAATATATTTGAATAACTAATTATAATACTTTAAAATTATATTTGTAAAAAAAATTATTGAATTAACTGGAAAAATATATATTTTTAAAAGCATGTCAAGTTGTCATATTGGTTTTTTTTTTGTTTTTTTTTTAAACAAGAAAAGTATCAATTTGTAAAATAAATAAATGCAATTAAAGATAAAAGATTATTATAAAAAAAAATTCTTCTGGAAAACAAGACAAAAACTCAAATATAACGATAAATATGTTTTTTTTTTTTAATCTAAAATTTTGCATTTTCTCATGACAATGACTCAAAAACGAGAACCACTGACAGCACTTACTGTAGCACAGTAGCTTTCACCCATCAAATTGAGACTGATGGGCTCATTAAACTCAAAGAGACTCATAGACATCTCATTAAACCTTTACAGTGAAGTCTTTACTTCAGAGGCTAAAAGTGTTCCAGACAGCAAATTCCTGTCCATCATATGAATCTGAATAAATCATACATCTTTAATCCCTTTATCTTACATAGCAATCTAAAAGAGAAGGGTGAGGAAAGATCATTTAAAGTCATTGTGTTAATGTAATCAGTTGCCATGAGTTGAATGATGGAGGATTTAAAGGTGAAAGCTGAACAATTAGTTCAGTGCCAGTTTCTCTTTAACATTTGCAGATGGCCCGCCATGGTTTTGCAGGGAAATTCCGCACTGACATATGCGCAACTTGACTATAATGTCATATAATTGTCCTTTTGTTTTCCTATCCTTTTGTTCCGGCTAAACAATGCTATTTTTTCTGGTGCTAATATACTTCTTGTTACAAACAGAACAGTCAAATAATAAATAACATGTGTGAACATATTTTCAAAGAGAGGGGAGATGGCAGTGGTTTGTGTCTTGCTTTAGAAAGAAATTCAGTGTGTTGATTTGCTTAAAGGGATTGTTCACCTAAAAATTTAAATTCATCATTCACTCATCCTCAAGGTCCGTCAACTCTTTGGTTACCCATATTCTTCACAATATCTTCTTTTGTATTCAGCAGAAGAAAGAAATTCATACAGATTTGGAACAACTTGAGGGTGAGTAAATTTTAAACAGAATTTTCATTTTTGGGTGAACTATCCCTTTAAATGTCATTAGAAAGCCTGTACAAGGAGCTTTGGTCTTGGGCCAGTTTCTGCCAGTTTGCTAACATATAATTATCATACTTCACACCTGGCAGTGCTGCTAACACTTTACTCTCTGTCTGGCAAATACTGCATTCTGGTGCTCTCTTACATAATAATCATAATAATAATCATTTTCCCCCTGCAGGGAATAATGAATAGCCATGGCTAACTCAATTTATTTCAATCAACAAAGCATATAGAAATTATATCCCAACATATGTTTCCGCCTATAATTAATATGATGTTAGCTAACTGCATGATTTGTATGATCTATAACTGTATATTTCTGAGATATGGAAATTACTTTGACACAGTCACCTGATAACAGGTTACTGTTAATTGTAATGTAGAAACATGCATTTTCTGTAAAGCTGCTTTGAAACAATATGCATTGTAAAAAGCGCTATACAAATAAATATGAATTTAATTGAAAAATCATTATGGAAAGTACCCATAAAACGTGTATTCGTGTGTGTACGAAGTATATTGGATAATATAATAATTTCAATATGTAAATACTATTTTACTTATCCCATAAAATGCTAATAGGGGGCAGTTTGAGGCATGTTATCTCTAAAGTTGTTCAGTAATGTTCAGTATAGTTTCCTGAAATACTCAGCTTTTTTAAGCCAAAACTGTGCCTACATAAACTGGCTTTCATGAATAAACTTAACTAATAAATAACATTAATATTAAATATAAATATGCACTGGAGTAAAAAGGTTTGACCTTTAGCCCCGATCTCCCCAATGCTTTTAAACACAAGTACTAATGAGAGGCCCCTCTAAGTGATGACTGACCATCAGTGTTTGGGGTCTCTTCAAACCCTTACCCTGCTATTTCCAGGGTCAGCGGCAGTGTAAAACAGTTCAGGCCTGCATGCCCGGGCTTGAGCCATGCTGTGAACATGTTACTGATGTGAAGGGTTGTTCTGGTCTGCTCTCAGAAGGAACTAAGAGACACAGCTAGACTGATCCCAAACTGAGGTGGCGACTCCACATGCAGTATGTACAGATAAGAGCACAAAGGCTCCTCTCCTCTGTCCTTATCCAGTGTTAAAACAGCAACGTCTGCGCCACAGAGGTGATGCCAATCACTGCATGTCACTCCCATGAAGCCAAAATGGTGATCAGGTTACGCTAAGTGAAGCCTCCACTTATTGAAACACTTTGCTCAAGTGCCTCTGATTTGTTCAAACATGTTGACTAACTCCTTAAACTTCTTCAGACTACCAGAGTGGTGTCTTGGTGGTGTGTTTATCTTGGTCGTTGTGCCTGTCCTCATTACAAAGTTGGTGGCTTCAAGGTAAAGTTGATGTGTGGTCTGGCATGATGTAGAGGTTCTTGTGTAAAGTGGATCACTCTAAGATCTTTCTCAAGTCCTTCTTTGTAAACTGAAGTTGGAGGATCTCCTGCAGTGGTGGTCCATCAGTGGAAGCAAGGGAGGCTGAGCCACCTCAAAAATGTATTCTAAATGAAACAACCCTAAACGGATCAAATTAACTTGTTAAAGTACCTGTAAATTACAATGAATGCTAGATGAGGCTGACTGCTGGCTTGTCTGATTAGTAAAATTACCAATAAGAATTTATATTTAAATGACGCAACATAATTTGTTCCAGACAGGCTGAGGGTTTGTGCAATGTTGCCCTCAAAAACACAGAAAGCAATTCAGATTGTACAGGCATGTATTTTCTTTCATGTCTTTGTGTAATATTGTTTATTCCCCATGCATTTTTTTTTTACTTCATTAAAAACTGTTAATACATGGTTAGTGTTCATAGGCCTTCTTGTTATTCAATAAAAAAGACTGTCTTTGTATTAACGGTGGGGATTTTCAGTTATGGCAGTAGATGGAGACAAGTGACTGTCTTTGAGTCATTGAATCATTCGTTCATCCAATTGGTTTGAAAACACTTATTAGTTTAGGAACAAAACAAGTGAAGTATCCTCATAAGAGAGTCATTTAATCATTCACTCAACCCATTCATTAAGGAACAAAAAAGTGTCTCTTCATGAGCAAGTTATTGAATCCTTCATTCAACCGATTCATAAAACTAAATATATATATAAAACCTTATTCATACAGGAACAAAACACAGCAACTGTGTTGCTATGAGATACGTAACATGCACTGGCTTTG
Organism: Abramis brama; assembly: GCF_963993115.1. Taxonomy (NCBI): domain Eukaryota; kingdom Metazoa; phylum Chordata; class Actinopteri; order Cypriniformes; family Leuciscidae; genus Abramis; species Abramis brama. The sequence continues at coordinate 14,387,614 of NC_139973.1, read as the reverse complement.
TTTGGAACTATTTTTACAGAAGCAAAGATGGATGAAGTATAACTGGCCAAATGTAAGTTAATTAAAATTAACGTCTTATTGAACTGTTGTATAAAATATGACACTTTATATCAGAACAACAATGAATCCCATGTGAATCCAATCATTGCTCATCTTTTTTAACAAAGCTGCTGTCTTCAGAGGTTTCTTTGGCTCTATAGAATATTTTACTCCCAATCGAGGTGCTGCTAGTTTCCACACAAAGGAAAACTAAAGCTAAATGGTTTCATACTGATTGCAGGTCTGTGTGGTGCAGACTGATGCAATTTGACAGTACCTCTGGCAGTAATTGGCACTTATAAACACTGAGCTGCCTTGTGTCATCACTCCAGGTTCCTTTCCACTGCCACCCTGAAGAACCGATCAACACTTACTTTAATGTGCATGAAAGAGACTGGTCAGTGGGCACACATACATGTTTACAAAAATCGCAATTTGTCAGTAATTTGGGACATGCCTCATAAAAAAGCAAAATTAAGCATGTTTAAGTGCAAATGAATAAAATTGTAAAGTGATTTATCATGGCTGAAAATCACTTTAGAAACATTTTAGTATATGGTCTGAGGTGCAAAGTGGTTTAAATCGAAGTTGTATTTTATGGTTATGTTAGTTTGTCTGATTTTACAATTTTCCTCAATCACTTAGTCTCAATTTTCAAATGAGATTTTTTTTTCTCACAATAATAAGTTCAGATCTCTAAACAATTTGTTTCTTGTTTAAACCAGATTTAAATTTCTTGTTAATTTAGGCAAATTGTTTGTGTTTTGGCAATGTGCAAATAAGGAAGCATAATTTCCTACCATTTCAATTGGCTTAACTATGACATTCTTTCATCATGTCAGCCATCACATGCACAATGATCAATGCAGTTATCAAAATCTGTTAGACATAGCAGGGCTACCATAGTAATGAAGTAGGAAATAGGAATCACAATATTACCAGTCAACCAATCAAATTTGGAAGCATATACATGTATGGAGCTTGCCTTGTTGTCATTGTGGTAATTGTCTTTTTACTATATATGATTTTACATGCAAGTGTAATTTTCTGTTTACATGCAACACATTAGCCTACTACATAAATACATGATCTGTATAAAATGTGCAAACAATTTTTCTGTGCACTAAACTATTGACTTTTCTTAGAAAACTTTTACCTAATGTTCAAATCTGTATCTAAAAAGCTCAGTGTGATACACAATAGCATTGAACTAGACAAAACTGATATTCTTGTATAGTATAGAAAGCAGTCAGTGTCAACAAAAAAGTAGAACAAAAATGAAATTTGCATAATTTTACATAAATATTACAAACATTTCCAGGGTTGACTGCCAACATCTAAACATTTTGACCAGTGCAGCTTTTTGGTGGCACTGGCCAATTTACTGACACAATAACTAGGTTTTTATGTTTTGAGTGAGTTACAACATTTTCCAGACATGCAATTAAGCTGTGATGTCCTACACAACAATTGTGACAATTCCACTTACAGTTTAGAGAATGTTAAGTCTGTTTTAAAAAAAATGAGCCAAAGGGATTGAGCTATTTAGTAATTTATTTATTTATTTATTTATTAAATGGATTGATTAATTGACTAATTTATTGTTTGTTTGTTATATTTACAATTGCTGTTTCTATTATTGTTATTTTTCTTATAGAATTTTAACTTAGTCCAGAAACAGAAAATATGACTTGGCCTACATAGACTTTTTCTATCTTTTCACCTCAACAGATATCATGATTATTATTTTTTTTGCTCGTTTCCTCTGAACCAAATGAAAGTTTAGAACAACCATTGTTACATATCTTTTCACTCTCTGGAGATGTGAGGTTTTCTTCTCTTTGGGAGATTTACTCTGATAACATCAGCACACATCAACGGGTGGAAAGATCTAGTATTCCAAACAAAGACGCGCATCAGTCAAGGTTGGACGAGCAGTGACGAAACAGAGACAAATGCTCAGTTCTGTTTGTGTGTGTGTGTGTGTGTGTAGACGTCGAAGCTGACACGCATACTGACAATCAGGATGTCATCAACACTCGAGGGCCCCCTCACAGAGTAAAGCATAGAGAAACACTAGATTAGATTCCATTTGTGAGAGTCTGATAAACCAGCCAAGAGTCAGGAACGAGTCCATACAATATTCTCCTTATCCAAAGATTAATTTAATTCCAACACTGTGATATGGAACAAACAATCCCATTAAATGACTTTACAGTTGTGTTTTTGCCACAGGCTCGGTTTTACAAGGTAATGGAATCAATAACTTTTAATTGTTTTGATTTTCTGCTTGCTTTATTTCCAATCTCATACTCTTGTTTTTGATTAAGAAATGCACCGAATCATTTCTCAACACATATGCCAAGTTAACATGGTCTAGAGCTATAGGCATTCTCAATGCTTAAGTTAATAACCAAATGCTAGCCAGAGGGCAAAACCCTTAGAGAGAAATATATAAATGCACATGCATAGAATACACACACACCACAGACTCCATTCATGGGAATGGAGTACTAGTATGTCAACCATATTGATTACACAGCAGCAACTGTGATTGTGTGATACCATAACTGCATTCTATCAGGCAGGGGGCGATGTGAAGGATATCACACTGCCCTTAAAGGCATAGTTGAGGGACAAATGAAGATATTTTTATATATATGAAGTTATTTCTTTCCCTCCATCAAAAATCTATTCACCCAAACTCTGATTGTTCAAAACGTACTTAAAGAGATTGTAAAATAAATCCCTATTAATCAAGTAGTTTAATCCAAGTCTTCTGAGGAGACACAATCACTTTATATTATACAGATTCAATTTAGGTTTTATTCACATATAAACATTGAGTAGTGTACATACATAGAGCACTCAAATATGGTAAACAGAAGCTCAACCGTTACTTGCTTGACGAATTAGAACAAACCTAATTGGCTCTTGCGGAAGCTCAAACGTGCTGGCGTGACACGAGAATGAACCTCACGGGAATTGGTTCATTCATGTCAAGCAAGCGCTTGAGCTTCTGTTTACCAAATCTGAGTGCTCTGTATGCAGTATGATTTCATTAAAATTATCTTTATTTGTGTTCTTAAGATGAACGAAAGTCTTATGGGTTTGGAATGACATGAGGGTTAGTAATTAATGACAGAATTTTCATTTTTGGGTGAACTAATCCTTTGAAATCGGTCAATTTAATCCATTATGATTAAACACAGCGCTATTGCTTATAGTAATCATGCCTGATGATAGAAATTTGATAAATATTGTGTAAAGCAATAGTGTAAAGTTACGTTTGGAAATTAAAGTTGTTTAATACATCTAATGGTATAATGGGAGTCAAGGAACTAAACCTGCCCAAGTCATTGTAAAGGGAAACTAAACTAAAAATAAACACCTCACCACTCGTTTGAACTCATCTCAAGTGTCAAGAGTAAACATCTGAAGTGCAAAATGAGCTGCCTCAGGAAATCAAAATAATTATGCATATAAAAAAGATAGCTTGGCCAAGCCACTGCATTGTTGAACACCATCAGTTTTTCAACCGCTGTCGGTGGAATGTTGGCCTGTGTGAAGCCTCTGAAAATAAACTTAAATAAAACCGCTATTTGACAGAAGTGTAAGAGTTCGTGCTCTCTAAGACTTCATTTCCTCTCCTCCGGGCATCCCGGCAATCACAGGCCAAGCTCTTTTCAGAAACCATCTCTAGACTTGATATTCATCCCGAATATATTTTGGTCTTTTTTTTATTACATCTGATATGCACATTGAGTGCAAGTCTATTCCAAAGATGAAAGGGACTTCAAATACTTCCTGAAGGGATACACAAACAAGAATTATTTCATCATCAACATATTTTGCTGTTCAAATATCTCTGAAATATCTTTCAGAGATTGCTAGAATCTTTTCCTATTCTTTCTTTCTGTGTACCTGATGGCATGTTGAGCACACAGGCTGTTGCGGGTTATTCCCAGGCTTTTAAAATGTCCCTGACCCAAACAAATTACGGTTAAGTGTTTGAGAGCCTGACTGAGAGAGAGCTGAATGGATGGATTCTTATTTAACCAGTGATGGAGAAATGATGGTGCTCAGACCTTCAGGGTCTCTATCAAATGATGACATGTCTGCTTAGGCTGTATGAATGTGTAAGAAAAACCATCCATTACTTTAACTGGGAAAAGTGTTCATCTGGTAAGGGAAGCAGGCGTCGTCCACAGGCTAATCTATTGGAATGTTAATGAAGTAAAACTAAGCATTTGAAGGAAATATTTCAAAAAAAAATGTTGAGTGCTTAAATTAGTAATCATTCACATGATGTCTGAAGATCTTCAGCAGCACATGAGTTCTTTTGTCTCTCTGTAAGAAAATAAGGACAGATAATTCACAGTCAAAATATATTTTTTTAAACTTTTCTTTAAGTGCAGTAAATGCATTACCATGAGAGTATTTTTGACTGATCACTTTAGCTCAACTGATAGGCTCTATATATGACACACCATGCTCTTATCAGAATACCATGCATGGCAGATATGTGCTGGTTCACTGCCTGGTCAGAGGGTGGTTGCTACATTGGGGAAACCTTGTAATGAGACCTTGAACCTTACTCAATGCGCTGAAGAGGCAGATCAAGTGGGCTTGGCCTTCTTTTATAGCAGCTAAGCCCTGCTACATGGTCACATCAAGGCCTGGAAGCCACAGTATGTGAATCCAAGATTTAGCCTACAATAGGACTTTTGCCACTGTGATATTTCCACACATACTGTACTTGCTTTGTCAATTTATCTCTCCTATTCTCTCTCTCTCTCTCTCTCTCTCTCTCTATATATATATATATATATATCTGTGCATTACATGCATCTCTGGAATGCTGTCAGAAGTTTTTTGTACATAACATAATTTATTTCTTCTAATATAATACAATAATTTCAACTTGATCAATATGTTCTCTTATTTATTTATTAATTAGCCGAAATAAAAGTAATTAATGATGATTATTATTTGATTTGATCTCATTTTGGAGCCATTATTTTAGTGTAGTCTCTGTTTTTTTTTTTTTAATGGTTATATATTTAACATAAAAAAACAGAGACTACACTAAACTAATGGCTCCAAAATGAGGTCAAATCAAATAATAATCCTCATTAATTACTTTTAATTACTATAGAGTATATACAGTAAAAAAAAATTTGTGTCTATTTTTATTGCATTTGTGTCACCAAGTCTGCATTTATTTGAGTAAAGATAAAAAAGAAAGTATTATCATGAAATTGTATTACTTATAATATATATATATATATATATATATATATATATATATATATATATATATATATTTTTTTTTTTAAATGTCATTTATTCATGTGATGGCAAAGCTGAATTATCAGCAGCCATTACTCAACAGAAGTACGTGTATATATATATATATATATATATATATATATATATATATATATATATATATATGTATGTAATATAATGTATATATATTTTTTGGAGCACAAAAATCTCCCATAAATATGTAGTGTACATCCTAAAATCTGTCTTCAATAGGCTACCTGAATGCTTGTTAGCACCAATAATGACATTTTGACTGAATGATGAAATCCCTGAAAGACAAACAAGCTTCCATTTGTGTGGAACTGATCCATCCAAGAAACAGGTTTTGGCTACACTCAAGTTCCCCTCACACATATCTGTCAGCACACAAAGGTCAGGAGAGGAGATTTCCTCAATGGTTAAAGAGAAACATTTCCTCAGTGTGTTTCTATAATGAATTTTACACATTTAAATGATAATATATTACTTCGTAATTGAAACATATTCAGTTCTGACAGTTATTTGATTATTTTTGCTAGATTCTGCATTATTGACAGCATAATCCAATTGATGCATTTTAATATGCATATGGTTTGTTCTTAATATTTATTTTCCTTAATGAAATCAGATACAGTGTCATAAATGTCACAATGGCATCAATTCTTTCACCATAGATAAGAGCTTGCCTTGTCGCACCTGTCAACAATCCAGTCATGACCAGAATGTTTTGGGCTTCGTAACGGTGAAACAAGATAGACCCATGTGTAAGAACATGTTCAAAGCAAGTACTTTGGTCTAAGATTTCAAACATTTGGCAGTACCCCAGTGCGTGAAACCTGGTAAAGTTGTGTTGGTCAGAGCTGCTAGGAGCACAGTAAACTTCCATGTGCCACTTGGGACAGGGAGGGCAACATTTTTCCTATCCCAACTCAGAGAACACTCTCGTCTCATTTCTGCCATTCCCTCTCTATTCATTTCATCACCTTCCCTTGTGGCAAATAGACCGTCCCAGAGGTGCCTGTTTCCATGTTGTAAATGTTTTGTTATCCAGCTTCCGCAAACATTATGTGGAATTGCTGGTGCAAATTGCTCCACTTGTTGATTTATGCTCTGTTTGGCTGGCTGGAACAGTTCAGGGTTTGACGTGCCGAGAGCATCTGGTGCCACAGGTTAATTGAGGGCGATTAAGGTGATTAATAGCTTTGTTTGAAGTAAAAACACGAGACAGAAGGGTTTGTGTTACAGACAAAATGTTCTGCTGGGGTAGAAGCCATCAACAGCCTGAGGGAGAGGAAGCCACAGTCGTAACAAATGTTAGGGGAGGGCAGTGGTGAGGTTGGTGAGTATAGCCTGAGGTATGAGATACAGGTGAAAAGCTCCAGGCCAAATGTTAGCTAGTAATGGAAGCTAGTGCGTGAGCTGCGGAGGAAAAAGCAATATTGACTCGAAGGCTGATTCATATAAAGAGACTCTCTGTGTTGACTCCATTTCATTATTATCTCATGAACCAGTTCTGGCAGAGCATATGCTTTCAAACTAGTTTTTCAGTGATTTGACACAGTTAAGGTATTTAGAGTGTTTTTGAATGATTGGTATGTAGTAGGAAAGTCTGACTTATTCAAATAAGGGGTATTTATACTTGGCCACTGCATGCATTTTTACTAATCAGCTGTCCAATCATGAAACAACCAAATTTAAATGCCCTCCAAGACACATTCGAGACAGATTACCTGGTGGTTTGAGATGCAGGACTATAAGGTAAGTGTAAGGTACACTCAAAAAGTATTTAGGCCTAAATGTAATATTTATGTGTTTGAATTGCATATACATTTTCCATCCATTTGGATTAAAAACACAGTTTTAAAATAAACTAATAAACATAATGAGATGCATATTTGTCAGTCATGGTTTAGTTTAACTATTTGCATCTGCTGCATTTGATTTTTTTATTTTATTTTTGCTGGTATTTCCATTAGTAGCGGAAAGTGCCTTGTATTTTTAATAGTCCTCCTCAAGTCTCAAGTGATATGTCAATAAATATGTAGTATACTTAGTATGAAATCAATCTATTTGGAATACATTTTGGTATACGTTTTTTTCACCAGGGTTCTTCCCAAACCTGCTGATGTCTTCGCTTAGTGCCTTTAATTTTAAGATTTAAGAACTTATTTATCTGCATTACATTTTTTTTGCTCTAATTTGTTGGTTTTATGTTTTCTCTTTTGATGGATTTATATAAATAGACGATAAAAAAGGTGTGATTATATTCCATAACTGTATGCAGTAAACACCAGACTTCCCATATATCATTGCAATATATATCCAGAACTATTAGAATGAATTGCATCCCTTAATCCACCCTGTGGTTTCCGTTACTCTCAGAATTCACAGCATGGATTGTGGTGTCTGTAATAGTAATCCAGTTAGAATAAATAGCCCTTAAACATGGTGTTGTTCTTGGCAGGTGAGCCATCTGTACAGCTGCAGTGAATACAGGGTTTCTCTGCTTTATCACACCATCTCTCCACTCCTTCATTCTGCCAACTCAACACAGTCTCTTTCTCTCTCACTGTCTTTCTATCCATCTGGTGCCTTCTCAGTCTGTCTGTTGCTGCCTCTCTTGCTGTCTCCCTCTCCGTGTCATTTCTTTGCTCTAACTGCCTCTTGGTTTTCTCACTCTTTCTCTCTGCCAAGCCACTGTCATTTCTCAACCTCCCACATCCTTCTGCTGCCCACATTTTTACCCAGCATCATCAGTAAAGGTTTATGTGTAGATAACCCTTCCTCTCCTCCACTGGAGTCCGATGCTGGTGTAATTAATCATGTATAAGTAGGTGCCAATACTTCTGAATGCCATTTTTATGGTGCAGTGACCACATAATACGCAGGGGTGGATTGGCTTTCCTGGTTTCTTGGGTATTATGGCCATCCAGTGGTTTAGAAATATGCTTAAAGGCCAACCAGAAATAAGGAGGGGGAATACGGTGTTATGGTTCACAGTTGTTTTCATCTGTATATTACTTTATATCGCATTAAACTCCCAAGGCGTCCATGCAAGGCATCCATTCCATCCCTGAGGGAGAGCAGTTGAAACTGGAATAAGAATGCTAAAACACTTAACAAGCACATGGATACTCTGCTGTTTGTGGGCCTAGAAGTGTCCAAAAATATTCAGAACAATATAAATGATTAAGAAATATTAAGAAAGCAAAATTAAAATAATTTCAGGAATAACTTTATACCAATTCAATTGATTGCATACATTTACCATTAAAACCCCATGTATTTCTTAAAGGTGCATTGCGCAAGTCTCTGAGTTTTTGCAGAACTATGCCCCCTCTGGCGACAAGCGAAACTGCAATCAGAGGTGTGCACGCTCATGGACCACACGCACACGTGTTTACAGTCATAATGTCTTCAGAGGTAATAAAGTTATAAATCTGCAAGTCATTTTAAATATGTGAAAGGAAAGGCATTTGAGTAAATTACACACTTATGTGTGAGGGGAAAACAGGGGTAGTAGAAAACTTCGTTTTTTGTTTCCATCTATCTCCATGTTGAACTGTTTTATGTGTCTACTGTATCCACTTATGATTGTATTATTATGGAAACACGTTCATGAACAATATAAGTTATTACTTTGTTATTACTTTGTAAAAGCTCAAAATAATAATCATACCATACACAGTTGGTCAACAAAGTACACTCAAATGTCTCAAGGTAATATTCATAGATTATTACATCATTTGTTGTCATAGATTTGCCACGTCCAAGTGATCTGAGGGCGCGGGCGCGGGCGCTTCCTAGTGTGTGCAGACCGGAGATCTCTCCATTTGTTGAAAGCCTTCCCGATGTTGACTCTCGTCTTATTCCGACGCCTGTGGCACTAGACAAAAGTTTTCTTTTCTTTGTCTTACGTGGAGTTTGCGTTGGGGTTTGGAATGAACTACAAGCTGGTCTCTTTGAATCCATCTTTTACTTTTGTCGAAAGTTGACTAAAGTTTTGTTTTGTCACTCGAGTTGTCTTCGCTGATACGGAGAATGGCGGCGAATACACAAACCTGCCAGACATTACCAGGTGAGCGTGAACGCACGCTCATGACGTCACGCCCAGTCTCAAATTCCGTCCCGAATCCCTCTTATTTATTTTACTGTACAGGATTATAGAGGCAATCGCAGTGATCAGAGAAGGGCTCATTCAGCCCATCAGGCAATTGTTTAAGCATGTATGGGTTAGAAAAATGGGTATTTTTAACATGAAATGTTGTGCAATGCACCTTTAAGTATAGTTCTTCCCAAATTGAAAATTCTGTTCTTATTTATATGTCGTTCTAAACCTTTATGACTTTCTAGCTTTAGGTCAAAAAAGTGAGTGCTAAGTTAGTTCCAAAGTAAAAATAGCACTATAAAATGGTCATACTTATAATAGTTTTATGTTGTTTTACCCCCACTCATTCTTTTCCATTGTATGAAAGGAGTGGCCAGGAACATTTTTCATGAATTGACCCTTTCTGTTTCACTAAAGTCATACACATACAGGTTGGGAATGACACGAGGTAAGTAAATAATGACAACATTAATTTATTTTCCTTGTAATTACTACAATATTGTATTAAAATGCCCTTAAGCTAATTTATTTAAGGTTCCTAATTTTGTTTTGGAGGTCTCCTGTAATAAGTTTACATACATTCAAGGTCAAAAAACACTTTAAGTATTTCATAATACATATTGCAGCATCACCTCTTTTTTCACAGTTTCTGAAACTGTTTGATAAAGGATTGACTGTCTCTAAACCCCTACTTTCTGAGAGCCTACTCTGCTCTGATTGGTCAGATTGTGATTGGTCTTACAGCACGTGTCGGAAATGAAATCCATTCCCATATCTAAAGTTCAGCTCCAGAGGCTTCTTCAGCACTGGTATACACAGTGATAAAGAACAATAACGATGGTGTTGGTTTTACCGTATCAATTCAAGCCTGAGTCCTCATCCTTTGGAAGTGCATCCAAAGTGGATTTGCTTTCACATCGCAGAAAACAGCGTCTTTTTGATGTATATCGACTACACGAACCAAACTCTTCTAGGCTTCAGCTACAACAAGCAAAGTGTGGGTCAAAGTGGACATTGTTTGTGATCAGCCAATGAAGACCATAGATAGGCATTATGCAAATTAGTTTGAAACCTATGGAGGTTAGTGCAGGGATTAAGACTGGAATTACTGATGACTTATTTCAGGCAGTTCAGAATTGGTTCTTTCTTTTGGGAGACATTAACTCCATTTATCGTGCACTTTGATCTTTAACACTTTGCAGACCTTGTACATTCATAAACATCTATATTACACACTACATAAGAGGTAATATCCGAAATGGAGCACTTTAAACGCCATTGAAAATAAACAGTTTTCTATGCCTACTTTAATGTCAGTAATATTATCAAATAACAGTTTTTTTTTTAAAAATCTATTATGACATTTTGTACAGCTTTCTTTTAACTATTCTTTAGACTGGAAACTTTTAGTTTCAGCTCCATAATCCTTTTTTCAAAGTCTTCCAGTGGTTATAGAATTTCCATGCTTCTACTGATTCCACATTTCTCAATGAATGACAAATAGTTTGAACCTGAAGAGTATGCAGAGTTTGAATGAAGACTAATGGGCAGAGCATATTGAATCATGCAGAGTAATGGCTCCGGAGGTTTAACATTCAAGAAAGTCTGTGCTTTGTGTTGAATTGGAAAGGTGGATTTTAGGAACTAGGCGGCCCAGGAGAATGTAACAGTATAGCTACACAGCTGCTGCAGTCAGCACAGGTTCGGTGTTGGCTCCAGACGAATGCCACAAAGCAAGAGCCTCACTTTAGGGGACATGAAAAAAACTGACTCCTATGATGGAAGTGGAGGAACCCTTTTCACCCAACAGTAATGTTTTAAGTGTGTAAAATTTCAATCCCACAGTTGGGCTCTTTAAAAAAAGCATGTCTGAACATATATGTATGTGCTGAGAGATTGGTTTTTGAATTTACAGAGACAACATTTAGACTGTAAGAGAGCTCAGATTTTCTCGTTGATGAATCAGTTTGTATCGTGTTGCTGGCAGATCGCTTATTCTGCAAACCAACTTCTAACAGGTTTACAGAAATTCTGTTTTCACCTAAACAGTCAGAACAGTGTAAAAAGATCCTCTCTATATCTGTTGCTTCTGCATTTGTGACCGCAAAGACCTGAGAAAAAGCTAAACAGATTTTCACACAAGCTGGAACAACTTGAAATATTCAGTATTTTGTGTATTATTAAATGCATATCCCAAGTTGTGAGGTACTTTGAAACTGCATAGGTAGTTTTGCAGATCCATCCATGCTGAATATTTTTATAGAAAAACTGAGAAAATATATTAGACACTTTTAAATATTTTAAAACTGTGTTGAACATACACTCAAGCTTTTTGGCACTGGCTCCTTCATAGTTACCCACAACAAATACTTACATAGAAATCAAGACTGTAGAGGTTCTCTGCTTTGTGGAAACTGTCTGTTTATCCCAAGGCCAAAGACACATGACACAAGAGAGTTTTTTTATTGGACGCAGCAGGTGAGCGGCAGAGGGCCAGCCCACCCACACTGAAAGAGACACCCCCTGTTTGGAGGAAGAGGGGAGCCGTGTAACCCAAGAGCAGTGGGGCATGCAGGGGTTTTTCAGGGTTATGCATGCCAAGTGCAGGGTCTCAATCTGGCAAATTCTGCTAGAGTTGGGAGCTGGCAGCAGGATCAAAGCGGCCCCCTTGGACCTTGATACTAAATGTTGTTGATACCATGTCGGGAGAAAGAATATGCTGATATCTAGATTACACAAACAAGTTAGGGTGACTTCATGGTAGAGCAGACTGTGAGAATAAATAAACCTACAATGAGGGTTTGGGGTGCTGCCTTAGAATAACAGTTTTGCCCATTGGTAAACTGTAATGTGGAGTCTACTTGCAAGCAATACTACAAGTGCATTCTCCTCAAATAATAGCATGCGCAAAATTCATGTGTCTGGGGTGTGTGTGTGTGTGTGTGGTTCAGGTATACCCTATGGGGACAAAATGTCCCCACTAAGATGGCAATATCCAAAATCCTTGTTCTTATGGGGAAATTTTTTAGTCCCCACAATGAAAACAGTTTAAATCATACTAAATGATGTTTTTTTTTTTCAAAATCTAAAAAATGCAGACAAGTGGTCTGTGATGGGTAGGTTTAGGAGATAGAATATGTAATTTGTTCAGTATAAAAATCATTATGTCTTCTGTGCCCATAAAACGTGAAAACCCAACGTTTTTCTTGAACACCAAATCAGCAAATTAGAATGATTTCTGAAGGATCATGTGACACTAAAGACTGGAGTATAGGCCTAATGGCTGCTGAAAATTTAGTTTTTCAATCACAGAAATAAATTACATTTGAAAATATATTCGAATGAAAAACAGTTATTTAAATTGTAATAATATTTCACAATATTATACTGTTTTTACTGTATTTTTGATCAAGTAAATGCAGCCTTGGTAAGCATAAGAGACTTCTTTCAAAAAAACATTAAAAAATAATTACCGATTCCAATTTTTTTAACAGCAGTAATGTATTATGGATTATGATTTAGGGAGTATGCAAATATGTTTACTTATATTATTCAAGTAAACATATTTTGTGACAAAAAAGATTAATATGGCATTGTTGTGAAGTACTCTCTCCATTGCTCCTCATAAAAAGTATTATGGCTTCTAGTAACTGAGGCTTGTGGTATAGATCATGATTATCATTTGAAAATGCTAATGCTTTTCTGCACACTTCTCATCAGGTTTATTTTTTTTTTTTTTTTTTTTTTTTTTTTAAAGTGGACCACAAGAGCACTGAGATTTCCCCCCTCAGCCTACGGTTCTTCAGGAAGGCTCCTAATGTAAAGCCCCTATCTTCACTGGAAGATGTGCTGAGATATAGAGACAGACACAGTGTTGGGCATGATGCCATCACACGTTGACGCCACACGGTCCGGAGTTGTCAAAACTATCAGGCTTCCACATCAAAAAACTGAAATGGAAAATAAAGAAAGGATATAAAAGAGAGGATTTACATTGTTTGTGGGTTAAACTAACCCAGTCTACGGGATAGTGATACACTCCCAAAAATATTGCATAATGTTGCTAAGCCAACGCATTTACTTGCCTATACAGAAATGACAGGAAAAAGAAGACTTATGAACATCCTGATTAAGATTTAAAAAGTAAAGGGGGAAAATATACTGAATAATTTGTTCTCCTGAGCTCATATTAGGAGTTGTTCTGCCTCTGAACCCTCAGGCACGTGTATTTCTGCTCACCCGTTTAGTTTTACACTTTGAGTTGGTTCTGTCTGAGAGTCCTTTTCATCGTTATTTTTTTTTTAAATTTAAAATATTTTATGAACACCGCAGAAACAGTTCAAAGCACCTTTGTGGGAGCCTGTGTTACTTAAATACACAGATGTACAGGCATCACTTCAATCCAACCACTGTATGAACTACATCATTAATTCACATTAAAGGAAGAGAAAGAGAGAGAAACTAATCTTTTTTTTAGCACTCTTTCATTTGATCCTCAGCCACCTCTGAGTTTACATCAGACTTTCATGTTTGAAATTTAAAAATATTTTTTTTTTTAAATAGGACTAGTCATGACTATTTAAATTCACAAGAAAGAAAATCGCAATGTTTTTCTAACTCTAACTTTTCCAAATATTTTAATGTAGAGAACAAGAGAGTATAAAGTGTAAAGGTTAGTAATAAGCATGTATTTATTCTACAAGATATTCTGTAAAAATTTCACATTATTAAACAGGATTATAAAACTTTTTTGGTTAAAAATAAATCAAATATGTTTCAAAGAGTTTTATTAAACAAGATTATTTAGCTTTCCAGAGCAGTGCTTCTTTGAAACTTGTGTGCCAAGCTGCAAGATACTCAATTTAAAGTAGTTAAACCACTAGTTAGGTAGTTATAGCTATTTCCTAAAATAATTACATAGGCTATTTTAGGGGGGCAATAAAAAATTAAAAAATTAAAACACTATTAGATTATATACCGTAATTTATTATTACTATCAGAGTATATAATATTGATCTGGCATATTGAATAGACAAGTTTAATAGTAGAAGGATTTTGATTCATCCCAGTAACTTATTTTGATTCCTTTAACCTAAAAGTTCAGCTTTGTACAATAAGTGACGCTAAATGCAACTAATAAAACTATAAACACCATATTTATAAAACAGGGACATAGACATAATGAATCATTTATGAACAGGTTTATCAATAAACTCAAATAAATCAGACTTCTCAACTTTACTAGAGAGAGAGAGAGAGAGAGAGAGAGAGAGAGAGAGAGAGAGAGAGAGAGAGATTATCTCCTCCACTCACTCAACAGTGTGAACTGCATTAATGTGATGTGTAGCATAAAATGTGCACACATGTAGCATTTTGGCACTCTACACTGTTACTAGATGAAAAATGTAGCTCGTCATTGGAAAATCGACATATTCAACAAGTCGACAAATACCTAGTAGCCAGGTAATGTTAATTTAATATATAACTTGAAATGTTACAAGATTATAGTAACTAGAAATTATAGTAAGCAAGATTAATAAATGCTGTAAAAAATGTTATTGTTAGTTCATGATTCATAATGTTAACAAATTGAACTTTACAGTAGAGTGTTAGCTTTGGAAAAAATGATTCTTATCATCTCATGAGCAATGCCTCTACAGAAAAGGGTAATGGTCGAGTTACTGCTTTTTTGATGGGGTCTTTATCTGCACCCTCCACACAGTCCACGTGTCCCAATGACCTGCAGCATCTGTGTGGTGATTTAGCTTGTACCAGCATGTCTGCCATATTCACTGAGGGAGGAATGTCTTGCTTTGACATGATGTCAGCAACTACAATTTTTGGTTTGACAGACCTATCAGAAAACCCGCTGTCCGGCATGTTTTTAAATATGTTGACACCTGGGCTTGTGCTGTAAGGCCTGTAAGGTAAAATGTCCCAGTTCTCACACACTCTTAGAGAGATGCTATCTGTCAGTGTGTCTGTGCTGCAGTCCAGAGTCTTGGATTTAAGCACTTGCTGACGGAAAGGGAGATCACAGTCTGTCAAAGGTGGGCCGCTTTTAGACACAGGCATGTACGTGGGCATGATCGGGTCTGACAGGGGGAAAAAATACGGAGAGGGAACGGAGGGCACCACAGCCTGGAGGAGGAGCGCAGGCAACTCTTCCATCTCTCTTTGCCTCATCTCTCTTTCCAGCATCACAGTCTCCAGCTCTTTATCAGCAAACGCTCTCCTCTTCCTCATCCGAACACTAACTGGGGGTTGGTGGATTCTCTTTGGCCAGTCTTCCAGCACAGGGGGCTTGTAGCCTACAGTGTGACAGAGGATCAAGAGTCACATTTAAATGTATCCATTTTAGAAGAGTCTAGCAGATTAAACTGTTTTACATATACAGTGTATATACACTGAGATACTGTACTTTGAATTCAAGTATTCAAGTAGAGCCTCTAATCTGGATTATACACTACCATTCAATAGTTTGGGGTCGGTAAGAAATATTGAAATATTATTACAATTTAAAATAACTGTTTCTATTTTAACAGATTTTAAAATGTAATTTATTGCTGAGATGGCAAAGCTGAATTTTCAGCAGACATTACAGTCTTCAGTGTCACATGATCCTTCAGAAATAATAATATGTTGATTTGGTGCACAAGCATATTTTCTTATTATTATCAATGTTGAAAACAGCTGTGCTGCTTAATATTTTTTGGGAAACAGTGATAATTTTTTTCAGAATTCTTTGATTGATAGAAAGCATTAATTTCAAATATAAGTCTTTTGTGACTATAAATGTCTTTACTGTTACTTTTTTCAGTTTTTCTTTTAAAAGGAAAAGCAGAGCGTTTGATGTCAGCATGTAAGTGCTATGCCATATTGTACAATCTTAACTATGTATGATTAAATGGTTAGTTCAATTTTTTATTTGTATCTAGCAATGATTTTTCTGTGCTGACCATGACCATATCAAAACAGATCTGTAGACCTTTTATTTTCTGTTCTGACACATTTGAGCACCACTGCCATAAAGTTCCTTTGAATGCATTTTGTAATTACTATGAAATTAAGTGTATAAATCATTTTCACCTACTTTCAAATGAATTAAAAATACATATCATAGACATATCAAGTTAAAAAAGTATAACTTCTTTAAATATTCTAACTGAACAAAAACACATTAAGTGTATTCAAATTTATGATAACAATAAAATCACTTTGTCTTTGACCTTAATGTTGACAGCGAGAAACACATCAGGGAAAATCAAACTCCAAAGCAGTTATATGAGGCATTTTTTTTGTAATTCCTCTCACCATTTGCATAATTTTAATTACCTTACATAAACATAAACAGATTTATTCCCAACAGAGTGTTCTGTAGCATAACGGGTAAACTAATCCAGTTTCTCCCGATGTTGCCTTTCAGGGTGCAATTGTGTTAATGAGATGTGCGTTAATTAAGACTTACCCTCTAGAATACTCTTTGCCAGGAGACTAGGTGCCCTCGTGTAGCGCTGGTAAGCTGTGCGTCTGAGAACAGAGGTATTTTTTTTACCTTTTTTGCCCTGTCAAAGAGAAAGTACAACTCAGCATTAATTCATGGGATAGATACTGTGAAATGATATCTTAGACAACTTTTAAATAACTGCATATCAATTACTACTCAAATGCAACACATTTATGTTGCTTGCTCTCAATAATTTTGTGATGAATTGATAAAACTTGGTAAACATTATTTTTTAACAATAGTATGTTTTGAAAACCACTGTAAAGCATTTTTGCATTTGTAGAAATATGTCAAAGTTCCTCAAGATCAGAATTACCATACCTTGAAGTAACAGGGTATTCTTTGAAGTGTTTTGTAAATACCATTGTACTGTACACGAATATAGTATAATTCAGTTTAATTTTATGTATAATAGTACCATGTTATATTATAACCATCTAATACCAGTACACCATGATACTGCCACAGCACTCATTTTCTTATAAGTAACTTCTATGTAACAGACATGTCTTTTTTTTCTTTTGCAGAAACATGATTATGCCTATATGTATTAATATATAATTGTATATATAACTCAATATATACAAAATTCTAATAAATTTAAAATAATATATACATAATTCTAATGAACTGTAGCCTATAATAAGTATAGGCTATATATAGCCTATAATTTGTAGTAGCCAATAGGCATAGTTTGCTAAAAAGTTTGAAGTTCAAGTCTGCTAGGCAAGTACACAGCTGCTCAAATGCTTCAACAAAACACTGTCACTTTGTTTGCAAATAACAACATTTTTAGTTCCACCGGAGCGCACAGAAAGCTTTAAAAGACCCTGCTCAGTGAACCAACCTCTGTGGCCTGCTGTCTCCGCAGGGCGACTTGTGCTGCCATCACTCTCTGTCTCTCTACGACCAGCAGACAGTTCGCGCACTGACAGTCACGCCAGCGACACAAGCGCTTGTGGCCCTTGAGGCGCGACACGACGCCGTGATTCCTGCAGCGAGCGCACTTCGGGCTGCGGCTGAGCCTGCGCGGCGCTGGAGCTTCATCCGTCCTCATCCTCTCCCCGTCAATGTCTTCAGCACATTCCGCGTGGAGGGAATCTAGGCGGGTCACATCTACCTGTGAGTCTCTATCCGCTTTACTGGACATTTATAAGCCGTTCTCATGAACCGACGCTGCTCATCATATGCAAGCTTGATATTTTCCAATTACGCAAGCAAAGGAAAGCCTTAGTGGAAACTGCAGGCAAGAGTTTTGTAATTGTAAGCCATTCAGCTGTGCTGGTGAATCTGGCTGTTTGCTGGAAGGAGCCTCTCACCTGGCTTGCCAGTGGATAAAGCTACTGTCGGAATGACGCAGTGATTGATCTCATAGTTACCAAGTTTCAGCTCACCTTACCCACTTCTCAATATTTAACTTTCCTCGTTGTGAGTTATTGACAACGTCACGCGGTTAATGATGCAACGCAAACTCCTCCTATCTGCTCCTGTTACTCTGGGCTGTTACCTTTATCAACACAAGACAAAGGTTTGTAACCCACTTTATGATGATTTTTTTCTTCTTCTTCAGTTAGGGGAACTTCTTGGATGATTTAAAAGTCCCTAGTCAAACTTTTTATATCCCCTCTATAGTAAATACATAAAAAGTGCTAAAATCAGGATACTTCCATTGTGCAATTCATAATTTCACATCATTTAATTCATCACTTCATATTAATAACAAAGAGTCCAAATTTAATTTCCATCGTGACAACATATTGTTTTATTCAATGTTTATTTACTGCTAGCTAACAAGCGAAGAGTAAAAAGTGTCCCTAAATGAAGAATCATTCATGTGTATATTTAACACACACTTAGTCCTGTCACACGGAATATTTTAAAAGTAGGCCTCATTCTTCAATGTTACAGTAAATATTGTTCCAGCTGTTAAGGTACATGCCCAAAATGCTAGATTATATGTATAGAATTATAATGAATTGAACTTTATGTAGGCTAATAATATTTTATTAGTCATTTAATGTTGGTGTGTCATGGCTAATGGCAATTCCCTCACAGCAAACGTGTATATTAATTATTGAATTAAATAACATTTAGTCCCACTCCACAATTGAGTGTTTTTGTTCTCCCTCGAGCAATGCTTTTGAAATTCCACTAAAATGCACTGCATTCAAATGTAGGACACTTAACATTTACTCAACCTAGAATATCAACAGTATAATGTGCAGCAGTCTGCAATAACTTACAAATCATGTGTCCAATGTTATACCAATCCAGTGTATTGTAATATTTTTGTACTTGCAATGTTTTTGTTTTATTGTTCATTGAACCAATAGTGAATAGCGTTGTTTTCATTTAATTCTATACCACATATGTCTCTTCAATATTTAATTAATATATTAAAGCACAATTTTATTCTTCTCTTACAGTCAACAAACATAACTCTGTTCTCTGATTCCTAGTTCAGGATTTTAAAGACACATTATGTGCTCTCACATCTTCACTACTGTATGTGGCTTTTGCAGCTCTTAGTGGACAGTGTGATTGACCTCTGCGACGCCCCCATGTGGACGCTCTTTGTATCATCAGGACCTGCTGGGCATTAAATATTGTTACCTTGGGTGCCCCCCTCTGCTATATACAAGTAATCACACTCAGAAAAAAATATGTCTTTGGCATATTGTTAGTCTTCACGTTAATGAAATGAATGTTGTTTCTGTGTGTACCATTCATATTTAGGTATTATTATGATATTCACTATGGTAATACTGATCTTTAAGTAGCATTTTATAATGATGGGTGCTGAAACTGATTTAATAAAAACCACACACACTTTGAATGCTATTATTAATATTAATATTCCCTGGCTCACATTCTGTGTAATGCTGCACCTATATAGACAAGCCATCCTTAGAGGCCTCTAAACATGTCAACAATATTAAGATGTTACCGGTTTCTGCTCCATTGACAGCTAAGAGCAAATTAATTGTAGATTTTATGTCATTAAAATCAATGTGTCAGATAACGGTGACAAGATGATACCTTATTCTCTTAAAGGATGACATTAATATTTCATAACTGTATAATATGCACATCACTTTGTTGCATTTTGGATTGGTGTGCGCACTCGTTCCTTGGGGTTTTTTCTTTTTCCCCCCTAGGTATTATCTTTCCAAACTGTCAGTTCAATTGTTATCTCATAAATTAAATTACACGCAACATCATTCTGAAATGGCATAATTTTCACGGAAACACCTGCATCTTGTTTGCCAACATACACTGAGAAATTTTCAGCTCACTAAAATTGAAAACTGAGGTTTATTTGCTGCCTTTTTAAAAAAGTAAAATCAAGGTGCTGAAGTTAAACCTGTAGCATTAAAGTATTACAAACTAATACTAAGCACACTGTCCACTTATTTGACATTATTGACTTATTGACACTCAATTTAATTACCAATGAAAAAAATCTAGTTTAAATATTTAAAAAAGTTGATATAGAAATGACAGATATTTCAAGTTAAATATAAAAGATAAATCTTAAATTAAATAAATGGAAACATGATGGTTTTACAGTGCGTTTAATGCATAATCTGTCAGAATAAAATGTTCAGCACATGTTCAAATGTTCAGTAAACGTAGACTTTTCCCTTTTTTTTTTAAGTGCTTTGACTTTCACACTGAATGGTGCGCTGAATGTTAATCACCTGATCTGCACCTGTTTCTCCTTTAACACGAACTATTGCAAACTATTGTTGCATCAAAATTAAGAGGCTGTTTGGCATGGGCACATGTGAAACCTTTCTTCACACACGCCAAGAGGCTGGGGGCCTGTGAAGAACTTGGAAACGTGTGTGTGATGGCAAGACTCTTGCTCTCCACGGCGCCTGATGAAATGCTTAATGACCTGAAGAGAATCCCGAACCCCCGAAGTCAATCGCCGCAGTCAATTTGAGCTGACATGCACTGTTGATGCTTGATCCACTTATTTAGTTTACTTCTTTGTACATTTCTTTTTCTACTCTCACTCTGTTTTTCTGCTCAACAACATCCACAGGGCTCAAGCTTTACGCTAAGACGTCATGACAGGAGAAGTTGGTGGGAAAAGGTCTTCAAGGGTTTAAAACTTTCTGGGGTCAATCTGCTTTGTGTGAAATCAGAAATGGACAATTTTTATTTTTTATGGTACTGTATATTGCATTTAAATTATTAATCCATGAACATCATTATTAAATTCATGTGCCCTCATAATCTTTAATCAAAATAACTTCCCCTCCCTCTTACAATGCATCTGGACAAGCTGTCACTCTCATGAGATCACAGCAGTAGCAAACCACAAAGATCCAATCAATTTCCGATGGACAAAATCAAGTCCCGGCCTACATTTTTTTGTTATTCAAGAAGCTGTAACTTGGATACTTGTCACAACATGGAAGAAAAGACTATCGCAACATCCGTTTCTTGTCAACTTTAATGCTAAACGACTGTAAAAAGTGGTTAATATAAGTTTGCTTACTGTGAAAAACTGTAATAGATCTAATGAGACATTTCAAGTAATTTTACAGTAAAATACTGTAAAATGTACAGTTTTTGGAAGTGAAAAAAAAACAAGACATCTTACAATTTATAGCGAAAAAAGTAAATTGACATTCGTTTTTTCTTAGGGTTTTATGTTACATCTTATGTTGATAAATTAATGTGTTGCATTATTTTAGTGTCTCGTGTGTTACCCTGATGTTGTTTTGTATTTGTATGACGTCTATTAGTAATTACTTCAATTTGTGGAAAAGTTGATGATGCTGAGGAACTTTGATTCATGATGTGTTTTTTTCTTTGTGTTCTTAAAGTGCTTGTCAGTATATTAAAAAGGTAAACTTAAAACTGTAAACTTAAGTTCAATGTGTAAAATGTAATATGTTGTTATTGTATTTTTATCGTGAAGTTTTGGCAACAGCTACCTTTTTTTTACCTTATACTACACATATTTTTTTTATTTTTTTTTATTACAGTATAGTGGGACACTTTCTAAAAATGTATTGTTGGTCTTGTTTTAAAATATGATGCTATGGTATTGTGTGAGAGGCCACAATTCTCCAATACATTATACAGTGGAAATGGGAAATATTAAATACAAAAAATGTAAGTCGCACTTGTTGTCTCACTTTACCTGTATTCATCCCATTTTTATGCCGCAGTCTTTCTAAAGGAACAGACTAAACATCACATTATTTATGAATGCATATAATATTAGCATACTTTCTTACTGCACTCTTTGCCTGTTATGTACTGTATGTGCCCACCGCATGTGTCCCCAAATGGAGGAAAAATCAGTGTAATTATGGCTTCTCTTCCAGCAGAGTTTGACATCTCACAAGATACATTCCACCATCTCTTACTAATGCAACCACTGTCGGAAGAGAATGAGAATATGATGAAAAGCGAATGAGAAACGGCTTCTTCATGTGTCAGAAGGCCTATGAATTTCTGCCAGATTCAGCACAGGTTAATGAGATCTACTAAATGTAAAAAGCAATATGCAAATGCAAAGGAGCCCTTTGATGAAGGATTCTTCACACAGAATCTATCGTTTTGTCTTTCTGATCTGTTTGGTCTGTATTTTGTAACACTCTCATTTCTGCCTGTGTTTTGTGATGCACTTCTGCTCTCTGCTTCTCTCCTGACATTGCATTGAAACAGCAATGGCAAATAACAAAACACTGTACAGCCAAGCACAGGCTGTCTGGAGTTCTGGAGTTCTCTTTTATGTTGTTACAAGCTGGGCAAATGGCAGCGACTGTCTGAGAATTAAACAAAGACAGAGCGCTGAAGCCTCAAACCCCTCCCCTATTTTCACAGCAAGTCTAACAGCAAGGAATATGTGAGTGTTTTGCATTGCAAAACATATCATTATGCCAACCGTGATTATTCAAAAAGATTCAGCACTGGGGAGCAATATTAAACGGCTTTAATATAGCTTTTTTATACCAGACACAAACAAAACAACAACAAAAGAGGTACATTTAATTAACACTGCATATTAAAAAAAACTATATTAAATATTAAAGGGAGTGATTTTACCAACAGTCTTTGGTCTTTCCACGCATTCTTGAAATAATTTTGCAGCTATAAAATCAGAGAGGGGCAGGAAACTTGCTAAATAATAAATATTTATGCATTTTATCAAGCCGTATGCTAAACATAAACACAGGGGACCGGTTGCTAGATAGAACAATTATGATAATTAATATCTTCTTTCTCTTTCCTGTTGTTTTCATGTTTTCTCCATCTTCCTTTTAAAGGATTTGTTCACTCCCAAATAAAAATTGTCAATATTTATTCACACTCATGTCCAAATCCGTATAATTTTATCTTTCTTAGATGGAGGAAAAAATTTCATGAATTGTATGTTTGCTTTTGTCTTTTCCATGCGGTTACATGGATATAGGAGTGACGTTTTCAAGCTAAAAAAAAGAACCAACATAAAGATTATGTCCCAAATGGTCCCATACACGTATCTTTTAAGTCCAATTCAATGAAAAGTTCAGATTCAAAAGAATGATTCATAAATGAATCGGACATCTGCACTGTTCATGAAGTCTGATTAACATGCTGCTATAAACTTTCACTGAATAATGACTCAAATTTTGGTCTGTTCTTTACACAAAGCTATGTTGTATGGCTTCAGAAGACTTGAAATGTCTTCACGGTGACATTACATCACGAAAGTTTGGACTCAGAAGAAGATCTCGAGGACTTAGGGTTCCATTTGGGATAGGGCCTGTGGGTATTTCAACATGCTCACTGTTCCCTCAAAGGGTTAGTTCTATGAATGAAAGTCTTACGAGGTTGGAACGACATGAGGGTGAGTAAATGATGACAGAATATACATTTTTGAGTGAACTAACCCTTTAATGGAAGTTCTGAAGCACGAAACATAACCACGTGAGCCAACTCAATACACATCACGCGAAAGATGTTTTAAAAAACAAACTTTTATTTAATTATGTTTCTGCATAAACATACATAGCTAGACAGGTAATTAACATAATCCAGCAAACATTTATAATGAATTTACGGCTGAAATGTTGCAAGGAAATGTAACAAGTAGGTGTATGTACTTTTAAATAAATAATGTCAGAAAGATATCTGTGCTGCTGTTGTTCATAAATGCCAGTAGAGACATTGTACAACGACTCCGAGGATGTTGCCATGTCACCAGAAATGGAGCCATCAGTGTCCCAATGTGTAGTGAGCCAGGGTCCTCGATGTCCACCAGTGCTCAAATTCGTGTGCATGATATACTGTTTCATATTCTCTTAATTAAATTATATTATTTCTGTAACACGTTGCATAATCTCTTTTTTTTAAGTGAAATAAATGTCTTTTTCACAAGGGTATTAATCCTTTTACTACCATTTACGTCCTCTGTGTTTAATTCCTTCAGTCTAATTATATCACAGTTCTTCATATTCTCCACATGTGCACCTAACCTTGAACGAAAGTGCAGTGCATGGGTGGAAGTCAACAGAAGTGCCTGTGCCAGCTGCTGTAATTAGCACGAGTCCCGTCGCACCACGCCAGCCCAGCCCACCTGTTTTTGAATGCTCATGTTTTCCTGCTAACAAGGTAAATGAAAGATAAACAAGATTGGCTTGGATTGAGTGAGTGCAAATTAAGATTGATAGGTGTCTCCTTTATAACAGTCCAGACAGTTCCAGAGTAGATTAGCAAAAAGCAAAAGGTCAGATCAGTTATATAAGTGAATGAGGTTCGTCTCCAAGACAGGAGCTTCACTCTGCCGGCTGCAGAGAGAATGAAATTAAATAATTTATAGCAGTTATAGTGACAGATTTAAAAAAAAAAAGACCTCCATCATTCCTTTGTGACATTTTTTAGACTTTCCCATTGTTCATAGATCTAAGTCTTCAAAAAATGCAAAGAAGCTTGGCACTAAGTAAAAGTCATTTTTCCATTTATAGCAGGGAGCTGCTGATAACTCTTGACTTTTTTGACTTTGACACTGTGTCTGGTTCCCTTTTCTCAGTTGTATATCTTTGTTTTATGTGCCCATCAGGCTTTTTGGGAATCCCAGTGGTTAACCCTGGATAATCATTCCCTGTCTTTAGTAGAGCTACAAAGACTGTTCTTTGATGGAGAACTGCACCTGCGTCTTCACTCTGCCTGGTGTCTGTATTTTAACTGTGGAGGTTATATAGTGTGGATTTCCATCACCATGGCTAAAACTGTTATTATGGTACAAGAAAAGGTGAAATTAGGTTTAAAAAGTAATTTTAATGTGAGCTTGTAGAGTAGAAGTACAGTAAATTATAGTGATGTCATTTTTCTGTCATGTTTTTCAGTTTTGTCAGTGTCTCTACTATGTGTGTGATGCCATTTTCACCTTAGCTGTCAAACTTTGTCTGCCTCTGCCTGGTTTGGCTCATCTCCCTCTTTTTCTCTCAGTTTGTGTCTTTTCTCTAGTTGTCACTCTCGCTTTGTGTCCTTGCTTATAGATTTTGTGCACAGTTTTAATCACCATCCTCCTTTACCTCTCCTTTCCCCTCTGTGTTTCCAGATTAATGGTTCTTTTAAAGGTTCATTTTATTTTATAGGTTGTAATTTTAAAGTTGTAATTTTTCTTGTTATAATCATAAACCCTCGCTAAATCTGGGTATGAATGCAGTAGGAAAAGTAAACTTGATTTAAGATCAAAGCATTCTACTCATCAAAGAATCCCGATTATATTACATTACATTATGTTATATTGCATTGATAATAATAAGAAATGTTTCTTGGGTTCCAATTGACCCTTTGCAGGGAGTTTGATTGACAGGCGATCTGACCAATCATAATCCGTCATCCGCCGAATCCGCCATTTTTGAACTTGAGGATTTGAACTTGAAAAACGGAGTGTACTGATGACTTTCTGCGGTTAAAACCATAGTGAGAACATGATGTGTGGTGTGAGAGCGGCGTGGCTTGTCGGACATAGCAACAGTAACTAAAGGGGGCGGGTCTTTGCGAACGGTCAATTCAGCATATTAGAATGATTTCTGAAGGATCATGTGACACTGAAGACTGGAGAAATGACTGCTGAAAATTCACAGGAATAAATTAAATTTTAAAATACATTGAACTAGAATTTATTATTATTATTATTATTATTGATTAAATGAATGCAGCCTAAGGTTTATAGAATCTTTCTTTCAAAAACATTAGAAGATCTTTCAGAGACCCCAAATTTTTTAATGAAAGTGTATTTTGAGTAAACAGATTTAGATTTTTTAACAATTGATGTGATTATTTAGAGAAAGTGTACAATTGGTGATTTCTGTCACTGAACAAACAATTTTAACTATCAATCTAATGCACTATTATTAAATTATCGATATGGGGAAGCAGTATAAATGTGCCATCTGTAGAGCATAGGCATCAGAACATGAACTGAAAGAACTAGTGTGTCAGACACGCATGTAGAAGAAATTTACAGGTAAATCCCAACGTGGTTTTTTTTCATAAATGAATTGGATACATCATCCACTTGACCTGATTCTGTCACTGATTTTGAGTCCATCCAGCAACAAATTTGAACATGGTCTTTAATGTGCTGTAAGCCATTTGCAATCTTGTTTTACAGAGACGACAAGTAAATCCTCTCAGTCACATGGGTTTCATCTTCACAAGAGAGGCCTTTTCAAATATCTAAAGAGCGAATTTGTCATTTTCTTTTATCATGAAGATGAAATGATGATATTTTTTGATCAAGGATATTTCCCTTTGCCTAAGTACAGATTTCCCTTTCTGAAATATAATGAATTGTTCACAAGATTCAAAGTTTTTTAAATTATTGTCGAAATTGTGTGTCTTTGTGTTGTGCTGCTGATTTCATGAGGTTGAGGCATTTTCTTCATCATTACTTTAAGAGATACAAAAACCAATAGCATGTCTTTAAAGGTCCCCAGTTTATATTATTCTCCCCCTAAGACTTCCCATCCCAGCTCTATTTCTAAAATTCAAACTTTCTGCTCTATTGGACAATGAATGAA
Organism: Abramis brama; assembly: GCF_963993115.1. Taxonomy (NCBI): domain Eukaryota; kingdom Metazoa; phylum Chordata; class Actinopteri; order Cypriniformes; family Leuciscidae; genus Abramis; species Abramis brama. The sequence goes on along the minus strand of NC_139973.1, from coordinate 14,360,610 downwards.
TGTCTGTGAGTATATGAGTGAAGTTTAAAGAGGCTACATGCGATTTTCTGAAATTTAAACTCGCGACTGACACCTGTGGCCAAAAAACGAAACTGCTCTTCCTTTCTGCTCGCGCTCGTACGTGCACACTTCACAAGTCATCCGCTGCAAAGAAGTCAACATTATGTTTACAGAGGTAAGAAAAGTCAAATACATATATTGTTTGAGAAACTAAGTTTGTTTGCTGACTAGCGGTGGTGGCAGAGTGATCTGAAACTTTTAACATGAACGCGCTTGACGTCACATCCGCAGACAGCGCGCGAAAAATCCGACCCGACAGAAAATAGGAAAAATAGGATACAGGCTTATAGGTGCACCCACTGTGAGCTGACAAGGTGTCAGTATGCTCATCAGGAGATGTTTGAGTCATAAATGGTCAAATAAAAAGGCTATTGTTACGTTTATTTTGGGGAAAAAGTTGCATGCAGCCTCTTTAATTTATAGAAAATATGATAAATTGTCAGTTACAGGCTTATCACTAATAAACATAACTTATTTTTGTGGAGAATATTGATTAGATTTACAACAATAAAATGACACAGAAGAACTATTTACAGCATTGTTCTGATGATCGTTGGCCAAGCTGTAATGAAGTTTTTGAAAGAATAAACATTTAGGCCTAAGGAATAAAATTCTAATCTTAGACCACCCATTTCTCTGTTTGAAACACTTGTTGAAAATCAATTTGCAACCAATTTGAACTTACACATAGGTGCTGGTATATACTACCTCCCAATGAGAAACTGCTAACCCCTGTATCCACCTCTTCATTCCTCTATACTCTCCACCCCTTTCTTTTGCCTCCCTCTCCTGTACTGTTCTCTGATTCGTCTGAAAGGTCTGAGCTCTGGGTTTCTTTACTGTACGCTGGTGTGGCCATAAAACCAAGCACAATTCTTCTTGATATCTCCATTGTAGATATCACTCAGTTTTATTTTCATCAACATTCTCTATGAACATATATTATATTTATATTTATCTCAATAACAATATAAAAGCAATTTGAAACATTGGTATGGTAACACTTTACAATAAGGTTCCATTTGCTAAAGGGGTCATGAACTGGATTATTGTATTATTTTATAATGTTTCCTGAGGTGCCCTTATAATGTTAGAATGATTTTTACAGTCGACATGAAATCAAAATGGTCCTTGTTTACTTTGTTAGCGCACATTACTAGCCTTGTGGTGAACAATTAATCCGTGCAAGTTAATACACAGAAAAAAAATTGTTTGCCGTGGTAATCTTTAATCAAAATCTGAAAAATTACTTCCGGTCTGGAATGGCGTTCCTTTTCTGATGACGTCAGTTTGACGGCTTGGGTTGAAAGCGCTTAACCACTCCCTTCAAACCGTCTATGAGCAGAGATGGAGAGGAGGAGCGCTAAAGTAAAACCCTGCCCTCTGTTCAATATTCCGTTTCACTTGGAAATATGTCACAACACTGGAGAAAAGTCGTTTGCAACTTCCGGGTTTTTTTTTTTTTTTTTTACACAAACGCATCGATTCGCTTCAGAAGGCCTTTATTAACCCCCTGGAGACGATGGGTGCATTTTTTTGGCCTTCAAAATCTCGCCCTCCATTCACTCCCAGTATAAAGCTGGGAAGAGCCAGGATATTTTTAAATATATCTCAGATTGTATTCGTCTGAAAGAAGATAGTCATACACACATAGGATGGCTTGAGTTTTTTGGTGAACTATCCCTTTATCAAATGTTAATAAATACTGTAACAAACGCATTGATCATTGTTAAAGCAACACCAAAGAACTTCTCCACTTCGGTCCCCCTACAGGTTGGAAGTGGAATTGTCCATCACCGCTGTCGTAAATAATTTAGCCCACCGCAGCCTACTGTCGCTCGCACGCTGGCTGTTTGCTTCGGCTTTGGAATGAACGATGTCCACAGACAAGGTATGTTGCATGATTTTATGAAAGTATGATGTATTACGACATCAGAAACGAAGAAAAACAAAATAATGACTATTGTAACACTTGCCGTACAAACTACAAATTTGTAGTTTCTTATGTCTCGATCTGGCAAACTTGCATAGTGCGGTTATAGCAGATAAAGGGCCGCAAAGCGAATGCAGAAGTGCCGTTCACCCTGTTATGAGTTGATGAACCACTGAAATGATTTTGGAAATATTATTTTAAGGTAAAAAATAATCTTTAGTGTTGCTTTAAAGGAGCTGTTTGTAAGAAATGTATTTCAATTAATCATAAAATGGCCCTGATATGTCACTAGACATTAAGAAATCATGTTCATTTCAAATACTTATATCACTGACAACAGTAGTACGGCCAGGATATTGTCATTTAAAAAGTGAAGTTGCAGCCCTCAACTGATGTTGATGTTGTCATCTTGTGTTTTGGCCTGAAGCCCCACCCTCCACCTATCTACCAATCACAAAGTCAGTAGTGTTTCAGCATCCGGGTTGCCAGCTCTGCTCTAGTTACAACAGCTACGTAGCAGCCTACGTTCCTGCTGGATCCTGCAGCCTATCTGGCAACCTTGAGTCAGGGGGGAGGGGGAGGGGATACACCGCTCTACAGTAATTTGAAAGTGATTGCAGTACCAGTTTTGGCCACAATATTACATACGGCTCCTTTAATGTTAGTCATTGCATTAACTAATGATAACAAATTGGACCTTATTGTAAAAGTTCGAATTCTAATACCAAATAATTATAATACCAATTTCTAGTATTTATGACTTTCTATATTTTCTGTATCTAGTTTCTAAAGTTAAAAAGTAGTAAAACATAAAATAACAAATAAAAAAATGTTTTGTTTATGTAGGCTATTAATTTAATTATTAGTTTAATTATTTCATATTGAATCATTTTTAGGTACCACAAATGGTTCAAATTGGTAAGCTTTTTATTAATAATAGTAATGTGTCTTCATGTATGAATTCAAGCACATTTTGGGACTAAGACACTGTATGACTCCCTAGGCAACGTGATCTATTACAGTGGATCTTTGAGTATAATGGGTGTGACACAAAGTCAAAAGAACAGTTTAGCCAACAGCGGGTCACTGCGGTTAATTGCTTGTTAGAAACTCTGTCAGTCACTGTATTTCTCACACCGCTCTGCTCCGCCTCTGTCTGGGAATACTTAATAGATTGCATTTGTGCCACACTGTCGCCTGCAGCTGCTGGACCGTGAACTGACCAATCCGGCGAAGTCTTCTAATGTCACATGACTAAGCGGCTGGTGATGATATACTATGCATCACAATTGAGTGGCCAAGGCTGTCTAATAAGCTCATCTCTTGCTCTGTGAGCCTTATTAGTAATTGAGAGACAGCTGTAATAACACTGTGTCACCATCATTCTTCTGACTCCATTATTCTCGCTGGCGTCTAGAAGTTAATGTATTGGTGGGTGAGATGAGTGAGAATTGGTTTTAGGATGACTGTGCAGGTGAAAGCACATGTAAAAAATGAGCTAAACTAAGTCTGACATCTACTACAAAAATACACACGCTGTTACAGTTGCCCCTAAGGACTCATAAAAATGTCACACTACATGCTTATCTCTGCATGTCCTATTGGAACATGAAAATTGCCCACAAAAGGTTTCATATTCTTAATGAGTGTAATGTGAAATGTTAATGACAAGATCCACCTTTATTGCCTCAGACAAATTTAAGTCTTGCACTGTGAGCACACAGGCTGAAAGCCTCTCTGTGGGAAAACATATTTCAGAGAGTTGATGTTGATGTGTTTTTCATCAGTCAGTCCCTGAAGGGCCTTGACACAGAGAATTGGATTTAGAAACATTTGCTGACTGAAATAGTGTTACCAGTTGGACCCCATCACACAAACCTGGGACTCAGAGAGCCCAAGGGAATGGAAGCTTAATATGATTGGCCAGGCCACCGTGTCTATGATACATGTTCATAACCTTGAGTGCCTAGACTTGAGGTTTTGGATCAACACTTTGTTGAAGCATGCAGTTGGTTTGAGAGCAGTGCAGATATATGTGGTTTTGTACTTTTAAAACATGTTGACCTTAAAACTCGCACAGTAGTGTTTAAGTCGGATTACACCAATTTCTTGTGGCAATGAATGAATCATAAGATTCACTGTCCTTCAAAAAGTAAAAAGCGCTTCAGGAGCTGTTGGTATGGTTTTAGGCAAAATGAATCTGCCACTTTCACAGACCTGAGAGGCTTGATGTCTCCATCACAGTAAAAAGGTTGAACATTCCATGCTACAAAAGTGCCCTCCAACACCTACTACCCTTTGTGTCCTCAGAAAATGCCAGGGAAGTGGGGCAGAACAATCTTCCCACTGGCAGGGGTGCACAATTCTCTGACTAAAGTTAAACGTCTATCAAAGGATTCTCTCCCACATCCACAAAAACAGATTTGTTGGTCTTCAAGAGGATATTAGAAAGCTTTTCTGTAGCCTGCCTTCTTTTGATTTTTAAAAGTGGAAATCTCCACTTTCGTCTCATTAACTGGGGCTTTTGTGCAGTTTCCTGCAACATAATTTAATGTTCTTTGACATCTCATCCCCGAAAGTAATAAAAAAAAGCTGCCCAATAAAATCTGGAGTTTTTGAAAGGGCTAGAGGTATAGAACTATTAAAGTTTGTATGAGATATGACTAGATAGAAAAGTTGAGGTGATTCCTTTGAAGTGAAAAATTGGGAGGAACTGGTAATAAATGTCCCCAGGCCTATCACATCTCGCTATGACAAAGTCATTGACTTGCACCCATTGATCACAGTCAAAAGTAATCTAATGCTGGGGCCTGAAATGATGTCTTTGTTTGAGGGAAACCATCCTTCACTGTGATCGTAATTGAAGCTTCTTTATTTGTTTTTAGCAAGTGCTAGATTGTCATCACTGCCAAAGACACATCTGGGGTTGTATTTTCCAGCTGAAGAGAAGGTGTAATTTTAAGACAATGGCCATCATCTTAGTAGTGACATTTAAAAAAAAAAAAAAAAAAAAAAACTTTTTTGTTTAAAGAAAAACACAATATACTGTACAGCAGCGATTACTCCAGTCTTCAGTGTCTGGTTATCCTTCAGAAATCATTCTAATATGCCTTTTTGGGCATATTAGATGCTTAACAAACATTTGTTATTATTATCAATGTTGAAAACAGTCATACTGCTTAATATTGTTTTAGAAACAGTGATACTTTTTTCAGGATTCTTTGATGAATAGAAAGTTCAAAAGAACATAATTTAATTAAAATTGAAATCTATTACTGTTGGTTTGGATCAGTTTAATGCATCCTTGCTAAATAAGAATTTAAAATAAAAAATTCGTACTTTTCTTTACTTTTCTTTAAAAAAAATCTTACTTACCCCAAACTTTTGAATAGTAGTGCATGTAATTTTTTTTAAAAAAATTTTATTGTGTGATAATGTAAATAAAGAAATGTGCCATATATGGATATCCATGATTGTTGCAATGTATCTTGATTATGAGTGCTGCATTTTAAGATGCTGTCATGTTAAGTTAAAAACAGTTCAATAGTGAGATGCCTGCATTTTTTATACGTTATGTTGGTTTCCCGTAGCCTGGAAATCCAGACCTAAATCTAAAATATTAAAGGGTTAGTTCACCCAAAAATGAAAATTCTGTCAGTAATTACTCACCCTCATGTTGTTCCAACCTCGTAAGACCTTCGTTCATCTTCGGAACACAAATTAAGATATTTTTGATTAAATCTGAGTGCTGGATCACTCCTCCATAGGCTTCTAAGACATTATAACTTGCTGGCCCAGAAAATGCATTAAAGACATCGTTAATATAGTCCAAGTGACTACAGTGGCTCAATCTTAAGTTTATAAAGCGACGAAAATAACGATGTCTTTAATGCATTTTCTGGGCCAGCAAGTTATAATGTCTTAGAAGCCTATGGAGGAGTGAGACAGCTCTCAGATTTAATCAAAAATATATTAATTTGTGTTCCGAAGATGAACGAAGGTCTTACGGGGTTGGAACAACATGAGGGTGAGTAATTACTGACAGAATTTTCATTTTTGGGTGAACTAACCCTTTAATGGTCTGGCGTCGACTAATGAAAATCGGCCAGCTCGAGGGGCGGCACCAAGCATGCATTTGAAAATCTCACTGCACGCAATTGGATAACACTACGACCAATCACAACAATAAACCCCATACGCTTAGCTACCAGCGGAGCTAACTGGTAGATTATACTCTTACCGTATCCGGTCGGCAAAACAGCAAAAACGTCCTTCTTGCAAAGGAAGGATTCGAGCGCCGTCTTCTGTTCCTCTTTTAGATAAAAAGCCAAGTCTAACTCGTTCATTGTAGCGGCCAAAGCCGTTTCAAACAACTGGTATTCATCCATAGCCATCTTGCAATGTTTACTAATGACTTCGACGTCACAGCGCTGTCGTCATCTGTTTAGCTCGCCTCTGGCCCGCCTATATCAGATAACCCGATGTGAGTGGTGCAGCTCAGATCGAGGGGCATATTTAATGAGCATTGTTACTCAACACCAGAGTAACGCGCTGAGCAAATTCAACTTGTGCTCTCGCGAGAACTCTGGATTACCAGGGTAGGTTTCCCGCCTATCTAAGGAGGATCCATCACTCTAATATCTGTCCATTTTTGTCTCACACAATCAGAATCAGATACCAACCCCTTTTTATTCCAACCCTTTCTTCCTAGACTTTGAGAAATTTTGCAACCTGAGCTTTCTAGAAGTGAAGGAATGCCTCATCCATAATGAAGGTAGTATAACTCCCCTCTCATCCTCACAGCCAGCGCTCACACATGTATGAAACATGCAGATGTCATTGAGAAGGGGTATCATTATGTTGAGCTGGCTAGGCACTCTGCAGTTTAAGGGCACAGGCGGAGGCTTATTCATTTTTCAGAGACTTTAAGTCAGAACACTCATTAGTGAGCTATTATAGAGCCATACCACAGAGGATGAGTTGTCTCGTGTGGTCCTTCCGCTTTTTTTTCATGGCAGCATCTGCGGCTGCATTATGCTCTTGCTCTCTCCTTCACTCTGATTCCACTGCAGTGCTTCTTCATGCAGATCCATTAATGAGTGCCAGCAGGGCAGATGGTGAGGGCAGCTTACAGATTGAGTTGGGGTTGATAATGGTTACTTGGTTGGTTTGATGGTTTCCTGCTTGGTATTGAACAGTTTTTGATGTTAGAGTAAAAATATTATTCTTCAACGACTGAAATTATTTATGACGTTATTTAAAATAGGTTATCATATATCTTTCATGGACATACTATAAGTCTGGAAACATTTAAATGGAAAGATCACCTAAAAATGAAAAATCTGTCACCCTCATGTTGTTCCAAATCCATAAGACTTTCATTAATCTTCGAAACACAAATTAAGATATTTTTAATGCAACCTGAGAGGTTTCTGTCCCTCCATCATATAAAGTGACCGTATCTCTTCACAATACTTGGATTAAACCACTTGATTCATATGGATTCGGTTTATGATAACTTTATGATTTTTTTGGATCTTCTAAGTTTTAGTAACATTGGCCTTTCTTTTTAAAATATATTTTTTGTTTTTTAAAGATTAACCAAAGTCTTATGGGTTTGGAATGACATGGGTGAGTAAATTATGACAGAATTTTCATTCTTGAGTGAATTATCTTTTTAATAAACAGTTGTGCTTGTGACTAGACTAAATTTGTCATATCTAATGACATTGTCGTTGTCATTAGCGCTTGGAATTTTTCCAAGCAGTGCACCTAGCCCATAATGAAAAAGATTTTGCAGATTAAAACATATTAATCATAAAACAGCTCATACTTGTGATGCTTTGATAATGGATGAAAATCCTTAAAATGAACTTCATAAATGAAAAAGTATAATGGATAGGAGAAGATTCTCTCTGTTTATTATTAGGTTTTCTTCTGTTGTTTTCAGACTAGAACAAACTCTTTATTTTAAATGCTTAAAGCACCTGTATTGAAGTAAATGGACAGACACCTGATGTTTATTGCATTTGAGTATCAAATTATTCTCTGAGTCTGAGTTAAATGGTTTTGACTTTTGAGTGTTGCATTATTTTTTGCTCCATTCCAGTCTACTCATTTTTCAGACCAAATCATTTTATATTTTGCCATGATATGATTTATTTTCTGCCTGTCATTCATCATAGATGTGATGTGGAATGGCTGAAAAAATAATTTCTTCATTATATATTGTTCTCACTTAATACACTTTCCCCTGAGAGACTGAATTCCATTTCAGATTTTATTGGTTTATTTTTTGCCACGTCCTGTTTGTTTTCTTCACTCATGAAATTTCTAAAACTTGTCTTTCGATATGAAAACTGAAAAAAAGTTTTTACAGTCATACCAGAGGGGAATGGTGGAGGTTGTAGCCTGTAACACAAAGCAAATCACTGTCACACAAGTGCTTCTGGAGTTAAGCCAGCTTCTCTCTGTGTGTGTGTGTGTGTGTGTGTGTGTGTGTGTGCGTGCGTGCGTGCGTGCGTGCGTGCGTGCGTGCGTGCGTGTGAGAGAGAGAGAGAGAGAGAGAGAGAGAGAGAGAGAGAGAGAGATTGGCACAAATGTCTGAGGGCAGAGAAATGTCACATTTTATGACATTCAGCGATATTGTTGTGTGACTAGCAATCCAAAGTGACGTGAATAGTTCTTCTTGTTTGCCTATCCTACCAACCCTAGTGCGTGTGTGTGTATGGATTTGGCTATACCTGTGAGGGTCAAATTCTTGACCTCATAAATAACTGGCTTGGGGACATTTGAAGTGGGCCTTCCTATTTTGACATAGGACAAATAAATAGTCCCGATTTTCAAAATAACAACACATGAAAAGTAAAAACATGTACCAAAATGTCACAAAATTGAAGTTATCTCACATAGATTATAGTATCTAATGTGATGCTGGTCCGGTCAAACATGTTTTTGAACTATGTGTTCTCTAAATACAATCTCAAGGATTTCTGGCAATTACGCTGTAGCGCACATTATAGATTATAGACCAAGTGATGCATTTTGTTCTAATCTGAAGGTCAGCACGTTCTAACAAAACCCTTGTAACCCATAACATGGCTGTATCCAATAACCATTCAGCTCATAATACAGAGACTTAAAAAGTCAATGAAAGACAGTTTTTCTTTATTAAGGTAAGTGATGATTGAAGCATATTCTCAAGGCCATAAAAGTTTTCTGGTAGTCATACTCAATCTATTTCCCTACAAAAAGACTCAATGAAATAGATATTTTTTTCATAGATATTCACTACACACTCATAGACACATTTTTCAATAATGTGCAGATCTTTTCCATACAATGAAAGTTCATAGGGATCACATGCTGTCAAGCTCAAAAAGGAAAAAAAAAATATAATTATGAAAGCACAATACAAATTCTCCATAATTACTGATAGTGAATAACAGATCTAACAAATCATATTTCACATAATGGCAATGAGTTATGAGACACTCAGCCAATAATGTTAACATTAATGACGTCCATCGGAGTCCAACTACTTTTATTATGTCACTGTTTTGTGCTCCACGGGAAATCGAGAGGAACATCTTGAGGGAGAGTAAATAATTACAGATTTTTTCATATTTCTTTATAATATTCTATTCCTTGAACTTAAAAGTTATTTTTGCTTCATTATTTTTGTCCATTCTTATGGTGGCTAATAGGCTACTGTTAATTTGTGTTTTAGTGATGTCTCTGAGAACAAGAGGCAAGATTTATTTTGAAGAAAATCACCCTCCATGAATGAAATATTATGAAAAATAATGAATGAACTGTGAGTCTAACAGTGATCAGAGAAGTAGGAAGAGTTTGAGTGTTCTTGTGTGTAACTGTGTATATATCTTAGTCCATAAAACATATCAAATGCAATTTGGAATCTAGACAAACTGCAGCAAGGGGAAGTGTGTTGTCATATCTTGCCTGTTTGCCACCTTCCTTTCTCCAGGAATCAATTATCTGCAACTGCCTCTCAATCCCTACACCTGAAGGCAGGACGAGCACAACACTGCATGCAAATTTACTATGAATTTGACTATTTTTCTTTCCTTATGCCTTTATATGTGCTGTTAAAAAACAGGATCATCACTCAGGTGCAGTTATGGCTCGTTCAGACTTGTAAGGGAAACAGATTCATTTAGATCAAAAGGAATTATGAATTAATTTTATATGGAATTTTGACAGAATCAAGGCAGCAGTCACAGTCACGTGGTTTCGGTGCTGTCTCAAGTCAGACACAATTTCTAACCGGCATGCACTGCTTCAATTCAGCCGCCAATCGGTCTGTGCAGCGCTGCATGAAGTCGAACAAGCCGAAGTCATTGAGTCATTCATTCATTCAGTTCGTTTAAACTGATGATTTATTCAGGAATAAAGTAAATGGCTCTCTTTATGAATGGGCCATTGAATTATTGGTTCTCCCGAGATGTGCTCAAACCGCTGATTGAGATATGCATATAACACCCAGAAGGAGGGAAATGAGGTACAACACATGACTATGGGATATCGCGCTCTTGCGCCATCTGCTGAAGACACCTTTATTCATGCCTGAAAGGCCAATGATGTAAGACGATGTGGACGGGGCCACCGCGAGAGAAACCGCAGCCGACAGCCCCACTGGAATCGTGCGAAGAAGCCATGGAGTTAGTGTGCGTGCGTGCCACCGCTCGAGGCATACAGCGAGGATTCCCAGGCATCACCTAGGGAACCCTACATCCTTTTGCAAACATCGCTGTATATTGCATATCACTGCATTTTCCTCCTCTGTCGGCACACAGCCAGAATGTGAGATTAGCGGTTCTAATGCATTTTGATTGTTTTGACAAGCCAACACATGAGGCCTTGTTTGCTGAACACACATTTCTTTATTGACAACATGCTTAAAACTGAACACGCTATCTTGCAGGGTTATTTCTACCCAATCTGGATAGATCTGCAGACGAGTTTTCACCATTGTGTCTACAGGAGTCAAATTGAACCCGCAAGCTTCTCTGTATCAGGGCAGGTCACTCGACCAATACAGATCAATGCAAGGGCCATCACTTCAACTTATGTTCAGATATTTCTCATGAAAAAGTTGATTAGTCATTTGTTAGTTAAAAGTAAAAACTTTTTTATGCCTTTATTTTCCTTCATTAAGAGTGCCCATCGTGGGTTTTATTGTGAATGTGGCATCTTTGAACATTTTGTTTGAGAAAAATGTATTAGCAAAGCTAAACTTGTGCTAAAAGCTTTCTCTTACTGCCTTAGTTTTGACAAGAATCACCACCATGGGCTTTTCTTTTTGTGAAAATGTGGCATGATGGTGTTCTAACAGCACAGTGAAGAGCTAAAGAACAAAGGGAATGATGCATTTGACTGCATTTATATACTGTGGGTAGGTGCACGTCAGCCCACCTCAGCCCACGTCGTCATACGTCATTGGCCTTTCAGGCGTAAAAGGTGTCTTCAGCAGATGGCCCAAGTTGGGTGCTCGACAAAGAAAATAATAAAAAAACAGAAAAAAAGTCGGCATGCCAAGGCTACAAAACTGCAAAAAATGTAATAGTGGACACAGGAAATGTTTCAAACAAACACACAGGCTCTTTGTCATGCTTTACTGCTAGAATCATTTTATTATGAGTGTTGATTTAGAATTCGGCACTTTTTGTCAGTTCTGATCAAGTCATTGCTGTCTAAGTTCCTACAGACTCTCAGTCCAAATCAGATTTTTGTGCATATCCGATTGGAATCCAATTCGATTTGTTTGATTTGAATCTGATCATATTTAGCAAGTGTGAACAGCATAAAATCACATGAAATGCGAATTTTTACAAAGCTGTTTTGAGCTACAAGTGGTTTAAAATCCTATTAAAATTGCAATTCTGGAAATCTGTTTCAGTCTGACCTCTCTCTAAACTGATTTTGCATGGTTTTATGTGGTTTATACGCCAAAGATGACAGTACAACAAAGCCGGGCATACCAACCTGCTACATTTCTGCAATTGCCTCAGAAGACGTAGCAGTCCAGCACAGTTGCTACACATTTTCATGTTGTAAATAAGACAACATCTGTATTGCAAACCCCTCCACACTGCTGTTGTTGTTGCTGGTTTTGCCACAGTACTACTAACACAACGGCATTGCCATAGAAACCAATGCCGATATTACGAAAAACAAAAGAGCACCACAGAACACACAAATCAGATCCGAACATTTACGATACACAGTCTGGACAGTCAATAATTTAGACCAGATTCCAGTTGGATACACAAATAATCGGATTTGGACTGACAGTGTGAACACATAGCCATAGATTCACAATTTGATCATTTTAATCAAATGATTATTTATTTACTTTACATTCATGTTTTAGACAATTTTTTTGGAGGATATATAAACCCTTGGTCTAATATTGCTCAAAAAAATTTGACTGCTAACCGAATTCTGGTTAGACAAGACTAATAAATCTTCATTGAAAAGAGGACCTGGCCCCAATCACCGAGCTGATTTGAATTTGGCCCCGCACAAGAAGTTGCCCAGGGCTGTTTACCTCCCCACCACACACACAGACACACTGATGACCCACCAGCTACACACACAGCGACTGTTTACTGGAGCCTGGCCAAACATATATGTCACATTTGTTTTCATTTGCAATGACACAGACAGTCTAGGCAGTCTCTCTCCCTGACTTTTTTAATCCATCAAACCTATTATAGAGCGATTTAAGCCACTCTATGAGTTTGACCTATTGATTATGACCTTCCATAACAGGAAAATGGCACATTTCTCATTCATCTTGGTGTTGCTGTTTCACTGTTAACAATAGCTTTCACCAAGGAGATATTGTGATGCACTGAGATATACTGAACTTTCACTACTTTTTGATTGTTCTTAAAATTGTGCAGCTTATAGATAAACAAACGCTTAAAAAGTAACTGGCAAATTTGTGTCGAAAATGTAAAAGTTGTATTAGAAATGTATTAACTTCTTTTTTATTAAACTCTGCCTTCCAACTATATTTCGCAATTCCGACTTTACAACATGCAATTGGGAGATATAAAGTAGAAGCTTGTTTCCGCCACAGAATAAAACATTTTAAAAGATAATTGTGACTTTTTATCTCATAATTGCGAGTTTACATCTCGCAATTGATATAAACTCACAATTGTGAGATAAAAAGTCACAATTATCTTTTAAAATGTTTTATTCTGTGGTGGAAACAAGCTTCCATCATGTACATAAAACTAAAATTATTATTATTATTATTATTATTAATTTATTTTTGGAGTCATAAAATTGTGTTTGTTTACTTTTCCTTTTGTTTTTATTTTGTTTTCAATTCATGAAAATGTTTTTATTTATTTGAGTTTTTTTCTCCATTTCTCATCTCCACTGATTCGTTACAGGACTCTTTCTTGTGTAGTATTTCTTAAGAATATTTAGCAAGTTTAAAATCTGAATCCTGATGGCCAGATCTCACTGACTGAAGATTTTCTGATCATTCTTTACATTAGAACAGCAGCATACTTTCTGAGGTCAACGTCCTATTGCCCCGTGCATTTTATGTTCTAGAACAGACTGAAAGCATTGTGATGTATTCATCCAGCTATGTTGACCATTCAAATTCTGTCTGTGTTCCACAGCAAAGCCCTGGAGAGATCACAGCTTTTCTGTTTGAAATGGAAATTGAGCCTTTTAAAAATGCACAGCAGATGTGGAGACTGACACCGGTCAGGTCAGCTCATCTTGATGGATGAACAGTGGCTAGATTTTGGGAATGTCAGGTTGATGTGGAGAAGTCAGAACAGAGAATATTGACCTTTATTAATCCTGGAGTCATTTTTGCTGCCTATTGTTTTGTCATTCCTATTGAATGTGTATGTGGCACTATTCAAGTGAAAGGCTTTGATACGTCTGCAAATGAATGCAAGGCAATACATGGACAGATGGATCAAATCTGAAACCGAGGCCATGTGGTTGCTTTTGATGTAGTTCAGAACAAGGCCAGAGCGACAGTCTAGTGTGCAACCTGCTCCCTCTCGAGGTTTTTATTCAATTACAACATAAATATGTGCATTTTAAAAAGTGTAAATCAGTTTACTGCAAGGAGAGAATTGTCAGTCCATTCACTGTATAGAAAACAAGCAATTTATGTGGAGATATATTCAATAACTGCAGTACTGTATGTACAGATGTGCCCTTTTGCTTCCAAATTCAGAAGCAATACAGCAGCAACATCAAACAAAAAAGACACAAAAACAAAACTTTTCTTTTAGTGCAAATAAAGGAAATAGCATAAAACCATTACAAAGAAACAATTTAATGTGTCCTTGCTGAATACAAGTATTAATTTCTTTCAAAATAAATCTTCCCGACCCCAAACTAATATAATATAATATAATATAATATAATATAATATAATATAATATAATATAATATAATTAATATAATATAATATAAAGTGTATCATATTTGTAGAGGTTTCTGTAAACAAGAGCAGCAAGTTGAGATACATAGCATGGTTACTTTGTTGCTCACCATTGACAAGGTGATGTCTTCTTCCAGGCAGATGCCTCAGGGTGTCTGCACTTTTTTGAGTTCATGCTTTACTGCTAGGGAGCTTACTCACAAATTCACATTATAACAGCACAAATAAATATAATTTTAGGCAAAATCAGGTCACCTCAAATTTCCCATGCAGAGCATGTGAGGTTAGTCTGATTTCTGTAATGTAAACTCTTGGCTAAACTGCTGTGTAATCTATGAGTATAACTGATGTCTTCTGAGTTGCATATGATAATGGTGCATATATCACCAGGTTTTTTACTTGGGCTAAATGGGGACAAAGTGTTCTGTTAATTTTAAAAAAATTTCAGTGAGGTGTGAATGCTTATTCAGAATTAACTTATAGTTTATTCAGGCTGAATCAAGTGTTCACAGGCTGGATCAGAATGCATTCATCATATTTAATAGTGTTTTAACTAAAATGAAAGTACATTAATATAATTTGAGTAATAACTAACATTATGTAAAACACATTTACATTTTTACATTTTCAGATTGGGTAAAGATTGTGGGGTTGCTTTTAGGTCAAACCTGATATATTAAACATGATTAATCACATCGCACATATACTGTATGTTAAATGAAGGATACCTTCCACTCTAAACTAAAATGTCAAGTCAAGTCATGTCATCATTTATATAGCGCTTTTAACAATGTAGATTGTTCCAAAGCGGCTTTACAGAGATACAAGGATAGTTTAAAGTAACAGAGATTGTTTTGGCTTTATAGCAGTTATTGAATAAAGTTATTTTCCAGCTAAAATGTGCTTCTATGGGTCTGCTGTTGATGTCATTTTTTTTTTTTTTTTTTTTGCTAACTTTGAATTTCCCTGCTTTGACATGTCCTCTAATCTATGAAGCTGTCAATTCCCTTTTAAATAACTGCTTTTGAATTTAACTGGCACAGTTTGACAAGATTAGACATTCAATATTCTATTTGAAATTTCAGAACCACATATATTTTCTCCCAATTAATCAGTTAAACTATTGCATTAAGCTTGGGGCCAAGCATGTTTCAGCAGTGGTTTGTTTTTTGGTGAATTGAACATTACGGCTGCCTTTGACTTTCTGCATCCACAGCTCAGTTTAACTCAGTGGCGTACTGAGACTGTGATTGTGTAAGATTATGCTAAGATTGTGCTGAAGGAAAAGCTTTAAATACTCATCTTTGTAAACCATATTTTTGTTCACCAGTTAATGTTTAAACATCCTTAAACAATATATGGTCACAGCAGAAAGCAAAACAAAAGTTTTTTTTTCCACACTGTGATGGCCGCACTAGCAGCCACACATGGAAACAACAATAACTTGCGGTGGTAACTCTTTCATTTGTTTTGAGCACATTACATACTATACAAAATAAATAACTGGACACGCACTTTAGTTTTAAAAACAGTTTTATTAGTTATTCGACTTAGTTTTCTATTTGGGTGCACACATTTAGTTAACTTTGTCAATTTAGCTAATTTCAGGTTCATTATTTTTAAGTTACGTTTAGTTTAGTTTAGTTTATTTATTTACAGGGGCAATGCACATTAATAAACATAAATGTAAACGTGCCAGAATTAGCCCAAAAGGCTATTTTTCATCTGTAGACCCTTGACAGAATGTTAAAAGGTCACCCTAAAAACAGAGACAGAGCATCACACATATACAGTACACATTATATGAAAAATAAAATAAAAAGTAAAGTAATTACAAAAAAAAATAAAAATTCACACAACCAGAGAAATCTCTATTACAATACAAAATTAACGTGAACTATCTAAAACAAAATAAACATGAGAGAAAGGAAAGAGAAAGATGACAACAGAAGAGAGCAACATAGCCAAGAACAATTAGTACAAAGAAGTCTATTGTCAAGAATACAATACTAATGTTGACAGTGCTGAGTTGTCAGTAACCATTTTTTAAGATGAGACTGAAAAGAGCCAAAAGCATGCAATCGTCTGATTGTTGATGGGACGGCGTTCCATTCCCTTGCAGCTTTGACCGAAAATACAGACTGGCTAAAGTTACTTCCTCTGAGAGGGATAATACAGTCCCCTCTTTCCCCACCCCTAGTAGATCGGTAAGCAGTTGTTCTAATATTCACAAACTGTTTTAGCGGTGAAGACAGGCTATGTATAGTCTTAAACAGCAGACAAATATGTACATATTTGATCAAGTTATCCCAGCTTAGCAAGTTGTATTTTTTTTATATTGAGCAGTGATGAAACCGAACTGATTTCTTATCAAGAGTTTTTAGTGATTGTTTATACAAAGACTCTAGTGGTTTCAGAGCAGGCTAGTAATACTAGCTTGCGACCAAGTAGTTAAACAGTAGGTAATATGAGAAATAATCATGGAATGCATATACATCAAAGCGGCGTCAGACGACATATAATCACGAATAAATCTAAAATTTGATAAACTAAATCTGACCCGGTTACAGACCTTTTTAACCTGCGCTTTAAATGAAAGTTTGGAATCAATCAGAATACCAAGGTACTTATATTCAGATACAACTTGTAATCTTTCCCCTGATACGAATACATCTGGCACTATACTTAATTTCTTAGTTTTGGTGATAAACATACACACTGTTTTAGAGACTACTTCCGTGTATATAAATAACAGTGTCATCTGCATACATTTGAATGTTAGTGTTAGGACAGACAGATGGAAGATCATTGATGTACAACGTGAAAAGTAAAGGACCCAGAATAGATCCTTGTGGAACACCAGTGGATATACTTAGAGGAGCTGACTTATAATTCTGTATACTAACATACTGTGTGCGACCTAACAAGTATGATTCGATCCATCTCAACGTATGTGGAGAGAAATTAAAACTTAATAATTTAGACAAAATTCTGTGGTTTACGGTGTCAAAGGCCTTCCTGAAGTCAAGAAACACAGCCCCGACAACCCCTCCTTTATCTAATAGAGACTTAACTTTTTCAGTGAAATAGCAATTTGCCATCTCAGTTGAGTAGTTTGCTCTAAAGCCAAATTGCATTGGATGTAAAACAAAATAACTATTATTCAAATAATTAGCGATTTGTGCAGACGTTCTGTGAAATTAATAGGCTACCGTTCTCTTTGAGTTATCAGTTCTTGGGGAGTTGCTGCTGAGGGTCTCTGGCTGGCTGACAGGAAAAAGGCCTTTCAACTGATTCTCAGCTGTTTAAGTAGGGGAATGGATAATTGGACTGCGCCATGTTTTCCCATATCATGGGGGTGGCAGAGTATTCCATTTTTGAGTTGTGTTCTTTTCTTTGTTAGTTATATTTTGTTGTTATGATTATTTAATTGATTTATCTTTGGTTCATATCAGGTAGCGTTGGTTTAACATGTGTTGTAGTTATTGTGGTTTGTTTATATATTATGTGTTTTGTTTACCCCCTTTTGTATCAGAATGGCCTGATCAGCCACTATATAAGTTTTCCCCATGTCTCAGTCTAGTAGGTCTGTTTTGTTTGTTCAGCCTATGTTAAGGTTATGTTACCTGAGTTAACCCTTAGGCTGCATTAGGGACATTTTTGTCCTTTTCATTTTTATTTCTTTGACCATTTTGGCTGTTTTAATGCCAATGGTATGTAATTTGGCAAAGTTGTGACTTTTTGCATAAATTTACAAATTTTGAAAAAAAAAAATTAAAATATGTATAACACACACGGTGTAGAACAAATAGCACCATTCAGTACCATAAGGGACAAAAATGTCCCATTGACACCCATTAAAACGTCGTTTAAAGCCGGGGCCGTCATTAATACATAAATCATGATTTATGTTGAAACATTCTTTCATTTTGAAGCAAAGGCATTATATTTGCATTATATAGTGTATTTTACCAGATGACGTCACTACATGTGTATTCCCTATGGGGGAAATGCACGCTATTTTCCTGGTTTCCACTATAGGGGCACTTGACTGTGCATGAAGGATTTGAATGGTTCAAAGATCTAAAAATTATGTTTCCGAGTATGTGTGGATGTCTGAGAGCGATGTGTGTCTGCGTTGACAAAAATTGTGTGTGTGTGTGTAGGGCCGTAATGCATGGTGTTTAGGCGAGTGACAAAAATCACAATATCCTGAAAGTCATGTTTTACTCTCTCTCTCTCTCTGTCTGTGTGTGTGTGTGTGAGTGTGTGTGTGTGAGCGCGCGCGCGCGCACGAGAGAGAGAAAGCGCTTCTCACGGCATTGTTTTCTTTCGGTTTGATTCATGCGTAATTTACGCACAGACATGAACCTTTGACACGGCTTCGTTTTTTAGCAGTCTATGTTTCAAAGGTAACTAATAATTTCTCACATAGGACAACGTAGGCACAAGCACAGCCATGCAGTCAGTCCTTAGACATAACAACTTTCAACTTGCGGCAACACAAAGATCTATCTGCGAGGGATCCAAAACAAAGTCTACCTTTGTTTTGCAATAGTCTAAGTGAGAAATCGGTGTTTATACAAGTGCGGTTGATGCAAAAGTTATAAAGCTGTGCCTTTGGTGCGGCCATTTCACACTCGACAAGATGATAAAAATAAAAGTTCATGTTCATGGTGATCTTGTAGTTTTGCTTTCTTTCTAGAGATTTTGATGTGTAGGGAGACAGA
The DNA here is from genome assembly GCF_963993115.1 of Abramis brama. Lineage (NCBI taxonomy): Eukaryota > Metazoa > Chordata > Actinopteri > Cypriniformes > Leuciscidae > Abramis > Abramis brama. Next base: position 14,341,436 of record NC_139973.1, on the reverse strand, counting down.
CACAGGTTATAGTCACCTAGTAGAAATCAGGAGAATGTTTGCAATACTGCATGATGTTTGTGATATGTCAGATGTATGAAAATTGGTACCAACTGGTTGAATACAGTAAAAAGTAAATATTTTACCCCAAGGCTTGGTGATGACAGGGTATTTGAATAAAAATTATGATTTTAGAATATTATGACAGTGGGTTCAAAAATGGATATTTTAATGGGTTTCAATGGGGACAATTTTGTCCTTAATGCACTGAATGGGTTTTTTTTATTTTAATCTGACGTAGCACAAAAAATAAAAATGCACCAAACATTTTTTTGCTGCTAATCTTTTACATATTCAAGACTGTGATAATCCAAAGCCAAGATTTTCAATTTGCATTTACTATATGGAAAATAATTAGATTTTTGTGTTTTTTCCTCTTATAAAATTGAGGGTACCGTCACCAAAACTGGAATTTAAAGGGTTAAAATCCTGAAATTAAATAAATATGTGGTATGTATGATGAGGACTGATGCTGGTTAAAATATTGAACTCAGTCAAAGTGGAAAAAAATAATAATATATAATAGTTTTATGGCAGTGTTTAGAGTGGACATTTTTGTCCCTTAACGCACTCAACGGTGTCAAATATATAATGCAGCCCAAGGGTTAAGTTCTGTTTAGTTGACCTCTTCTATGGGCCCAGAACTTTGTTATTCTATAAATTAGTGTTTTTTTTTGTTGTTTTTTTGTAAATAAAAACCTATATTTTCTTGAAAACCTATTTTCTGACTCATCATGCCTGCCAGCTTGGTCTCTCACATACACTTTAGGCAAGACACTACAGGCAAAACTTCACTTCAGTAGCACTTACATGCACCTGTCAGAGATATGTTCTGGTCTTGTTTCTTTGTGTTTTTGGTTCTGTCATGTTTGCCTGTGTGTCTGATTATTGTTTTCGATTCACCTTTTGTTTAGTTAATTTTCTCATTAGTTCCTACATGTATTTATACTTCCTGTGTTCTAGTCTTTGTCCTGTCTACAGTATGTCGATGTTAGAGGTTGTTTTTTTTCAAGTTTATTCTTTAACTTCTTTATAGTAAGTTTATACCCTTACTTTTGTTTTTTCCTTCCATGGACCTACCAACTGTTCAGTTATTGTGCCTGGAGCAGGGAGACCATTCACTGGGAGACCATTCACTGGAAGACCACACCTGGGACTTCATCCAGTTAGCGTGCCAAATGCACTACCCGGACCGCTTGCTCTGTGTCTTTTACCACACTAGCGGTCTAAGGCACGCTTTCCAGCAGACGGTCCAAAGGAGGATTTCCCAGCATTCGTGCAGTGAACTCCCCGTTAACCATCGGCCTGGCTGAGGACCACACCAGCCCCACTGGAGATCGGCCTGCCACGATGGATGAGCCTGAGCCTGCAAGGAGGACGGAGCCAGATCCACATGGAGAGTCTGACCAGGTGCGTGAGCCCCTCAACACTGTGCGCCACAGAGGTAGTGCTTGTGGAGATCGATTTTTATGGCCTCTGGAAATTATTTGAAGGAATTATTGGTGTTTGAGGAAGATAATTATCTGTTTCTCCTAACCTCCGCCCACCCCTGACTATCCTGTTTCCACCCAGCCCCATGTCGCTTGTGATCCCTCCCAGCCTCCCACTCCCGCATCCTCTGACAGCCAGTTCCCCAGACCCGCCTCTGCCGGTTCCCTTCAGCCCCTCTTCATCTCCTACACTATACTGTGAGGATCTGCCTTGGAACTTCAGGTCACCAGCTCCACCCAGTAAGAAGGATCCCCTGGCTCCGCCTCCAGCCTTGGAGACCATTGGTCTACCACGGCCTGTCACCCACTCCTCCTTCCCTTGACCCTTCGTCCTGGCTGGTTTCTGGACTTCCATCTGGCTCCTCCCACCCTCCACTTCCCCTGTGTTCCCACAATCTTGTCCTTTCTTCGTCAATGTTAGAGGTTGCTTTTCTTGAGTTTATTTTACCTGTTACTGGAGTTGTAGCACACGTTTGGATTATCAGCAGTAATAAAGTAGCTTTTTACTTTATTATTATAATACGAATAATATTTGAATCCTGTCAGAAGAACTAGGGATCGCTATGGAGACGGCGGGTTAGCATAAGAAGTAACAGACAGAAACAAGATTAATTTAGAAATATAATTGTTTCAATTTGATTTGGAAGAAAAGTAGAAAGTCAATAAAATAAAAGAAATTACAGAAACACAATAAACAATAAAACTGACTGTGCAAATTTCCACCTCGAGTGCACTCTTGTCGGTGTTTTCAAATATGTACCCACATAGTCAGTTCAACATTCAGGAAAAATAAATAAATAAAATAGAAAGATATCACAAAAGAGTATAATCTCTCTCTCAAAGGGATTTCAAGTGTCTCTCATGAAAAGTTAAATGTCTCTCAATTCTGGGTGATAGTTGACCATACACCCTCAAGAAGAAAAGAAAAAAAAAAGAAACAGTTCTTTAAGTCGAATTTGTCGTGCTTCAATGAGTTTCAGTGGAAACTCAAGGAAAGGATATCGAGCCTCCTCTCCACCACGCGATGTCTCCTTTTCTACAACTGGGTTGGCTCGCCATCAAACTCGCAGTCTACAGGATGTTACAGGAGGTCGTGCAGATCTTCACGAATCAAGAAGGAAGAAAGAAAAGAAAAAAAAAGAAAAAAACAAAGGAGAGAAAAAAAACCTGGCCTCTAAATCACTAGTTCTCTTTCATACAGACACGTAGCCAACAATGGTGACGCTGAACTCTTTATGATCGATTTTTTTCTTTTGCTCTCACTCGGGCACACCTCGTGTGTGATCGTAAAATGGCGTCGATGAACTGCAATGTGCAATGGCCATGCGCTCACTCAGGCGCACCACGTGCGTGATCGTTAAATGGCGTCAGTGAACAATAATAATTTATTCCTCTATTCAGTCGGCTTCTTGTTCAGAATGCATCAAATTAACTATATCTCAACTTCTCAATACTTTTTTCGAAGATTTTTAACCTCAGATACATAAAATGGATCGCAACGATGGGATTGCGTCTGCTCTTCTCAATCAAGCTCGTCTCTTCTGTCATCGCGCATGCTCGTCGACACTCATGACGTTAATGACAAGAGAGCTCTCATTGGTTGATCGCTGAGAATTTATTTTAGAATATATTCACATATTTTACTTAATATTCTTAATCTTAATAATCTCTTATCGACTTTTATTAAGGGAAAATCATATAACTAAATTGTGTAAATTAAATATTAACTTTATTTAACCTGTGTTACAGAGTTAAAGGCTATTCCCTTGATCTTTTCGTGTTTGTGCACTTCTGTACAACAACCCATGAAAGCACCTTACTTTCCAGTTTTATTCCCATCTATAGTCTGAAGGATTTTTACAGAGGGGTTTGTTCATTTATCATTTGCCTTTTATGCCTAAAAACATAGTACGTTTTTTTATTATATGGCGGTTGACAGAATTTTCTGATTTGTGTAGCAATAAAAAGATATCCAAAATCCCCTCTATAAAACTCTTTAACATGTCAACAAAATAAAACAGGAATTTTAAATCTGACTTTATCAGATGCTCAGTTTTCTGCTTGGAAATGTATGCAAATTGGTGCATATTTAATTAGATATACAAATGTGGCACTATTTAATTTTTGCATATTTAATGTTTGCATATTTGTTTCCTTTAAGAAAACTTGTCTTAATTTACTGTGTTTAATTAGGGGAAAGTATAGTGATCTGTTAAATTTTTTCACCACATTCACCTGTAGTGTTGTAACGATGCATGCAGGGAAGCTGAAGACTCAGGTTCTCACAAAACACTAATAAGTTTAATTCTTACTCAAAAAGCGAGCAAACACATCTCAACATAACAGAGACTGGACCAAGAGTGAAGGCAAGGGTGAGGCTTAAATAACAAACTGAAACGAGCTAATAAATGACACACAGCTGAAACCAATGAACTAATAATGACGGTAACCATGGAAACTGAACAAAGGCGGGAAACTGAACAAAGGAACATGTGAAACTCAGACATGAACAAAACAGGGAAACAGAAAACAAACAAACCCTGACAAGTGTCTTGCCTTAAAATAAGAAAAAAAACCTAATTTGTTAATGGAGTAACCTTTTTTATTTATGCTTAAAAATAACAATGCATTATACCATGATATAAAGAATGAACTCAACAAGCTAGATATAATTCAAAATGTAAACATTAAAAGTAAACCTATCTTGTTTTAATAATGTTTAGATTGTTGTATTGAAGAATAAAACAAGATAAATAACAAGAAATTATTATTATTATTATTTGCAGTATATAATGTATTTAGTAGAGCTAGTAATCAGTCACTTTTTGTTGCTGTTTTTTTATTTTATTATTATTCATCCAGAGTCATCTTATGTTTTCTCTGTTGGCCTGTTTTACTCTATTTTCATCTCTCAGCACTTGTTCACAGCTCTCTTTTTTTACAGTAGATAGGCATAGTCGTCTCTGATCTGAGTGGTGATGGGGAGGACGCTCACTGTATCCCAGTGCAGCGTGTCAGATGAGTTATTGATGACATCTTTCCATTTGTGAGATAAGCGAACCTCAGAGGTCCTCTTCACTCATCCATTAATGTCAGCCCACCCCATCACCTGCCCTTTTTCTCTCTCTTTTTTCTTTTGAGTTATACCTCTTGATTGTACTCTCACCGGTCAAAGGTACAAAGGGTCCAGCCCCTCCCTCAGCCTCTGCGCAGAATTCCCCCATAGAAATATACTTGATAGCCATACGGATGAGGATGACTTGTCAAATGACTGACAGTGAGAAGGTCTCAAAGGAGTATGGATCATATCTGAAACCTGACTCTTTGACGGCTCTTTTCGTCAGTGGATTTCATAAACTTTAAATAGTTGTCAAAACTGTTGTGAGGAAATGTCAATGTTTGGTTGCTATTCATGAGTTGTTTGAGCAGAATATTAATAAGTAATAAAAACTTAGCCTGTTACATTAGTTTTCTACACTGCAAAAATCTATATTTTTGTCTTGATTTCCATCTAAACATCCTTATACAAGATATATTTACTTGTGAAGCAAAACTGCATAAGATATTAAAGCTGATATTCTATATTATATCTTGAAATAAGTTTATTTTCCTTACCCCTTTGGCAATGTTTTATATTAAAGTCTCCCTGTAGTCAATAATTATATCCCTTAAAACTCATCTTTGATCACCAAAATGACATTAAATTTCCTTGAGAAAAAATTCTTCATGCCTTAAAATAGCTTGAATGTAACTACATTGCCTCATTTAGTATATGCGGTTCTATGAATATGCAAATTAGCCCTGCCTCCACTCACTCACACCAGCTTAGAGATCCACACGTTGACGTGATTGATTACAAGGTAGTTTGTGACGTCAGAAACACCAGCGATTTCAAACCGCGTCTTTTGTTCACTGCAGTTTTAAGGAGAAAATACTCAGCAAAGGTGTTGAGTCATGCATTTGTACGTGGTTTGTCTTAAAGCATATTAAAAACACCACATAGACATATAAACAACATTTTCACCACAGGGGGACTTTAAGGCTTTTTATATTGAATTATATCTTGAATTAAGTTTAATTGTCTTACCCCTTTTGTTTTATATAATCATTTTTTTATTTTTTTATTATATATTGATTGATTTATACACTGTAAAAAATTTCTAACCCTCCCAAATCAAAAATTTCAAGTGACCGATAACATCTACATTTTTCAATTGGCCCAAGTGAAATTATTGTTGCAATAGTCTGTTAACATTGGCTCAATGAGAAATAATACGTCAGACTAATTGAAAAATTTAGATGTTATCGGTCACTTGAAATTTTTGACTTGGGGATGTAATTTTTTTTTACAGTGTAAGGTTTATAAGTTTATTTTTCTTATCTCATTTATAAATCTGACATTTTTCTTGTTTTAAGCATAAATAAAGTTATGCTTAAAAGGGTGGTTGAATACGATTTCATTTTTTAACTTTAGTTAGTGTATAATGCTGCTGTTTGAGCATAAACAACATCTGCAAAGTTACAACACTCAAAGTTCAAAGCAAAGGAAGATATTTTCTTTTAAAGAAAATGCTTTTTAAGGACTACAACAAACGGATGGTAAGGACTAGACGACATTCCTCCCGGGTTAGTAACATCACCAACCCTAGAATTTACATAAACCCCGCCCCCTGAACACGATTTATAGATTATCAAGAAAGAATATGCTAATCAATGACTAGAAGATAACTAAACATAAGCTACATAAATGCACCAACTAACCATTCAGAAATGTTCTCTACAAGTTGTCACTTCTTCTTGAGTCTCTCCATATTTCTGACTTCGGTTTGAACATAAAAGGCTAAAAGTTTTTGAAATTTCCAGTGCATGTCTGTGTGAGGTAAAAGGACACAAGCCCTTGTAACTCCGCCCTCTGTGCTGGGAGCAGCAGCTCATTTGCATTTAAAGGAACAGACACAAAAACGGTGCGTTTTTGCTCACCCTCAAAACATGACAACTTCAACATGCTATATAGAAATATCTGTGGGGTATTTTGAGCTAAAACTTCACATTCACACTCTTGGTACGTCAAATACTTATTTTACATCTTGTGTAAAGGGCATTATACTACCCTTTAAGGAGAAAGAACAAAATGCGAGAGGGAAAGACAAATACACATTGTTTTCAGAGAATATAGGATGAATTAATCTTTATCCCTTTGGCATGTTAAGGTATTAAGATATTAAGGATTATATTTTCTATAATATATGAACTATATTAATAAATTAACTTTGTTTTCTTAACTCTTTTTAATATGCTTTGAATTGAATCATTTTTATTGAATTAAGTTAATTATTTTTACCCCTTTAGCTTCAGAAGAAAAGAGTTCATGAATCTTAATTCAATATGTATTCTCTGAAAATAAGTCGAAATATCTTAGGCATTTTTATTCTCAGTGTATCTTGTATGTTTGGATACTTTTAGTGGAAAACTAGACAAAAATATGATATATGCTTTCAGTGTAGGCTCCCACACACAGAGGAGTAGTTTGCTCATATGCAAGTAGAATTGATTAACAGTAAAGTGTTCTCTATTTTTCAATATTTTCTCTATCTCCTCTTAATGCTAAAGAGACTTATTCAGTCTGCTATTTCCATAATGCTGGTTAAATGGTCTCCAGTGGTGGGATACTGGCCTCTGAGCTCCAGCAGTGTTCACCTGTTTAAGAGTCCGTCTCCATTCAGCGGCCTCCACCTGACCTTGCACAAAGCATTGCATGTTTATGGATGGGAGAAGGTAAGATGCTGAAATCAAGCTGAAGCGCAAGTTTCAATCAGTTCTTGGTTTGTCAGTGAGGGGGGGATTTTTAGGCACATTTTAAAACACTTGTGATTTTTATGCCAAGGCTTTGTTTACATTATACAGATACATTATAAATTAATTTGGGGTGTAAGCATTTAATTATTCCAATACTGTAGAAATCTTCCCTGAATGTTTAATTAGGAGCTTTGATTTATTTCCTCCCTGGTTATTACATCATTAGTTCATAATAATGATAGCTGTTTTGTGTAGAAGCTTGCGTATACAGTATATACGAAACCAAGTTTGAAGTCATGTTTTTAAGTGGAAAAACAGGACTGTGTGTGTGTGTGTGTGTGCGCGCACGTGCACAAATATTTAACTCTAATATGTCAACCAAATGAAACAAGAATTTTGAACCTGGCTTTATCCAATATTCAGATTTATGTTCTGAACATTTTTTGTTTCTGTGTTCCCATTTTCCATAGTTCCTTGTTAATCTCCTTGGTTCTTAATTAGCCTAGGTAACACCTATTATTTTTCAGTCAGTCATCCTCTGTGTATTTAAGCCATCAGTTTCTGTGTTTCATTGTCTGGTATTGTCTCTCCAGCTATCTCCTGATTTTTCCGTTTAATTTATTGATTAAAGACTTTTGTTTCTCTACTCCTTTATTGTGTGCATCATTACAGCCATCGTGACAATAATATGGATATTTGGACATAACATTTCAGAAAACTATTCATATATTCATACAAAATTGTCTTAATGCACTGTGATTAGTAAATTATGTAATGAAAGGATATTTTAACTGAAAGATAACTGAGTTCTCAGGAAATGGATATTTTATTCATGGATTTCAGGTCAAGAAAAGTAAACATTTTATTGGAGCCATGTTTTCATGTATTTTTAATTTACAAAAATATATAATCTATATGATGTACCTATTCTTTCAAACATAAGCCTAACCTGAGAAATTTTCACTGTTGTAAAAAGTGTGACCACTATCTCTGATCTCCTTTATTCATCATATTTTGATATTACGAACTAGAAAAATGCCCTTCTATTGCAGGAATAAAAGCATACTTGATGCACACACTCCAACAAGTGTTGTAGAGCCTGCCGTGTGGGGAATATTCTGATTGAAGAGATCCTTCACTCCAGATCTTCGTCGCCATGACAGCGCTGTCCCACTCCAATTGGATTATTCCCCTCTGTGCCCAGCCAGTGGAATGAGTGCGGGTATGTCTTACCGTTGATTGGCGCTTCACTGTGTGTGTGTGTGGGCATGTATGTCATGGTTTTAAGTCCAACTGAGCCTCTCTTTTTGGAGTGTCTGTCTGAATTGGAGGGTTCATTCTGTCTGCGTCGTCCCCATCTCATTGTGAACAATGCATTGCCCAACACCTGAGAGGACTGATGCATGATATCTGAAGGCATAAAAGCACTTATTTTCTTCCTCCCTCACTTCTTCTCTCTCTGTTTCCCTCTCTCTGACTCTTGGCAGAGTCTATGTGTTTACCATATGCATGAAGGATTGGACATGCATCTAAAGAGGAAGGATAAACAAAGTATTTGGGTTCTCGCCTCTGGAGAAGCGAGAAACAAAAGCACACCAACAAACACACCAGCAAATGAACCAAGGATTTCCTACTCCAAAATGTGCCATCTAACATTTTTTTGTCAGAATCTGAGGTGAGGGCAGCCATTCCAAATTGTCAACAGCAGACAGACAGTTTTTATGTTTAGACAATACAATGGTAGGATGACTGTTGAGTGTGCCTGCACTGTCAACAAGCTCTCTGCAGCATTAGGAGGACATCCAGCAATGTTCCAGCTGAAAGAATGGTGTGTTGGGTCATCCATACAGACCCTTTCAATATGCAAATAGTTGATGCATGTCAGTAGGCTACTTGTTAGTTGGATTTACAGCTATACATAAATATCAGTCACGTGACCTCTTACGTCATCCGCTCTTTTTCCAGTTGACTGCCACCATCTTGAGTACCTACCGAGTACTGTCTATGGTACCGACAAGCATTAACTAGCTAGCTTGCTACTATTTACAGCTTCGTACGGATACAGTAAATGGCTACGAAAGACAACATTTCGCACCTCGACTGCCATGAAAAGAAACGCTACTTTCAAAAAATAATATCATTAGGGTGTGATCCCTACGCGATACCTGATACGTACTTACAGTCTCTGTCCGCTGCTACCGAACTACCAATCCTGGCATTCAATGATATTATATGTTGATCCGACTATTTTAAGTGTGTATTTAAATGGTCCAGGGGCAGAACTTTTGCCAAGCGTATCAGAGGTTCTGGGTTCTAATCCGCACTCGTATAGGTTTTTTTTTTCTCATCAAAACTGTGAATTTGTGTTCAGTTTGTTTTGTAATTTCACCGGAACGAATAGAGAGTCTCTCCACATTGAAGCGCGCGTCAGAGTGAAGACTGTGCGCGAGCCACAAACAAACACAGTAAGTTATCCGTGCCACTGATCGCAGCGGCAACGAGCACTTTGATCACTTGATTTCAGAAACAACACATTTCAGCGCTAGATCGCCTCTTATTTAACAAACGAACGAAATGAATGCTCTGCTAGTTAACTGGAGATGTTTTGTTTATTTTTATTGGTACATTCGTGCCGCGAGCTGTTTCAAAAGTGGTGGGGATATGTCCCAATCGCCCCACCCGCAAATTACAGCGTCTTTTTTCGCCTGTAAAAGGATATTTTGGGGTCTCCTTTTTTGTTGTTGCACCCCACCGCACAACATAGACACAAGATATAGCTATTTAGTTCCTTTGCGACTGACGTAAATCAGGTACTCAAAATGGCAGCAGACAAGTTTTAGAAGTGAGTGACGTCAGTGAGGAGACGTTGGTGACATCATCTGATATTCATCTATTGAGCTACAGTAGTGAGTTAAGCTAGGTCAATTTAACATGAAATACAAGAAGAGTGGAATTTCAGGTAGGCTACATTTTTGACAATTTGTAAGGATGAATTAATTACCCAGCTTATAGGGAACACAAAGAACTAAATGAATCGTGTTTCAACTCAAACCGGTCACCTGGAGGGGTTTAGACCAAAACAATGCCATTTATTACGGTGAGGTCTATGAACCGAACCCAGTCAAGCACTGTTATCATAGTATGCTTAACCTTGTGCCTCTTGTCGAAGTTGTCCTTCATTCGCTTCTGGTTAGAAGTTACAGCAGCTTTGCCTGATGCCCAGGTGCCATGTGGTAGAGAAGGTAGAGAAGTCTACAGAGGTGGACTGAGGTTCAATGTCAGTAGTAATGTTGCAGGCTTTGACTTTGACTCTGTCTCGGCTAGTATTAGCTTTGGGCCATTTAGAATGGAGATTGTATACAACCACCAGAAAGCACTGATGATAATGAGGAACTCCATGACAATTAATTACCTGATAAATGTGTAGTTGAAGGTGCTTTCGTGGGCAAGATGGCCATGGAACAGGCTGCAGATGTGTTGGAGCTGGTTGTCCAGTCTTTCCACAGAGGGGGCGAGGTTTATAGTCTCTGACCAGCCCTTCAATGTCACTGTTAAAGGTGAACTAAGTAACTTTTTTATCTTAAACGAACAGCTTCGAAGTCATTGGAATGGTTATATGACTGTTTTCGGGTTGAATGGTGGTCTTCTCGCACCCCTCGAGCGCCTGTGAGACGAAAAACCACCCTTGCAACTTTGGGCCGGCGGGCCGCCGGCCGCAGCGTCAGAAAGTATTGCGTGATATCAGGTCTTGCGATGTAACAAACTGCTTTACGCCACTGCACACATACACTATCTAAACATTTATATGCTAGCCTTCTGTGTACTATACATACCTCAGTGGACATTGCTCCGTGCGTTCGCCGGGTTCTTTTAAAACAAATGCACATGACCAGCGGGAGAAGATGGGAGGGGGGAGAGTCGCCAACGAGTTTTGACGACAGTGTTGTCAAATATCTATACCGAAGCTGTAGGGGGAGCTCTATGGAGAAACCCACGAGCAAAAAGCGAGAAAACAGCGAAGAAATCGGCAAAGCTGCATAATGCTGCTTTAATGCCTGGCCCCCAGACCAGGTCCTGGCATCCATGCTTGAGCTTTACAATTCCCAAATGGCCTAATGTGCTATTGATAGAACACATGTATGATGGCTGCCCGGCACAACTGTGCAGAGGCCCCTGGAAGACACAAACATCACCCCAACATAACAGTTCATTTCGCACCTTAGCAAATGGTGTTAACTCCTCTGGCACCCATGCTGGCCATCCCGAGCGTATATGTGTGGAATCACACTTGGATTCCCCCTGCAGCTCCTCTAAGGAGACAGACACTTGGAGGTGCGTGGAGCATTTGGATAAGCTTAGGCTCCATGTCATCACTGCCAGGCGAGGCCGTTGGTGTGGGTGCATTAATGGATTGAGATAAGAGTTCAGTGATCATGTTGTCCCTCCCCGGTGTATATTTGTGCTGGTAATTATACTGCCTGGGTTAGGGTTAGGCTCACCCCATCTGTGCAAATGAAGGGGTTTTTGACCTGAGCCAGAGTTTGACAAGAGCATGGTCAGAGACTGATGTTTCGTGCGGAGGGTAAAATGCAGCATGTAGATGTAGAGGTGCCATCTTTAAGCTTCACGTTCCCCACAGAGTAGCACTGTTGTATGGGGATCAGAGCTCTGGAGGCAAATGCTACTGGTCTTTCCACCCTGTCCTGCTCCTGTGACAGCACAGCTCTGGACTGTCCGGGTCAAAGTGGGCTAAGACAGGTGGTGTGGTAAGCTGGGACTTGAATGTCCGGATGGTGTCAGAGCACGCTGCAGTCCAGTTCCATGACTCCTCTTTCTTTAGTAACTGGCGAAGTGGTGTTGTGGTTTGGGACTACTGAGGCAGGGAAAAAAAGGGCTGTTATAACAGGAAACAAGGCCGCCTGGAGGCAGAGGTGGGTTCTGGGATTTGGTGAATTGCCTCAATATTTGACTAAAGAGGGGCGATGAGCAAAGATGTCACAGTGCCCGTATCCATCAGATGTGAAAGGCTCAACTCACCTAGCAACACAGTACATGTCCTAACTGCTGCCAGGCCAGCTGATACGTGCCATCTCAGTGTAGTCATACCAGCAGGCAAGGATCTATTTTGTGATGCAGGAGCCGATTGGCAAACTTTAGCAAAGCAATTCCTGCATGTCTGCCCTCATGCAGGACAATTTTGGGCACTTGAATTATGTGAGCTAGAGCCACAGTTGCCACAAAAACTCGAACTGCATTGGCTTCTCTACAGCTGTGCAAGATGCATTGGAAATCCTGCGTCCATACTTTAAACTTATTTCTGTGGGTAAGGGGCTGTGGCCTAGGTGGCATGCAGGTTGGAGCTGCTGCATAGAGATGTCCACAGGGTGGCGCACATCAGCGAGCAATGTCGACAATTGCCTTCCACTTGTAGCGCGAATACAACAGCTTGATTTAGTGTTCATTTGTCAGGTTCTAACAACAGTTTTTCCCGAGTCTTTTCCCTTCACTAAACTAATCATGAATAACCTGATCTTGAAGTGTCCCATAACTGCACAAGTGTGCCATGTTTTTTTATAATCTGGCAATGTTTTATTACGTTGGTTGTTGTACATATCGCAGCAGTTCGGAAATTAAATGTCTGTTGAGTAGCGTTAAAAGGTTAATGCTCTGTTGCATTTGAAAATAGCATACCACCTACACTAAACTAAGATGGTGTTAAAAAAGCTAACGTGAAATAAAAACGCATTTGTTAAAGCAACCATGACACTTTAGCTTGTTTTTACAAGTGTTTGAGCTCTTTTATCATTATTCTTGTTTCACAGGACTTGTACCCGAGTGTACAGCGTCGCAAGTGCAATGCTGTACTAGATGAGCTACAGAGCAAGCTTATATACATAGCATACATATGGAGCTTGTTAGGTCATACAAACATCAAAATGTATTAGTTTCAAATACTTTTCACATAATTTGTGTGAAAATGAATAAAAGCTGTTAATTTAAGCTGGAAACTGCAGTGAATTGTATTAATAGGCATGTTTTTGGAGTTTTGCAAAAATGTAGCTAGAGCACTGATCTATTATTGACTAGATTGCTCCTGACGCCATAAAAGTGAAGCCACCGTGCCGCCATATTAGTATTCAGTCACATTCTATTGAATTAATAGGAAATTATCTGATTTTAATGAGAAAACATTACCTAATGAGTCGATTTTTTATATTTAAGTCTCCCTGTATATTTTTACATTGCAAATGTCCTAAACATTTAAATGTTTATTCACAAGTTCACACTTACAAATAAGTCAGATAGAGTAAACGGTATGCGTATTTGGTGTGCTGTCCGAGGAGAGGGCTCCTGGCTCGGTCTCTGGCCTGCACCCAGTGTACTCCCCCTACAGAGTACACCAGCCAAGAGTGAGGAGTCGGAGTGGAGGGATGCTGAAAACTGTAGGTGAGTCGACTGTGTGTGTGTGTGTGTGTGTGTGTATATATATATATATATATATATATAATTTTTTTTTTTTTTTTTTTGCTGACCAAGAAAAGTACAGGCAAAACCGACACACCTCAAAACATGATCAATCCTGTCTGCAGCTGAAGAGTGGCAAAAAATCTTAAAAGATTCAGAATAAATCGCCAAAAATGTTTGGTTTTTTTTATGTTATTTGCTATGCACAAATAAATCAGTGTTCTGCTTCTAGTTGTTCTGAAGGTGGGGTAACCTGTTTTTTTTAGATGCCAAAGTTTCAAACATTCTGAATTTCACATATGTATATATAGGCCTCCTCTCATGCGATTAGGACAGATGTGATAATTGCTGATGACATGTTGATTGGATAGATAATTTGAATGTGCCGCTCCCCAATTTTGTTAATGAAACATTACCAAAATGATCATTTTGTTTAAAGTAAGGAATTTCAATTTTATGGGGTTTTTTTTAATGGATTGCATTAATTAATAATTCAATAACTTGATTATATAGACAGTAATTTGTTTTGTTCTTGAGAGTCAATGTTTTTGAATAAATTGAGTGAATGATTTGATGACTCGTTAAGACACTGATTTGTTTCATTTTTGAATTAATCTGTTTTTGAACAAATCAGTTGCGTAAATGGTTTAATAACTCACTTGTATAGACAGCCATTTTTTTCATTCCTGAAAGGTGGTAAAGTGACACCCAGCGGAATTACAAAAATAAAGCATATTTTGCAAAAGCCCCTTTCATGCATCGCGCCTCCCCCAACTCAAACATCACAAACCCAGCTCTTACAGATGCTTGTCTCATCAGGTAAAAGTAGGCTATCATTTCAATGAAAAGTCCAACATAATATGAAAACGTTTAGCTCTGCTGCTATGTGTCATGAGTAAGCAATTGAGTAAACTAACACTGTCAGAGTTTAGCTCCAACCCTAATTAAATACACATGATCCAGCTAATAGAAGTCTTCAGAATTACTAAAAACAAAGCTTAAAGGCAAGCCTGCAACCTTAGCTGGAAAAAGCGTAACTCCTGCTAACGTTGTGGTACGCAGGTAAGGAGACAAGAGTTCGTTTTTTTAATGGATGTCAATGGAGGAGAGGCTTCACTATGCTGAATAAACCTTATCATTTAATTAATCGACAGCCCATTGGCTAATCTTCAACATGTTTGCTCTTAAAAATTCGTTTTGGATTGATCTATTTCAACGCATTCTCATCCTTGGGCGTCATATACTGACGCTTTTGACATTTAGCGTCAATATGACACGCACAGAGCTTTGTTCGGTTATGGGTAGGTTTAGGTCTAGTGTAGGGTTAGTGTTAGACCACTAGGAGGCGCCTTCTGGCCCATTTCTATCTGCGTCTCATATTGACGCTAAAGGGTGCCATGTGCGTTCGATGTCGACGAAATGTCAAAAGCGTCAATATATTTCTAGAGTTTACACCAAAAAAATGCTGTTATAAGAGAAGTCAAAGACAATTACACAACAAGTAGGATTCAGTTCACGCCACTTCTCATTCATTTCTATGGTATTCGCAAAAACTGATTTACTGTAGCACAACTGAACGAAATTCAGTGACGTTAAGGCTGTAATGTGATTGGTTATCAAGGCACTCCAAGTTAGCCATTAATCTTTCTCCAATATTAGAGCCACAAACCCTCGCAAATCCCAATAAGACCATCCTTGCTAAAAAGGTCCATGCAGTTAAGTTGCAGCTGGTTGGAGCTAGGCTTGCTGCGATAGTCGGTGCTACACGGTGTTAAGCCGCACACCGATTACATAACTTACACACAGCGGCACTGTCCCCCACCATCATTTTGATTTTTTATAGTAATAAAACTAATTTAGTCCAGTTAGAGAACAGACACTACAATTAAAAACTGAACGCGTCTGCTCAATTCAGCGTGAGCAGAACAAGAGTCGCAGCACAGATCAACAGCAGGAGTCAGATTTCATTTATCACGTGACAAGACTCGAGTGAGGAGAGCTGACTGACAAGACAATGACGAAAGATTTGGTTTCAAAGCGAAATGTAAAAGCGCCTATTTGGCAATATTTCGCATTTAAACCCAATATAATAGGGAACCTGCAAATGGTTAGTTGTATTTTTCTAGTTGTTGTGTTTATCATTAAGGGGGTGAGGGGTGGGGGGCTTTAATTGCTTACAGTGCCCACCATTCGAAAGTGAAAGTAAAATGTGCATGGCCACATATGGGCTTTCGTAAGGGTGTGTGTCCACTGGCACGGAGCAGAGGGAGCGTTTTCCGTTAATTCCTATGGAATTGCCTTCACGCTCGCTCAACTTCTATAGGAATTAATTGAAAACGCTCGCTGGAAAGAGATTGACAGATCTGAGCGGACTGCTCTCAATGTTTTGATGGTGCCTGGGAGGCTCAATGATTACACTTTTGGGGGAGATAAAACCATGAATTGCACAAATAGTAATCAATACTATAGCAGTAGTCGATGAACAATAAACTATGTAAAGGGAATGTATTTTAACATAAAAAATCTTACATACTTCACCTTTAATGAAACAATGTTTTTGAACGAATCAGCTGAATGAATGATTGTCGCTTGTCTCAAACTACTACCATATTGGTGTAACCTGCAGAAAGAATGCTGCAAAATCCCCACACAGACTGCGGCTCGTATGTGAGCTCTGTCTGAATCACATCTTAACATTTTCAATTACAGCAGATCTTGTATCCGACATAAAGCCCATCATCTTTAAGCTGTTTCTTGTAATCCTTTTTCCGTGCTTCCCCAGTATATTTGTACTTTGTTTCACCTTCCTATCCCGCCCTTGGCCCCTGTTCTAATCTTCTTTGTTTGTGTGTTGTGCTCCCACTCCCCCTAGAGAAAACCAATCTATCCACACACCAGAAACCTGTTTATGTTTGTTGATGAAATCTACTTAAATTGACCAAGAAACTTAACTTTCTTCAACCCTGCAGGTTGTGCTAATCCTAATTCTTCCCCTTCACCATCTATACATTTTCATGTGATTTTTTTTTGTTTGTTTTTTTTGCCAACAATAATTTGTTCTTGAGGGGTGAGTGAGAGCATGGGAAAATTACGCTGATCTCATATGCAGTATGGAATAACAAAATTATTATTTTTTTGTACAGTTGGATATTATTTGCCTAGTCATGATCCATTTCAGATCGTAGCCATTGCTATGTCAGAATCTGAACTATATGAGAGTATAATTTTTCGTTTGCAAACTGCAGCCTGCTGGTTTTACTGTAAACCCCTGGAGAGAATTCTCAGTAATTTCCTGCCCTCCATGTCATGTATTTCCTATTGAGATGTTACTTTTACAAATAGAGTGCAAGATGATCTTTAATGGCAATGCACTGTGTAGTCAAAGATATCTACTTTTAATGTCTATCAGCAACAAGACGAGGATGGACAGCGAAATGTTATGTTCAGGAGTCAGATATTTGTGTGTTCATTCTTAAATATGACATGGAACTAAATGCTCCACAGCTCCAGTTCTCTTTTCTGCTGCTAAACATAAAACTGTTGCAAAGCAAATATGCAATTACTATTATACTAATGGAAGCTAATGAGAGATATTAGCATGCATTGGAAAGATTTTCCTGTATGCAGTTGTACTGAATCTTAAATGACTTTCCCTGTCTCCAGAGTTTCTTTGGTTTGAAATGATTATGAATAAGTAATTATTTGTTCTTTCACAGCCCATTACAATTTTTTAACATTTTTCCCTAGCATTTTGATGTTAAATCTCCATTTGTTTAGCAGAAATATATTGGGTGGTTTCACTACCTGAACCTCAATCAAACGCAATTGGCTGCCGTGCAGCCCGCGTTTTTTGCTTTATTTTTACATATTCAAGAACTGCCCAAATTTTTTACGCTCTCTGTTGCTCTCAATGACTTCTCCGGTCCGCTGTCGATCCTACAGTTCACACCGCGAGTGTGAAGTTCAACTTCCATAGGAAAGAATTGAAAACGCTTGCCCTGCTCCGCTCGCTTTGTGCCAGAGGACACAAACTAGTGCTAGCATACCGGTTCATACCGAATACTGGTGTTTATTTTGTACTGCACGTTTCAAAGTCAAAACGCAGTGCGGGTGTTTTATATACATGTATAAAAGTTTTGATGTTATTTTTATTTAATCTTTCTTTATCTTTCCTGATAAAGCAGCGTTTATGAGCGCTGCACTGCTTTGTGCACAGCCGTTACCGGGGAAACCGCTATTTCTGCACTCCTAAAGCATCTCCTGCTGGCACCTCTTTGTAAACAGCATCATTTTGTGGGGCCTTGCAAACCTGTATCAATACTAGTGTGGAATCTTTCTACAATATTCACTCATGACAGTAAAATAGGGCATTCTAAGTCAATCTACTGCACTATTTCCTCCCAGTCATGCTTGAAAAAAAAAAAAAATACCGTCATATACCGTGAAACCGTTATAATTTAGAAAAATACCGTCATATAAATTTTGAGTTATACCACCCAGCACCCGGCCACTACAGTGACAGCGATATCATATAATATGAGCATACAAAACAAATTCATCGACTGGCATCGAAAGACATTTGACAGTCTTTATCG